>NW_010972438.1:10099673-10405122 GCF_000737465.1 Haliaeetus leucocephalus
AAGGTGAAAAAACCAAAAAAAAAAAAAAAAAAAAAAAAAAAAAAAAAGACTTCTCCACTTGCTGCAACCAGAAGAGTAATTTATACTGGGTGGCAGACGCTACGTGAAGTATGAGGCTGGGAAGGGAGGAGGGTCAAGACACAATGGAGAGTGGCACAGGATTGAGGTGAGGTAGGAAAGGCTGGCGTGCTCTTGTCTACAAGTTAGGTTGGATGTGGCATGAGCTCAGCAGGGAACAGAGGAGATGGAGCTGTGATATTTGGGCATTTTAAGCCAAATCCTTAAGTAGGCAGGCCTGGGATGGGACTTGGAAATGCTGTTTGCATCTAAGATGAGTTGAATATTCATCCCTAAATAAAATCTGCTAAAAGCAGTCCTCAAATGAAAAATGAAAATGCACCAAAAGTAAGAGCAGTATCAGCACTTTGTTTTCACAGTGTTTGCAATAAATGCTTTCAGTGTTCTGAGGCTGAACTAGGAGAGGGTTTTTTTCTAAATAGATTTTTTTTTTTTTTGTATAGCCCAGTCAATAAATGCTAGTAACCTTAATCTCTTTCCCTAAGCACCATTATATTTTATGAAATTTTAATAGAAATTAATCACTGAAATATTTAAGTCTTAATTAATTACGCCAAAAATTTACAGCCAATGCAGTGTGATGTCTGTTAGAAAAATGACTTAATAGGCTTTCAGTCCTGCCATTGTTCTGGCTTGTCAATGAATTACTTAAGTGTCATTTGTTAAACGAGATAGGTCAATAAAGTCCTTTAGTTGTTTTTCAGAGAGTGAGCATTATTTCCAGATAATGTATATCTAATTCGCTTTTCACTTTAGTCTATCTGCATTGGCTAGTGTGGGTTATTATTAATTAGCCCTTCATAGCAGATTAGGCAGGAAAGATCATGATGCAGTAATAAGTAAAGGTTCACAGAGACAAAATTCTCTAATTAGGAAGTATGGCTTAGTGGTGAGCAGTGTCTTCAAATGGATTGCCATCTGTTAAAGTAAAGCTGATTTCCTTCATTTGCTTATATAATGTTTCTAAAGAAAGTGGCTCTTGTTATTTATGGAAATTATATATTCCCTTTCATTATTTTCTCTTAATTGATTCTGCATTCCTGTAATTAGTAAGCAAGGAAAACATACAGTGCAGAAGAGCCACAGTAATGGACAACATGACCCCATAGTAATTGCCATATGAACTGTGGAACATCATTCTGCTTTAAGATGTTCCTTTTGATGTGTTTAGATTAAAGGAATGTAAATTCAAATTCCTGTTTCCAGGGGAATAAGCTGCATTGGTTTGTGTCCTTTTCTCATACTGGTCACAGCAAACTCTGGAATAGGCCTAGATATGTAGCCTTTTGCCTTTTAGGCTACAAGACAAAGATTCGTGCTTTCACATCCTTTCAAAACTTACTGATTTGGTTTGTAAATGAATGAAAGAATTACTCCTGGGTTATATAAATAAGCACAGTGTATTGGGGGCCCACATGGGCAAGAAAATTCTCGTTAGAGAAATTGACCTTTGTGAAAATTTCCCCGATACTCAAGGGCATCCTAGAAATCTTGGTTTTCTTGATACCCTTGGAGTCCATAGCTTTGCAGATTTGTTCCTTTGCACAGGAATTTTAATGAAAGAAAACATATCTAGAAAAAAACCTCCTTGAGCTGAAACTCTATTTTCCGTCTTTCTCTGATTCCTCTTACAGAAGAAGCTATTTGGTCCTGCAGTAAATGGCTGTGGAGGGAAGACAACACTCAGCATTTGATAGACTGCAATGATAGCTGTATAGACACGCCCTTTGTTCCCAGGGAGGGAAAACACTGATGTTATTGTCAGTGATGAACTCAGAAGTTTGTATCTAGTGTTTGGTAGCTCCTGTTTGAAGAATAACATCTGCGATGGCACTAGACAAATTACGAATTATAGTTAAATCAAAGATTATATCTCCAAATTCTGCACCTATCGATGGCCATGTGGAGATATAAAGCAATATCTTTTCCTCCCCTGGATAATATAGATAATTAGATGTACTGTTAAGAGATATTCAGCTTCTGCTGCGGCATCTGGCAGTTGCTAGTCCCACAGCAAGAGATTGGCCCTGACGGATTACTTGGCTGGCTTGGGCGGGTGGTGGTGCTTCTGGTACGGAGGGTGTCACAGGGTAATGCCTTTCGGGGAGCCGTTGTTAAGATGGGGTGTGCTGGATGCCTTTCAGAAAGGGAGGGAAATGAACTTAGTTAAAGCTTACCTTGTGCTAAAAATTCCCCAAAGCCTATTCCACTGATATTCTAGGGTTTCATGTGGGCTTTCCAGTGCAACCTAGATATGGTAATTTGTGCATTATGTATTGAGAAATGGATCAATTAAAAACATAGAAACAGAATTAATCAGATGTTCACTTTATTTATGAACATATGTTCCATGTTATATTTCCACTGGGATATCTAGTGAAACTCAGTCAGAAAAAGAGCAGTTCCTAACATGCTCTTTATATATTCTCCCCTCTCTGTTTTTTTTTACTTGTTTCTAGTTTCTTTGAATGTGGTACTTGGTGAAGTTGTAACAGGCAAGGTGGAATATGGATAAAGGAGTACTACAGTAGACTCTGCAGAGCTCTCAAACATTTCCTTCAGTGAAAAGTTTGCAAGTATCAGAAGGAAAAGACTCAGAGAGTTTCATTTAAAAACCTCAATATACAGTCCCTGAAGATACCCCCAAGAGGATAAAGGAATCACTGAGGAGAACAAGTGCTAGATTGCAATATAAAACCATTCCATTTTTAAGTCATCTCACCACAACAGGGTCTTTAAATTGGAACAGTGAAGTTGGGCCTTTTTCAAACCATGGACAATGCATTAATTGCAACTTTTTTTTTTTTCTTTTTTTCCTTTTCTTTCTTTGTGTGTTAAGATTTGATGGGCGAAAAATGCAGCGACCTGATATGGAGCAGTGGAAACATATGAAAAGGCAAATAAAAGGCCTTTCTACTGCCAGTAGAAAGAATGCATAAAAATATGAGTATAGTCAATATATTATCTAACACTTCTTTTATCAATTCCAAACATCCTTTGCCTTTGAAAGAGGCAAGTGGACCATAGAGAGAGAAATATACTGTAATTTTCTTCTAATAGCCCCAAACTCCTCCTGAAAATGCAACAGAAGCAACTCAGCAATTTTAGTGCCAGATGGATGAAAAAAATCGCATATTAAGCTTTCTTTGTTAATTAAAAACTGAATAACAAGGCTTACATTTACAAATGTCTCCAAACAGGGTGGTGTCTTGGGACAGGGTGCTGCTAATGCACTAAATATTGGCCTTGGATATTGTTTTGTTTGAATGTTAACAAGGTGGTAATCACTGATGTTATACAAGAGTGAAAAAAGGTACAACAGGAGTAGGTAAAACAGCATTTCAGCATGTGTCACAGGGAGCAGTCCTGGAGGGGTAGGGGTCCAGACAAGACAGTCTAAGAATTTTGTTCTCTAATGCTTGAGCTTACCATTTGAAGTCTATTGCACTTATGTCAATTTAATGATGCTTAAGCTTAGCACCCCAAGCAAGAGGTATGCTGAAAGTGCTTGCACATACTCACAGCAAAATTCAATTAGGCTACTGTCTACAGTCCACAGCCCAACACATACTGCAAGGCAAAATCTCTGTTGGATTTGCATGTGCTCATCTCTGTAAAAATTATTTAGGTGAGGCATGGTATGGGCTGCAATACTTAACTGATGGTCCTCATCTTTCTCCTGTAGGCCTAAAAGTGCTCAAGGTGATAGAAGTCAGAGCTGCCCGTTTGCTATATCTCAGATAAAAAGAGGAAGCTATTTGATCAAAAGGAGAATTCTTATCACGACACATTGCTTGTTCTGTTTGTCTTATATCTCTTGAAAATCACTTAACAGCTTTTCATTTAAGGCATTCAGTTTTTTCTGTGCAACTATGTATAGTTTCATCTGCTGAGATTTGGCTGCTATGCAGTCTCCTGCATAACCTAGTAGTGAAATAGCTTGGTTGACAGCGGAGTATCAGGCTTTACACCACTAAATTTAGTGATAAATGTTAAAATGCTATCTGATAAGCATGGCATCAGGCAGTACCAGTTCAGTGCTACCTTTATTTTTTTCTACACAACAGCTGAGTGGAAAGAGATGAGTGGTTTTGCTTACATTGCGGCTGCTCCCAGGTGATGGCTCTGTTACCACCCAGCAAGTGTAACAGAGAACTGGCTGCAACAGATTGCCTGTTACTGCACTCCTCAACTGGTAGAGAGCAGTGGATTACTGAATTTTTAGAATAAATGAGGATAAAAGCCACTCTGTAGTTTTAGAGGGCAAAATCTGGTGTTAAACTGTGCTGTTAAAGGAAATGTGTGGTATTTCCCACTAAGTTATACTATATAACAAGAATGAGGAATGAACATCTGTCATATGTAAAAAGAAGTAATGCAGAGTTATCCTCTATGCACAGAACAAATATATTCCATAATACAAATTCAGTGGATGAAGATTGGTGATATTTCATCTCCTGCCTATCAGAGATTTCTATATGTCTAGCTCATGTAATTTTGCCTGTTTGAAAATGTTGTCAGGAATTAATTTTTTTGACTAAAAGGTATAAGTACATCCATTTGCTTTACTTAAAAAGCAAAACAGAATTATTACCAGGCATTGCCTCTGTTGTAACAGAAATCTTATAATCATGCTTCCAATTAAACAAATGTCATCTTATCTTAAAGTATTTGACAACAGAAGAGAATGCTATAGAGAAGTGCAATTGGTGATGGAGGTAGATCTCTCTCTTGAAAGGAAAAATTTTAATGTTTAGTGAAATCAAGAAAAGACAGTGAGATAATGCAGGGATGCAGGGAGAGATGTAGGATGGCCAAAATAACAGGCTAAGGGAAGATCTTTACAGAGCTTTGGGGATAGGTGTAAGCGGAGGTGATTAAACTTGCCATGGTCTCTGACAATGCCCCAACCCACCAAGACAGGCAGTGGTCATGGTCTGGTGCAGAAATGTATATACCTATGTGTCCGCTGTGAGAATGGGTAACAGCTGGTGTGCATGTGTAGGATTACCAGGGAAAGGGAAGGAGCTATGGTTCCAACAGAGCCATGAAGAAATAACAGAGAAAATGAAAGTTATTCTAAAGATGTACTAAGAGGAAGATTGAAAAGTAGAACGTGACCCAAAAGAAGGCTGACTTATACTAGCAAAAGAAGGGCAGGATTTCAAGGAGAGCCACGTAGACTAGGAAGGAGATTTTATTAGGAAAAGATGGCTAGAAATACAAGGGTCATGCTTCCTCATCCAAGAACGCTTCACATTATCATATTTATGTAACAATAAACTGTTTATGGCCAGAAGGGCTTGTTAGATATCCTGTTGCTCTTTAGGTTTGCTGAGATTTGATTTTTGCAGAGAGCTAAGCAGGAATGTGTCCCTGAATGTTGCATTTCTCCCATAGTGTCTTGAAGGCTTTTTGTAGAGAAACTGATGCATGTCAGAAAACCAACCACACCAGAATGTTTTTAGCTTTACCTAAGAAAATACGGTTTTGATTTTGGTAAACATAAAAACAGGAAACATAAGCCTGCTAGTAAAAGAAGGAGCAAAAAAACACATGAATTGTTTAAAACAAAATCGTAGCAAAACACTTATTTGACGACAGAGCTAACTTAATTTGCTAACATACAGAAATAATACAGTCTTTCACCCTACTTCCTCTGGATATTGCCTTGCAAAGAGTATTTTTTTTATATTTTTATATATATATAAAATTAATATTTTTTTTAAATTGCCTCTTTGTTATATTAATGTCAGAACTTTCTCTACAGGTATTTTTGTTTTCAGATTACCAATACTGAAATGTAAAATTCCATTGAAATTAATGATATGCTGTAGGTTGTCCAACAAAGGGTATTCCTTGATATTTTTTTCCAGAACACTGATATTTCCAAGGCAAATGTGAGAAGAGAGATTTGTCTGAATACTCAATTTATTGTTTCATCTTGTCACTAAAAAGATTGGCAATGAGTATATCTCTGGTCCTAAGTGCTGCCTATTCACAGAGGACTTCATGTCAACTGATTTTTAATGATAGAGTAATCAATAACTTTTTCTGGTTTTGCTGATGTTGCAGATAGTTCACACTATTGAACAGATACCTACAATCCCTATGGGTTATTAATGCATGCCAAGATAAAGTGTTCTTTGACCTCAATAACAACATCTGTCTGCAAGGCCTTCATGGTTCATCTGTGTTCTACTGTTTTTTTACTTTATGGATTTTTAAGTTAATGTCATCCACTTGTGTCCATTTGAACCACTCATTTCACATGTACTTTATCCAAGTATCTGGTTTCTGGAGATTTGCTGACTTCATGGAAGTCTTTATACTTAATTTCCATTCTAAGGTAGTTTAAAAAATTAAAATGCTAAAAAATTTCTGTTGTTTCCTTTGTTCAGCAAAAAAATGCCAGACCACATCTATCTTTCCTGTGTTGTGAAGCTGCTTTGTCAGTGCTGTGGGAATGAGGTGAAGTCTTCACTTCAAAATTCTCTAGGCATTTGTCCATAGATCATATATCAGTTTAATATTGTGTATGTTTAATGTTGTCTTTGTGCGAAAGTGAAGAAAATTAAATAGCATCAGAAAACTGAAAACCACATGAAAATCCTGGGCTTTATTCTCTCTGTATAAAGACTATCACAGATGGGTAGTTCTGTCATGTTTATGGATTGTACCCCAAGATCCTGGGGCAGAGTCTTCTTTCTCTGCCATTTACAGCTGGTGGTACCCTTGGGAACTTACATCGTTAGCAGTAGCAAGGCTGAATTTATCATAGTAGCTTCAGATGGTCACTCATAATCCAAAAACCTGCTGGCATTTCTTGCTGCTGCTTCATCCCATGCACAGCATGCCCAACAAGTGACAAAAGACAGAAACTGAGAAAAGATCGCTAAGAAATAACATAGGAGCAATGTGGTAATACGTACAGCCAGGTTGGCTGCTCTTTTTTTTTTTTTTTTTTTTTTTGTGTCTAGCAGCTTCTCACCAATAATGGCTAATCTCACGTGCGTCAGGCTGAAGCCCTATTGTAGGTAATAATACAATAACCATCCCTCTGAATACATTCCTTACTGCTCTTTGATGTTGGTTTAACCTCTAGAGGGTAAGAAAGTTACAGTGTAGCTCTTTCCAAACAGTTTTTGGTTTGGGACTGTGGGGTTTGGGTTTGTTTGTTTGTTGGTTGGTTGTTTTTAGGTGGTTTTTTGTTTACATTTGCTGTTACAGCTCTTAATACTAAGGTTATAGACAACCTTCAGGTTGGGATTTTGAAGAAGATTGAGAGGTTTAGATGCACAAATCACACTGGGCAGTATCATTGAAAATTCCAGCACTAGTAGATAAGCAATAATAGGGTCACAGTTGTACCAGGACAGTCAAACAGTTTTATGTAGGTTGTTTTGTTTGTTTGTTGGGGTTTTTTTTTTCTGTTTAACTTCTGAATTTTCCCCACACACTAGCACTGTGGACAGGGCGTGATCAGCTAGTGTAGCACATGTTAATACACTGCTAGTGGCATGTCTGAATTTGTTTCTTCTCTATCCCATGCCTAACTGTGAGGTCCCATTACCTGATTCATCTCCCTTCTCACAGAACAGATTTTTCTGGTGTAGGTAATATTTTAGGTTAGGAATGGCCAGCAGAGGTCTAGATGCTGAGCTGGTGCCAAGCAACTATGGGGCAGAATTACTGCACTTGTTTTGCCCTCCAGTCACTTACCAGGAGGACTCAAACATTCTGGCATCCAGCAAGCATTGCGCTGTTTTCTGCATCCTTGGGAAACAGGAAGAAATAAATGATGCTCAAGTGAACATTATGTTGCAGTGATGTAGTTGTGCTGTAAACCTCTTCATCTGTCCTGTGTTTTAATTATGCTGCAGAGCTCCCCAGTGAGGCAGGTAAAACAATATATAAAAATGATTCCACCTCTCAGAAAACAGAGCCACATCTTTGGAAAAATACAGTGCTGTCATTTAAAAGTAGCATGTGAAAATGTGGTAAGAAAAGCTGATGGCTAGTTAAAAGGTGGGGGAGTGGGGTGTAAATTAGGCGGGACATTGTTACTTCAGTTGTGATTTGCCCAGATTTTTGCTGCTAACCTGTCTCCTTATACAGAACAGAGGCCTGGGGTCTAATCCGGGATGACCAGGAGTCAGCACTTCGGTCTTATGGCTTTCGTGAGGGTTTCCTAAGTCTCTCTACCTTTTTAGCTGTAACTCTTAAGTTTTACATCATTCACCTATTAGCTGTTACTGTGCATATAAATCTCTGGTGGAGAGTGGGTAATAAATGAGTCTTTCTGGTGCTGTAGAAAGCTGGATGTGACTGATGTTTCACCTCCAGCCACACTGCAATCCAAGGGCCTCTCCCACTCATTTCCAGGTTTTTTTTTTTTATCTCTTGTAGTTTATCAGTGCCATATGTAAGCTCTGGGGATGTGTAGCAACCTTTCACCTCTCCTGCCATCCTTTTTAGGGTGAATTAACATTGTTCTGCATGAACAGATGAGCCTAATGAGCCTGAGTCTTTCAGGAGTGGTGAAGGTGATCGAGCTGTTCTCCACACTATGATCTTTAATCACTGCAGACTTCCACACTCAATCCCCATAAGCAGTAATTGCTCCTTATGCCACTGAGACAGGCATGAATAAATAAACGTATTTTTGGCCCTGCCCAGGCAAACTTGCAGTGTAGTAACTCTGTGAGGGATCTGAAGAAATTTGATGTGCATCAGGTGACATGTATGAAAGCTGGAGGAACTGGGCACTTCACAGGGTGAACCTGTGCTGCTGATCTGCAACTACGGAAGCGTATACTCCATGCAACCCCTAAAACCTAGTAGCTTCTCCTCAAGGTTTCAGTGCAAAAGCATTTGAGATGTGATGGATTATGCAACTGCCACGTAAGATCATTCAGGGCAGTGTCTATGCAAGAGTGACTGAGTCAAAGCACTCTGCACGCCAGGGCCCAGGCTGGGGAGTCTGGCTCTTTGCAGCAATCCCATTGACCAGATTTCTATTCTTGGACTTCACAGTGGCTTGCTACTTGTCCTCAATAAGTCAGTGATCAGCAGTGTGACTGTGGGCAAGCCATTGCACCTTGTTATTTTGTCTCCCACCCTTTGTCTGTCTTGTCTGTTTAGGCTGTAAATAAAATGTTTCTTCAGGACAGTGACTTGTCTCTTAGGATGTATTTGTTCAGCAAGTACAAATAAGATCAAGGCCCCATGGCTGGGGTTTCTATGTGCTCCCACAACATGAATAATAAATAATAGTGGAGGTAAACTGATTGTGTTAGTACCATTTATGTGCGGGGGTGTTATTGAATGAGACAACAAAGGAATACAGTGGGAATGTTCCTGAGCATTGCAGTAGAAAATGACGATTTCAAATTAACTTTTTTTTTGATTTATGGAGCAGATGTTTGTTTGCAATTGATGCAAAGATTGCTCTTCGCACTGCATTTGTGTGGTAACAGTAGTGTGTTTAATCTCATCTATGGAAATTCTGTTGCTACTATTTTAGCAAGATTAAAAAAATAAAAAATGCTACTCTTCTTGAGATAAACACAAAAGGACTCCTCACCATCCAGGAGGGTTTGACAGTAGTCGAGATTTAAACCTTTGAGTACTGTGAATGCTATCTGCTTCCACAGAAAGACTGCCTCGTTTCCCTCTGGAACTTCTGATCCCAGCCACACACTCTACAACTATGCATGGCTGGAGGTTAATGTTTCTATATATAGGCTTTGAAGTGATTGAGCTCCCACCAGAACTTAGATTTTAATCATCCCTTTGATCTGTGGCTGTGCTACAGCATCAGTTACAAATGTGTCTCGAATATGTAAACGTAAAATTCTGCAGGACTACTATGTGTCACCTATTTCAGAAACAGTGCCAATGATGGTATCTGTGAATCAAAGTCAAATCTGAGGGGAAATGTATGGAAAGTTACTAGAGACTCTTAAGTAATCTCTAATCTATTTGTTCCGTACTGATACTTAAGCTAGAAAGCAAAACTCTAAAGCCATTGCCATTTTTCTGCATGTTTACTTCCAGATTAAGAGAGAAAAATTAGGTTCCTCATAGGACAACTGTCAAAGCATTGCTATTGTTGCATATATTTATTTTTTATAAAATAAGGATTTTTTTTTCAAGCGTTTATTGTCAGCCTATGTCCACTTGGCTGACTTTGGCAATCAAACAGCAGTAACTGCACAAACTGTGAATTGATTCAGTACTGATTACTTCCTTGAAAGCTGCCATAGAGTTCATTCTTGTCTCCACAGAAATAGCTGCCAAAGACCCATTTGATAACTTCAAGGAGGTCAGTATTTTACTATTTTCCTCCTCCACTATGGCTGATGAGCCAAGTGAAAATTTCATACCTGATCAACCACAGAAGTAAAGAGTGAAGGATTATGTGCGCAAGGTATTGCTATCTACACAAATAAAGCCAGGACAAATACATATTTTCACAAAACTTTCCTTAGTTATAGTAAGCATGGAGATTATTTAGAACTACAGCAGGAAGAAATATTTAAAACAGGCTTTTCAAATTAATTCTTTCCTTGGAAAATTCAGTTCTTTGTCGTTACTGAGCTGCTTTGTGTTGCAGACAAAAAGATCATTACTGCATGAAGGAACTTTCATGTTAAAACAAGGTGGAAAGACATGAAGGACATGCTCAGCAATGCAGTACTGTTATTTGGTTTCGGAGGTTCCTTGAGGCATAGAGCAGAAACCATTCTGATTGGTAGACAAGCATGCAGTTTACCATTTTTAAGAGGTTTATTTCTTCCTTCACAAAGTTTGTAGTCAAAAGCCGTCAAATGGATAGAGATGTCAAATTCTAACTCTTCTATAAACATTTTGATGCATCAGTGGGGTGAAACAAATAAATGAGGGAGGAGAACAGAAATAAGAGACTGGGTATACTTGTGTCTGCCTAACACACCTGACTCGTACTTTAGAGAAGCTGAGTGACTGCTGTGTGAAATTGATAGCAGAGTCCCAAATGGCTGTAAATGAGACACTGGTTCACCAGTTCTTTTCAAGATACAAACTCTGATGTGGTATCTACATGTTCATGTGCTGATTTTTCTGAATCAAGTTGGTTTTTGAGGGAGTGAAATAAGATTGTTGGGCAGTCAGAACATCCATGGTGTGAGCGTAGACCTCTACTGTCAGAAGTCCTTTCTATCATCTTTAAAACTAAACCCTGAAGTTAAAAGAGAAAGGAACAACTGGCCTCAGTGTACTCTGAAGAACACCAGAGTAAATTGTGACTAATTCTGTTGCTTTAGTGGATTTTTTCTGGATTTTCACTGCTGTACCCAAGAGGCAAGACCAAATTTGGACCAGTCACTTAGGACTTCAGTTGAAATACTGGCCACAGCATAAAGGATAGAATGAATATTTCAAATGGCATCAAATAAGCCTTCCTATTTTATAATACATATTACAGTTCTTTTGTCTTCATCTTAATAGATTTGGCATTCCTTTAGTTACAGTTTTCATGTTTTATTTTGCCAAATCCCATTTTCAGGTTAGCCATATCATCCTTGTTGCCCAAGGGAAGAGAATACAATTGTAGGGTTCGGCGTTCGGAAGATCTTGCGATGTCACGGAAAGTTAGAGGGTTAGTTGCAGCCTTATGATGTGTCTGTAATCCCACCTACCCTTGTTAGTATAAAAGGAATTGACTGCGCAATAAAAGGCGGAAGTTGGCGCTCACACTGTGTGTGTTATCTGTCTCTTTCCCTGGTCTGGGGTTGATCAGTGATCTAATCGTGGCACCTTGATATGCAGCGAACGCTACATACAATTTTGAGCATATTCACTCATCTGATTTTGAAGACACTGTAGCATTGCTGTTCTTTAGCTGAGTCTCTTTACTCCAAAAAAGGGGAGAAACAGAAATAAGATATTGTGATATGACAGAATATTTGACTTTGGCACATGCTTTCTCTCAGCTGTGACATTGTCTGTCACTATGTGCCTTACAGTGTTCATTTCTTTATTCAATATATTAATCACTGATTTTTTTTTTTCAGTCTTTATCAGTAAGTGACTTTAAAATGAATGTTTCACTCTCCATTATAATACTAGAAAAAGTAATAAGTGGAAACCTGATCATTATTAAAATTTCTGTTAGCATCTTCAAATACAACATGCTTTATTATTAAATACATTTTTAATATTATTATGTTAATATTGCAGCAGCATTTGAAATCACTGTATGTGCTGTACAGACACAGCCTCAATTCTTTTGAATGCTCCACTCCTATATTGGGAAGTACCTTGATGAAATACGTAACTATACTTAGTGTTAGAATTGAGCTTAAACAGACAAAGGAGGTGTTGTTATCTTGCTTTATGGAGGGACACTGGGAGAGAAGTGACATGCTGAAATTTAAAGATGGGGCCTGAGGCAGAACTTGAAATAAATCGATACCCCAAAGTCCTGGTCCAGTGCTATACACTGTACGTCTTGTCATTCTTTCCAGATTCACTGCCTCTTTCACTTTGAAAAAACAATTAGAGCAGACCAAAGTAAGTCACTAAGATCTGTCGTGGACTTCTGCAGTACTGACTTCTCTTCAAGTGTCTCCTGGTGACTGTGAGATCCTCCTAACTGAGGACACTGGATAACCGTAGGAGTGGGAATAGGTCTTGATACCTGTCCCTCCTCATCATGTCAGAAAGACTCTTGTTGCCCTCGGTTAGACCCTGGTGCACCTGTGCCATTGCAACCAGTGAGCAGGGTTTCCTGGAGAGCTGGTGCAGCTCCAAGCTGTGCTCACTTTTCATCTCTAGAAATTGGAGTCCTGCAGCAGGCAGCACTGCCAGGTGTGGAATTTTGCTTGTGCTGCTGATCTTATTGCAAACACAGCAGGGGAATGATCTTGGCTGTTGTTAGTAAAATCTCTCCACCTTTGTTCTCAAATATAACTAGGCTCATTGGATAGCATGCTGGACACTAAGAGGTTGCTACCAAGTGTTCAGATGTGAGCTGATCCTTTAAAGTAAGAATGCAGCTGTGCATGACAGGCTGAATTTGTTCACTTGTCGTAGAGAAGGTAGCAGTTGTGTTACTATTTCCCATCCTATACTAATAATACCTAAACAACAGTTACTCACATTTGTATTCAGTCAAATACAATCAATAGACATCTGTTTGTACATGAATGACTGTACACTGGTACCTGTTTACTGCTAATTAAGCTTCATTAGTGATTAGTTTGTCTTCAGAAGGGGGAAAAAACCCTCTGTAATTAAGGGCTAGCATATTATGTGGTCCCATATTTTCCCACTTCAGAACTTGCATTCTACCAGGACCATTAGTCTGCAGTACATTTGTCTGTATTTAAGTGTAACTACCTTTCCTTGAAAAGACCATCTGTTCATAAAGACCATCTTTTTCATGCTCCCTGCAGTAAACTTTAGAGTGGTAGAATTAGCAAAGGACTGTATTTAAATGAAAATGTATGTGGATTGAGACTAGGTAAAGCTGTTCTGTACACATTAGAATGGTTCTGTGCTAGAAAGATTGTAATTATCTTCCTCCTTTACTTTTACAGATTTTTTTTATCTCCACTGAATTCTGCCACCTTTGAGTAATTTTGTTCTTTCTACCTACACCTGAATGGAACGTACCAAGTGGCAAATTACTTGAGCAGTGATTGTGGTGAAGCTGTTTTTACTTTGTAGAAAATGAAGCACTTACATTTTCATTTTGCTTGGATTGATCATAAATAGTCACATTATAAACCTGCAGTGTAAAGGTCTGGATTCCAACCTACCACAGTAACACTGAGTGCTGCTTTATTCTACAAATTGTCCTATTGTAGAGTTAGGCACTATTCACTTTTAGAGTGGCCTGGATGAACAGCAGGTTGGTCTCCTTTAAATAAACAATTCTATTCAAGTTAATCCTATGCATAAACTGAAAGAGTAGACTAAACTGAATGTCAATGAGACAGAACTCCACCACCATAAAGATATCTGTGAAAGAATGTGTAATGCCCTGAGTGAGGTTAGCAGTACAAAAAATGCACAGAAGTGCTGTAAATGTTGGTAATGTTTTCATATTACACAAAACAGATTAAGTATTCCTGCTACTTCAATGTAGACTATGCAAGTACAGCCCTTGATGACCTGCACAGACATAACCATGGCAATAGAGAGCAAAGAAGATAATATTCTTATCCAGAATTCAGACAGGGGGATAAATGTTAACTCCGCACGAGAGTTAAGATAAACATGTTTTTGTTGTTGTTTAATGGTTTATTTCTTATACCAGCTAAAGCATGTATGCTGGGCTTTATTAGAAACCTAAGCAAAACACAGAACAATTGCAACCAGAAATAATGAACTGAGCAATGCTGAAGTACTTGGAATGTGATTAATTTTTTCCCGCAAAGATGAAGGGAAGATTACAAAAGAAATTCTTGTAATTAGCTAATACCTTCTTCTCAAGCAGTAAAATCGGTGTAACCAACGGTAAGAGAATCCTCTGGCCATTAGCTCTATTGAATTGTCTCACAGAAGTAAATTACTCTGTATCAGACATAAACAAGTCACTGTTGTACGGAGCACCTAAGTGACAGCCCTGTACTGTGGGAGTTATCAAACCTTCAATATCAATATGACCTACTGTATACTCTTATCAGAAGCATATGCATCTTTCCTATGACAAGATACCCCTGTATGTCAGAGAGACTGCCAAACAATTTTATTGTCTGTGTTCTCCACATACTGTTCTCCAGAGGAGCTTCACATAGGAAATGAGTTATGCATAAATGCAAAAAAAGTTTCCATTTTATTAGGAATTATTTCTCCCAACAAAATATGTGGGGTTAATTAAAAGAAGACCTGGGACAACTTATTCACAAACAGTGTATCTCGCTAGATTTTAGGTGGATCATGTTTTTACAGGCCCTTTTTATTCACTTTTTTTTCAGAATATTAATATGGTTATGATTTTTTGTGTGAAAACAAAAGACATTAGTGTTACAGTGTCTGATCCAAAGCTCTGGTGTGACATCCAATGGTCTTTTGTAACATTTGAACCAGATCCACACTTGAATAATGTTGGCATACAAAAATGCAGTGGATACAAAAGTTTGCTAAGGGCAAAAAATGCTTGTTCAATGCTTCTAGAGCAGGAAGCCACAGTAAGGGTATGTAATGATTTCTCTGATTTTTTCCTTAGGCATTTGTGAAAGGTATTCTGACAAATAAACAGCTGTAAGTCACAATTACAGGAGATAACGTAAGGCCTTTGGCTACCTCTTCTTTAAGACAGTTGCAAGTGAGCTGCACCT
Organism: Haliaeetus leucocephalus; assembly: GCF_000737465.1. Taxonomy (NCBI): domain Eukaryota; kingdom Metazoa; phylum Chordata; class Aves; order Accipitriformes; family Accipitridae; genus Haliaeetus; species Haliaeetus leucocephalus. Next base: position 10,115,081 of record NW_010972438.1, read on the forward strand.
GAGGTCCAGCACAGGTCCAAAAGCCCTGAGACTGTGCTAGTGTCATGGTGAATGCAAGCTTAATAAACCCAGCGAGCTTGGGCCATGTATGGTCCTGGTGCTTGAGTCCATGCTGGCCTGCATCCCACTTTCTGGGCATGCAAACAGTGAGTTCCCATCTGTCTTCAGAAGACTGTAGACAGAACCATAGCTGGAGGATGAGGGGTTTTCCAGGGAGAGAGGCTCCGATTAGTCACTTTTATGGTTGGCGGGAGGTATTTTCCCTGTTTTGAACTGGGGCCATTTTCAAAGGCTTCTTTTTCTCTAAGTGTGTTGATAAGCTATAGAGTATGGTAATTAAAGTGTGTGTTAATGAGGTGCTATGTTGCTACATATATTAGGCTCGAGGGAAAACCATAATCAGAGCTCGGATTTCCTCCTATACACCTGTCTGTCAGTAACATGGCAGAAATGCAGGGATCCTAACATTGAAGAAACAGTATTAGGGTCTTTGGATTTGTTCAGATTTTACATTTATATTTTGAAGATACATTTAAAAAGACATTAAAATTGAAAATTATTAGGGTTTTTTTTTGCTTGTTTCTTTTTAAGAGTGGCATAGTTGGATCAAAAGTGGAAAGCACAGGGGGTAATGGTCCTTAAGAAGCGCAGATGGATCTACTGAACTTATGAAAGTCTGTATGTGAGTATGCAATTCAAACACTATGGAAAAGCCCAGGAAGTGCTGAAATGAGGAAGTGTATCTTTTTGAAAATTCTATGAATTAGGAAGTTGGTAGGCCTAACTGTGTACGCTGCTGTTCAGTCTATGCCTGCAAGGAGTGTGTGAACAAGTGAGGTTTAGTAGGAACATGTCCTTGAGCTTGCTTTCAATTGCTTGGCATTAGTGAAAGCCACATCCTTTTTCTGACATGAATTACAAAATCCAAGTTGGCATAAAACAAACTATACAGCTTTTATTTCAGTTACCAAACTGTCTATTTGTTTCTCTTTATGATGCTGTTCTGCCCTGATTGTGCTGGTGATGATCTTGAGAGCATTTTCAGTTGTGACTTTTTTGCTGCTGTTTGATGCCTTCATGGTTCTTCAGACTCGGAGATAACATTTGCTTAATGCTTCTGAAGTCCTCTGTCAAGTGGCTTTGCCTGCAACTACAAAAGTGATTCAGTCAAAGATTGCTTCACACTTGGCTTATTACAATTCCCTTTTCAAAAGACCCCCTGTATTTCTGTATCTTGCCCAAATGGGCTGCTCAACTTACACTGCTGATTTTCATGCTGCTCACATGGTCCAATGTTATTCAATTACACTGTTTGTCCATTTAACTCAAGCCTAATTTCAATACTCTGCAGCTGGCTTTTAATACCCACTAGATAATGGAAATGCCCTGCTTCTATGTTCTTATTTCTAGGCATTTCCAGGTATTTGTTCTATTTGTGTGACAGTTTGTTGCCGGTCTCTGCATCCTTTTTTTTTTTCAGTTGTACATGAAGGGTGGACATCTGTAGAACCTTCTCTCACAAAACAGAAGCAAGAGCATGTCAGAGTCATTGAAATGGATGCTTGCAACTGTTTGCTGTGGGAAGAATCTGTGGTGCTTGTGAGAGTCACTGTATACATTAATAATTTATGGTAATTGTTAAGTAGAAGGTGCTCAAAGGTACAGCAGCATTTCTCACAGAAAACCATATGAAATCTTCATAGTTGGCACTAATGCTAGGCTTCTAGGTTGGTTTTGTACTTACGGAAGGCAGGACCTGGTGCAAAGGATAGACGTTTCTCTTTACCAGATGCCCAGATCTTTCTGCTCTATAATTTTGCAAGCCAGTGACCAAAAGAAAGACTACCTCCAGGAAAAAAAACCTTTCTATGCCCCAATGCCCATGTGAATGTTTCCAAGACATTTAATTCTGCAGCCTGCCTTGCAGGGCTCCTGGGATATCTCAGAGGTGGCATTCAGCCCTGTTGTCTCTGAGTGGCTGCTTAGGAATATGATGGTAGTTCTCTCTTCAGCTGTCTGTATCCTGTGATGGTCTCCGGTGCTTGTTAAAGGAGTTCTCCTCACCAACCTATTGCACTTGTTTATTAGCACTATTTAACAGAGCTAAGAAACGTAGAGATTGCTTTGTACAAAAGTGCATCAGCAGCCGCCTTGTCTGTACTCTTGCAGTCACCATAGGGCCCTCCATCCTATAGCAGCTTTGTGCATAGGTGAGAATTGCAATTACATGCCTCAGAAACATCTCCACAAAGTTAATCTTACACTCTCTACCTATAAGCTCTCCATTGTATAAGCAGACCCCCTTTGCACCTAAACAAATCCTGCCCACCTTTCATGTTTTCTGTGAAGTGGTAGTGGTATTGCTCAGAAAACCTGCAACTTCTTAAAGCTAGCATGAAATTAACTGAAACAAATCTGAAAGCTAAGAGTTTGATGTTGGTGTCCTAAATCAAATTAAAATTGAGCTAGAATCGAGCACAGCATAAAATCTTATTTATACACGTTATGTATTCAGTTAAATCTTATCTCATTAGTTTAATCTTCCTTGATAGCACCTCAAAATTTCTAATTTTACAAAAAATTCCAATGTTCTTATTTAATGAATATAGCAATTAAATGTAATGCTATGTTATGATTCATGGGATCATTTCATTAGAATTTACTGTGCTAGTGTACTGGATGTAAATCATTTTTGTCAGAGGTGGGTAAACTATTACTGATGTGCAAAAAGTTCTATGCATAAAGAAAGTTAGAACTGTAAAATTAAACTCTGAAGGATTAGGAAAAGGCAGAATTAAGACTGCCTGTGTAGCTTTAATTTGGAATATGAATGTGATAGTGTCTTAAAGACTCAATCACAAGCTGCTACTTTATTCTGTGCACAGGGTGGACAAGATCAAGTGTTTATTTTTATCTGCATCGTTCAGTGTGAAGTTCCAGTGCTTAGATGCCATCCAAACTCTGCCCCAAATACAAGGTTATTCGTGTCCTCTGAGCTTTCATACAGAGCTTCTCAGCAGAGTATCTGAAAGTCTCTGAAGCATTAATACATAAATTTTAAGTAATGCTCATTCTCTTTGGGTGACAACTTAGCTTTAGAGCTTGATTTCTTTTGCATACTTAGCAACTTAAATGACAGATTCAGCTCATGGCTCTTAGAGACTACAGTTACACTTGTCATTGCTCAGGATTTCTGCAGACCAAGCCAGCGTGTTTCATGCGGATGCCCAGAAGGTGACCAACTGTGAGATGTTCTGGCTGAGGTGACTTTTCTAGCAGTACAAAATTGTGGCAGAGAAAAGGATAGGCTCAATTCTGTAAAGTGGTGTTTGATTACCTTATCCATGGGTTTATCTTTAACCTTTTTCTTGTAACAGTCTTATGCATAATTTACTGTGCTTTCTCAAACATCTCTACCAGATAGAGCAAGGACCATATCGCAGAAAGCCTCACTTAACCTCAACCTGGTGCTAGAACTCTTTCTTGAGCTTTGCACGTTATCATCACCCCTTTCTTAAAACAGTGTTTTCACTCTTCTTGCTTTTGACTAAATGGTTTAACTGGTAATTAAGCATCTATACTATATTGCTTATCATGATATAGACTGATGGTAAGTTTAATTTTCCAAAGTAAAGCTGGTGCAAAGCCAGTGGGGATCCTGGTAGGTAGAGGCTCCTAGGAATAGTCCCATTACAAAAATCCCACAGTCTGCACTACAGCTGTTGAACTGGATGCTAAATAGCCTACAAGGCTTTCTTGAAAACCTGCTCATCCCTTGTGTGAGCACCTTGAGGACTCTCTAGGATCATCTGCACCAGTATCCCCTCTCTAGATGTGTACCCTTCTCTACAAGGTGTCTCTAAGCCTGTCATGGCCCCTGGCAATGCTCCTTTGCAGGCTGCTTTCAAGGGTTGATGGGGCTTGGATCCCTGTGAAAATGTTGTGTCTTGTGCTCTTTGGGAGGGCAGGATCCCTTTGGCTTGCTTTCCTGCTTAGCTGTGATGCAGGGCTGTTGTTGGCTAATTTGATCTATTATGCAGCTCAGGGGTAACTAAACTGAGGGGCACATTTTTTTCTGTATTTCAAAGGGCAGGAGAAGTACAGTTAAAATTTCCATATGCACTCTGTAAAGACTGAGGAAGGGAAAACTCCAGCATTGTATTTGAGAAGCCTTGGGATTAAATTATGTCATTTAAGAACTCATTAGTCTGTCTTTCAAGTATATGCACTTTGGGGAATAATCATCTTTCTTCTCCTGCTTTGCCTTTGAGTTGCTCGTGTGTCATGTCTCTCGTGCCTCGGAACTGCAGCTTTATGGCACTTTGGATTGGATAAACCCCCTTAGCTTTGAAATGTTAAATCCTTCAATTAGTTTGAGCTGGAGACTAAAGGCCAAACATTTCAAATGTGGGCACCTGAAGTCGACAGGAGCTGCAGGCGTTCATCGCCTCTGAAAATCAAACCAATCATTTAAGTAGCTAAATTCAGATGAAGGTACCTTGCTTTTGCCAGCCCAGTTTAATCACCAAGTCCCGTAGTATTATGCGGATCACATGGTCTTTCCCTAGCCCTTTGCACTTCTGTTGTGTTTTCTTTTGCCTTCCAGGAAAAGCCTGGAATTTATGTTTAGGTGTTCATGTTATAACGTCCTCTTGACTCTCCAAGCAAGCTCTCCCTGACAAATGGATCCCTTCCACTCCTTGTGCTAAAAGCACCTGTTAGGTTCAGCAGTCTAAGGCAAAAGTAAGCCCTAAAAATTTGCTTGGAAAGGTCTACATCAACTTACAAAAAAAAAAATGCTAGTCTTCCATTGTCTGGGTGAACCAGTGGCCTGTTTTGCTGTCGTTAGCCACTATTCCTCCAAGCTGTGCTCCCTGGCTATGACCAGTGCATGTCCCCTGGTCAGGATGGTCTGAAAAAATCTGCCTTTCAAAATTTGCCCCTTGAAATGTATTTGGGCACTATGAAAACTATTACCCTACTAATAACTTTTGACTTACTCCATACTTTTGAAGGAGATGAGGGATCAAGTGAGGGTTGTGCAATTTGGACACCTGCTTTTGACTGCCTATACACATGGAAGGAATGATTTCTTTAATTTTCTGACTGAGTGAGGTAGCAGAACAAGTATGGACAAATGAGCAACAGTGACTTGTGCAGATTTAGGTGTTTACTGGTACAGCTGCCCAAAGAAGTAAATCCATGTGCAAAGAGAATTTTTAGAGATTTGTATTCATAAGATGAAAAGCTTCTGAAAGAATGTAACAACTCTGGGACTAAACTGCCTTTCTATTGCCATGATCTTCTGCTTCTCCTGATTGTGAATGCTGAAAGTCTGCTCTGCTTCCCCAGGGTCCTGATACAAAATTCATTGTCAGAACTGGAAAGGCAGAAAACTAGCAAAGACAAAACCCCAAACAAACAAAACTCTCAAACCCCCAAACAAGGAAAGTAGATCTCTTAATTATAGTTGCACCCTAAGCAGATGTTAACAAGTCTATTTAAACCTTTTTAGACTGTAGTCTGCTGCTGGCCTCCTGTCCTCATCTAACTTGGTGTTTCCCTGATCAGCTAATTCTGCCCTGATTAGCATTTCAGAAATGCACAGGTTTTGTCAAGCACAGCTTCAGAAGCTGTTTTGGAATACCCCTTTGGGTAGTTGGTTTTTGTGAGCTGCACATTACAAAGGATGATTTCCCAGCCCACTCTATTATATTTATTCTGGCTTTGATTCAATATGAGAAATGATTCATGACATTGAAATGCACCACATGGATGGACCTCACACAGTTGCATTGCCACTGGTTGAATGGTCTCAACCTTGCTCGTTATCCTGCTGCAGTACCAACATCAGCCCACTCCCAGTGTCCTCCTCCTTTGGCAGGAAAGCACCTGTTTCTCTGGGTGAATAACCTCTCTAAAGAGGCGAAGAGTTTTCTCTCTCCTGTATCTCCCTACCTCTTCTCTCTTGTGGAGAGGGCAGGGATCTGGATCTGTGCCAGGAGAAGTAGGGGAAGGAGGATTTGCTTCCTCATAGAAATGGGGGGGCGTGGGGAGAAGGGGAGAATTTCTTTAAGTTATTTTCAAGTTTTTGAGAAAATTTGGGAAAACCTCTCTCCTTAAAATGGCTGTTCAACTGAGGATTTTGGTGTAACTGAATTCAGTGCAGTGGGGGGGGGGGGTTGGGGGGAAAGAGGGTCCTTTTTTTCCTGGCCATGTTTTGTGCGTTGCTTCAACAAAGAACAGGCATCTTCTTTCCTTGGACTTCTGAATATGGACTGCTTCCTTTTTCATGCCTAAGAATATGGAATATTTCATCCCTTTCTTCTTCTGCTTATGCTCTTCTTGTACCAGTATAAGAGATTTTTATGTCCCTTATTGTATCATGCAGTGCTTCCCTCTACACCTCCTGCTAAGAGTCGTCGTTGCTTGTGGCAGTTCTCCTTGGAGAATATATTCTTGTCACCTGACAAGAACTTATTTTCCCAGAGATATCAAAGTTCTTTTGATATATATTGGTCTTTGCTCCTTCTCTCCAGCAGTAGCAAGAGCGTGTTTATTCACTTGAGTGAGTTTGGTACATAATAGAAGTAAATGTTCCTAGCAGGTAAGTTACCAAAGTAGGAGTCTGCGTAGTGCTATTTCTAAGCTTAAGTTTGGCTTCATTTTACTTGTCTGCGATGAATGTCATGTGATGATACAAGATTTTGCGATAAACAGGCGTAGTGGGGTTGATCCCAGTTTCTTTACAATTTTGTATACATTGAACCAGAAAAATAATTCCCTGTGCAAAGGACCTTGACAAGTCTCCAAAATAATCAAACCTAGAATAGCTTCTGAAGTGCCTAAACACCATTTGGAAAAGACATACAGGTAGAAGTTTTCATGAGAGCTTAACACAGATGAAACAGGGCTTTCAGAACTGATTGGCAATAATGCAGGTGGCTAATTTCTCTGAAGTGTAGTGAATGTTGAAGTGCTTTGAAAATCTGACAAGAAGTGTCAATGTCACAGTTGCTGCTCGTTGCAGACTGACTTTAGAAATTTGGGTGTTTGAAGATCTGGGCTAAGAGCAACAGTTACCAAAGAACCATTTTGGCCTTCTTTTCGGATGAGGTGCCTGAAGGAAAGCTCTTAAGTAAGCATTTCTAATGTCTGGATTTGTGATTTGGTTTTCAGAATATCACCTTGCTCTCTGATTGTCACTTTGCACACCCTAAGTTCTAAAATACAGGCTAGTTCAGTTCATGTTGTTTAGCAAATTCTAATGTAGTAGAATGTCAATGGCATCCACTCTCTATGAGCATAGCTTTCAGCTCAGGTTCCTCCACTGATTCAATTTTTAAGCTGAAATTCAAGTTTATTTTTATGTTTACACTATGAACTACAAGGTTTTGTATTTATTGCAATCTTATTCTGCTGAGATACCAAGAGACTGCCATGATATGATTCACACAACTGGGGTTCTGTTTACTTGGCTATGTCAAAATACTAGCAACAAAGATCAAGCTCATCCCTGATGCACCTCCTGGAAGTGAGGACCATTTGCTGAGGAGTGAATATAGCTCGTTAGTTGTATCCCTATGCAACTCCTGCTGCTGCTTATTGAAGTCAGAACCTCTGCATCCAGAATAGCATCCCAGAAGTGTTACTCTTCACCTTCTAGAAACCTGGCCTAAAGCAAAGCTGTTGTGATGTAAAAAACACTCAGCTCTGATCCACAGTCTTGGGGGTGGTATTCTGGCATCTGGCTATAAGAAAGCACTGAGCTTCTGACACTGAAGAGGGTAACAAGTAGCAGCACCTCTTAAATTCAGGCCTTTGCTCCCAGTGGGCTGAAAGAAAACCAAAGATGGCAGACTGATCTGGGGAGCATTCAGACTCTTGGAGATAATGGAAAGTTTTGGGGGAACTTTGGATCAAGTCCTGTCTTATCTGACCTGATTTGCTTATTCCTAGGCAGCACATATTACTCTCTGAACATCCCTTGTTAGGAGCGCAGGCTACATTTCTAGAGCAACAGCTTCACTCCGTACAACTAGCACATTATTTTTTTAATGTATAACTGGCCTGAAAGTTGGAGTGGCTAGCTCTGCTAATTATATGAAACTCTTTAATGTGATGCTGGAGGTGTTAAACAATTGTACCTCCATTAAATATGCTGTGCTTACGCAAATGTGGCACACAGATTGCAAGTTCTAAAATTTATCAGGCAGACTAATTATTTAAATGTGAGCTATAGGTTACATAAATAAATAGCTCTCCCTCAGTAAATGGCAAGGTGTCATGGTGTTAGCCACGTGGCTTGTAGCAGAGTAGAATTAATGTTAACACTTCTGTAGCTTTCTTTCTCTGATTAGTAATTCTTTCGATGTTGGTAGATGAGCTGAATTTATGAAAGTTTTGCCTGCCCTCTAGGTCTCTATTTTGTATTCCTTGAGCATTGCAGCCTGTTTTTGACTCTGGCAGCAATGTTGGATACTAAAACCACGAATAACTCAGGCTCCCTGCTCAGCTTGTGGAGTGAGGCAGATCCAAACCAAACCGGGAGCTTCCCCTGGGGCAAGATCTCCACTCCCCCAGCTCCTGTAACCCAGTCCTCCAGCTACAGAAGCAGCCTGTTTGCAATTAGCAGTGTGTATATCATAGAGCAATGACATCGAATTGCATATACCAAGAAAATAGAGATCACTGTGGTAATGAATAAGGAATTTGCCAAGGTGGGCTCCTTGCATTTTGCTGTTATACATAATGCTGCAGGAAAGATACATGTATGTTCACACGGAGGCACAAAGTGATAATATGCCACCTGCAACTTCTTAGGATGGTTTTTGAGTGCAGAGTTATGAAAGCTCAGAAAATCCTATATGAGAAAAGCTGCTTTAGCTAATCAGAGAGAGTTTCATTAAAGTTTCTTGCTGTTATTAGTTTTAAATTCACTTACGTCTGCTTCACTTTAGTTGCCGGAGGCACCTGCTCTGGTGGTTTTCTGGCAGCAATGCTGCAGAGGGTGGGGAGTGTTAAGTGACAGGTTGCACATTCCTCCTCGGTCTCCTAGAAGTGGCTTTTTTTTCTCCAGTCGTGCTAATTTACATGCAGCTTTCAAAACGAAACTTGAGCAAGCATCCTCCCTCTCCTTGCCCATCTGCCCCAATTCCCACTCCTCCTTTTCTGCTACACCAGCCTAATCGCCTGATTTCACAAAAGTGAAAACCAGGTGACTGTTTCACTTACTCTTCACTTAAGGGGGATCTGCGCGCCTGATCCTGCAACCTTCACTGGTTGCCCTGGCCAACAGCAGGGAGAGTGCTCAGCACTTTATGGGATGTCCTCAGCCGTTTGCAGACTTGCAGCCCAGGCACTGCGGTACTCTTCTGCAGCACTGCGGCTCTTGCCCATCCATTTCGTGGTGGATTTAGGAGGACGAACCTGGCTTCGTGGCAGTCAATCAGCAGCAATGTCTGCGTTAGGCCCAGTGGAAGCAATTGGATCAACTCAGTTAGTGCAAGGGATTAAAAGGAGCCAGATGCTGTCTTAATGGACAAGCATAAGGCGAAGTTGCAAACTTGGCCTTTTGGGGAAATTGAAAGCAGTTTAGTTCAGGTTCAGCTTAGACAGTTGAGAAAGAAATTGTCTATTAGTCTCAAACCAGGCTGACAGAGCACCCACACCGAGCTCGCAGATGCTCCACACCCGGCAGGCAGAGCCGCGCGTTAACCTGCCGGCGCGGCGGGGGCACGCGCTTCCCCCCGCAGCCTTGCTCAGGCTTGCGGAGCCGCACAAGCAGCAACCCGGGGGTCACTGAGCCGCTTCCCCTGAGACCAGCTCTCAGACTGGCACATACAGGGTATGTCTGTACAATGTGAGGTCTGTTCGGTCCGAATCAGACTCTGCAGGCCTGCTGTTTGCTCCTCATCCCACCGGCACTGGGCTGGAAGGTGAGTAGGGGCAGGATTCGGTCACCTTAGCAACCCCTCAGCCAGCACTTCTGGAGAACACATTGCACCAGGTTTAGGCCAACCAAATCCTTTCCTCAGCCCCCAGAGGAAGGGGAAAGAGGGAGGCAGGTTGTGAGCCTGAGTTATAAGCTGCTCTCAGCTCTGATCCCAGGACAGCGGATCAGCGTGTCAAGGCTGACGATGAAACTGTGCTGTAGCCCTTCACAGGTAACCTTTGTGTTCAGTGAAAACTGAGGTTGCTTTGCTGGTCTTTTCCTAGCCCAAAGAAAGGGAACAGACACTAATAGTGACTTCAGGTCCTTCTGTTTTCCTTTTATTTTGTGAACAGAACCGCTAGTGAGTCATGAAAGCTGCTGTTAAGGTCCAGTTTCAAGCTCTGCACAAAGATGCAATGTTTAAAATTATTTAAACTTCTTCATTACTAAATATTTCCTGGAAACACTTCTTTCTTTCTTTCTTTTGTCTTCCAAGCACTTTTTATATTGCCAAGGTGTTTAGCTGCAAGCACGGAAGGCCATGCAAATAAGACCAAGCCAGCTGCACAGATTTTGCACACTTTAATTAAGTTGTAGGGCTTCAAATGAATTTGGCTCCAGTTTCTGATGCTTCCATGGCCTGTATTCTGTTCCAGTGTGGATGTTAAATCGTGCAGAAATGCAGCATGACCTAACTTTCATGTCAGTTGATCTGGCAGTAGCTGTTTTTGTGTAACTAATTTAAAAAGATTGATTGTTGGTTAATTACATTAATGAACTGAACCAACATGGGCACAGACCAGAGCGCAGCAGTCTCCTAAACAGTCATTAAGAATAGACATCTATCTTTTCACCTGCTTGTACAGCCTCCTGTTGGGTGGCAGAGTGTGTGGAATCGTAATTCTGAAGGTTAAACGACTTAGGGACATAATCACAAACTGTTCACCTCTGCTACCCTTCTGCCCATATGGCCCTGCTAGTCACAGTCAAAGTCCATTTGGACAAACTGTCTGTTGAAAGGTCTCCAGGACAGCAAGTCTGGTGGTTTCAGCTGGGTTCCTGGCAAATGCCAGCGTGCGTTACAAATCCACCAAAGTTCCCCGGTTGAAAGGATTTTGTGGATTTAAACAATTTTGAAAGAACTCCTTTCCCAATTAGGGTAATTCATGCTTATCAAGGTGAAAGTGTACTAAGCAGAACAGTTCACTCTTCTCTCTATCCAGCTCATGAATATGAAGAAAGATAGAATCAATAATACATTTCTGTAATTAAATTGGTAAGTCAAAATGATCGAGTTCTTGTTTTAGCAGTCAACGGAAGATGCATTTCTGTGTGTTTATCAGCGTTGGCCTTGTAGCCATTCACTACACTTAGGTGGCACATGTGCAAATGTTGCATGCCACGCAAGGGCTTACAAAAGAAGTACTTTAAGGAGTTAAAAAAAAGTTTGAGACAGAGACATTGGTACCTATTCTAACCTGATTTCAAAATATTACACAGTGAATAAAGGCAATGGGATGCATTTTATTTTATTTTGAAGTCTGGGACGTACTATTGTATATCCTTTGCCGTTATTAGCTCATCTGCTTGCCAGATTTCTTCAAATCATGAAGGACTTAACCTGAAGGTGGTAAGAGTGTTGCCACTGGCATGAGCAGAAAGGGAACTGAAGCAGGGCTGCGTATTATGAAAGATGGCAAAAAAAAAAATTCTAGTTACTTGGGAAATCAAGAATGAAAGTACTTTTGCACGGCCAGCCTGAGATAAGATATTAGATTGTATAGGTTGTTGTCAAAATCTTCAAAGGTGACATGTGTCAGTGCTGATACCATGGAATTCTGCAAGGCCTGATCCAATAGCTGCTGAGACTGAGGAGTCGTTACGGGGATTTCGGTCACCTTTGGGTGATGTTGTGGGTGACCTATGAAGTTTGATTTTCTAGGAGGATTTTTCAAGGATTTTCCACAAAACCCTTTTGTATCCCAAATGCAACAGTGTGTGTGGGAAGCAAGTCAAAGAAAAATAGGATTGACCAACAGTCATATAGTCCATGCAGAAAATCTGCTTTCTTGATTCTCAGCTCCCTCACTGGCTATGCCGTCAAAGTGATTTGAGGTGACAAGGGAGGAGACTTACTCTTGTGGGTTGTTTGGAGACTGGTCCTGCTTCCCCATCGTCCCAGAGACTTCGGTGGACTGTTGAGGGGTGAACAGCTGAGCAGCTGCATGAGGGATTTCAGGCATTGGTTCATGACAGCTTAAAAATACTTTAAATGTGAGGTGAAGTACTTGTGGAATGACACATATGCAAATGGCATTAAATTATGGTTTTATCTAAGAACTTCTGTTTCAAGCTAATTAAAAGACAGAGGCCGCTGCTGCAGGAGGAAAATATGAAAAGAAAACTATACTGAAACATAAAAGTGTTTCTGATCAAGTAAAATTCTGTTTCTGTTGAATGTTTTATTTTGTTCCAGTCACATAAATTACCATCTTTGAAATACTAAAATTCCCACAATCAGCTTTTTACAACAGAAAATAATTTACATTTAAAAGGTTTAACTGAAGCAGCTAAACCTTAGTGATGAATGTGCACATTTGGCAATAAAACAGGGAAACAGCCCATGTTTTGGAACCCATAGCTGCTATATGTAATTTTAATATTTAAATAAGTAAATACAGTCTAGTGAGTGCTATAGGTATGCACAGAGATATTTGCTAGTTCTTGGGAAATGTGTCCTTAAGGGTATAAAATGCCTCAGTACTGATAGAAAGCCTTGGAAATCTCCCTTAGCACTGATAGATAACTGTGATGGAAAGCACCGTGGCTTGAATGCATTTCATCCTCTGCAGAAAGTTACAAGGCTCAGTCATGTTACCGTCATCAGAAACCTTTTATTTCTCCTTGCAGTAGCACCTCTCTTCCATCTTGTGGTGGGTTGGCCCTGGCTGGATGCTAGGTGCCCACCAAAAGCTGCTCTCTCACTCCCCCTCCTCAACTGGACAAGGCAGAGAAAATATAACAAAAAGCTCATGGGTCAAGGTAAGGACAAGGAGAGATCATTTGGCAATTACCGTCCTGGGCAAAACAGACTTGACTTCAGGAAATTAGTTTGATTTATAACCAATCAAGTCAACATAGGGTAATGAGAAATAAACCCAAATCTTAAAAACACCTTCCCTCCACCCCTCCCTTCTTCCCAGGCTTAACTTTATTCCCAGTTTTCTCTACCTCCTCCCCCTGAGTGGCGCAGGGGGATGGGGAATGGGGGTTGTGGTCAGTTCATCCCATGTTGTTTCTGCCGCTCCAGCGAGGGCTCCTCTCTCCATGGGTCCGCAGATCCTGCCGGGACCCTGCTCCAGCGCGGGCTTCCCACAGGGTCACAGCCTCCTTCAGGGATCCCCCTGCTCCTGCGTGGGGTCCTCCCTGGGCTGCAGGTGGAGATCTGCTCCCCCATGGACCTCCCTGGGCTGCAGGGGGACAGCCTGCCTCACCAGGGTCTTCCCAACAGGCTGGAGGGGAATCTCTGCTCCGGCGCCTGGAGCATCTCCTCCCCTCCTTCTTCACTGACCTGGGGGTCTGCAGGGTTGTTTCTCTCACATATTCTCACTCCTCTCTCGGGCTGCAATTGCTGTTGCGCAGGGTTTCGCCCCTCTTCTTAAACACGTTATCGCAGAGGCGCTAGCACCATCACTGGTGGTCTCGGCCTTGGCCAGTGGTGGGTCCGTCTTGGAACCGGCTGGCGTTGGCTCCATTGTACATGGGGGAAGCTTCTAGCAGCTTCTCACAGAAGCCACCCGTGTAGTCCCTCCACTACCAAAACCTTGCCATGCAAACCCAGTACACATCTTTAACTAACGAAAGAGGAGACATGGACAGTATTTTAATTCTGTGGGAACCTTGTCATCATCCTATAAGTTGAAACAGTTATCTAAAAAAGCAATAACCAGAAAATTGGAGGTAATGATTTCCCTCTCAGAATAAGAGTAACTGGTATGTAAGGCTTGTCTTCCCCCTGCTGCATCGATTCCTGATTTATCTTCTCTTCTTCTTCCCTACCCCCCTGCATTAAAGGGGGAGTGGGCCATTGCCGCTATAATGGTCTTATTCCCTGCTAGTGGAAAGAAGATATATTTCAGTTTTATGCTCTCCTCAAATGTACTCAGACACATGGAAGAAATGTCTTACAGGTGTTTGTATCATTGCAGATACTCCAGAGAATTGAAAACCCTCTGTATTCCAACAATAATCTTTCCCTTGACCTTAGTGTACTTTATATCTCAGCTGGGGTGCCAAGCCCTGTCATTATTGGAGTCAGTGAGAACATGGTGGAAATTTCAGCAAAATGGGGATGACACCCCGGATGTTAATCATGGGGTTGTAGGGCTGATGTTGTGGGAGAAGCTGTACAGAACTTCGTACATAACAGCACTCGGCCCTGTCTGAGGGAGCTGGACCTTTCTTGACATCTACAAGATCTGCCTGGGGGCATTTGATCCTTACTCTTATTAATATCAGAAAGTAAATTAGCCTTATATTGCCCTTCATATCAGACCTTTCAAGAGTCTCCCATCCTTTTCATTTAGACTGGGTCTCTGAGGGAAAAACCTGGTAATAACACACCGGTGTGATAATTAGTAAGCACATTCTACATAATTACAATGTTAGCATCTCAGGGGGGAAATGAAAGCTTGTGCTGTCCCTTTAACGGGACAGTTTGATAATCCTCTTAGCATTTTCTCTTTTGGCTGATAATATTTCACAGAATTTTACTTTGTAAAATATTCCTAAAGGGAGGCTTAAGCAATAATGCACAGATTATGGAAATGACTCTCATTAAGTATAGGGAGAAACTTCAGCAAAGCCATGAACTGCTTCGAAACATGTAACCCCCATTAGGAGCTTCATTTAAATGTTTATTCACAGAGCAGTAAATGTTTATTATAGAACATTTTATTGAAACATAAATTAAAGAACCCTAATTATACGTATCACAAGTGTTAAAACAATATGCATTTATCAAGACTTAACTAAAGATCAGAGGTGAGGGGAAATGCAACTGCACTTTCATTTGCATCTCAGCAATACCAAATTTGCACAAAAACACCTGGGCAAAGTGACCCTGGGGGAAGGCAAAGGCACAGGACCTCAAGGCATTTGCTCTGAAGCTGTCCCTAAGCCTGCACCACCTTCCCAAGCAGCTTCAGCAGCACCTTCATTGGTTTGTGCACCACCCTTCCCATCTCTAAAATGGAAGTGATACTTTATGCAGGGGCTGCCAGGGTTTTGGGGGGTTTTTGCAGTTCTTTGGTATTCAGGAGGTAGAAGATGCTGTACAGGTCTCACAGTGTTCCAATCATAGTGTTGCTGACATATAATCCAGGAAACATGGTGTAGCAGTTTCCCCATCAGGGTCCTTGGTTGGACCAAGGCGTTTTTCTTCCTGTTGATTCACACAGAGTAATGGTTAATGTTCCTGCAGGTCTTCCCGTCCCGTCCGCTGTGTTTGCTGGGGAGGGGATAGACACTGAATAATGGCAGGTGAGAGGAGGTGGTGATGGTACTTGGCCTGACCTTCCTACCATCGTGTGTGGACCCTCATTTCTAGAGTTGCAGAACAGGTTAGAGGTCAGGAAATACCGGTTCAGAAACACCATCCCACTCTTATTTCCATTTAGTTTATTCATTTGCTGCCTTTTAGAGGATATCATAGGAGATGTCCAAATTGCATTTGGATCACCACTTCCAATGAACAGGCTAATTACCCTCATTATTGTGCCAGTTTTCTTGGGTTTGGGGCAGAGGGGGAGGGGTTGGCAGTTCTCTTGCGAATGCTAAAGTTGTCTTCAGCTGTGGGAGTTATAACTGCATTTCTCAAGTGGGTTTCAAAATCTTTCTGCACATGTTTCCATTAGGTCTACATCCCTTTTCTAGCTCATCGGCAGCTCATTTCTTTAAAACTTTATAGCAGTTGACAGATGCATTATTTATTGAGGATGCTGAACCTGCACATTTCTCAATCTACATGTTTGAAGATGTAGTCTACTACAAGTCTCCCTCTTGGTATGGTTTCTGATATATTTGCAAATTCTCTCCATTTTGTTGCTTTCTAAAGTACGTGTTCTCTGTGCTGAGCAAGTATCTTGATAACTCACTCTTCCAGAGGCACATCCGTGGCATAAATGTTGGTAGGGATCATTGCAAAGCTTTCTTTTTTCCTCCTAAGGGTATGTGTACAGTGCAGTGCCATGCAGATAGACACGGGTGTCTCCTGAAAGGGCCCTCACGCTCCAGCTTGGTAGCACATGGACAGCCTGTGTGGCCTCCTCCCCCAAGACTTATTCCAGTTTCTTCTTTTTTCTCTCTTTGCACCCTCTTTCTGCACAATGTTTTTGATTCACAAAACTTCCACCACCATCTCCATTCTATTGGTAGCTCCCACCCTTCCTGTTCTCCGGTTGCTCTTCTAGTTCATTCCCACCTGTGTCTCTGCTGTTTCCCTGAGCTTTCTGAGACAGATGTGGATTTCCCTGTCCTTCCCTTCCAAAGTGTCCCTCTGTTCCCCTGCACATGCTGCTCTCAAGACTGGCATTCTGTGCCACTCCTTTCCAGCTGTATCGCATCCTTACGTTTCTCATGATGGTAAAAAAGCAAGCTTCAGTTTTGTATTTTAATAAACCAGAGCCAAAGCAAAGGTGTTACAAGAGTGTGTTGGTCTGTGCAGCCTTCCTGGGTTTGGAGCAGCCCTTACCACCAGAACGCCAGAGCTGCCATCTGGGGAGGAGGCGCCGAGTGTCTGCATCTGTACAGCCTCGTGTATGAGATTTTAGTGAAGCTGGAAAGGAAAATGCTGATTCCTAGAAATGGGGAATTTTTGTAGGAAAGGAATTGTTTCAAGTAGTTTCCTGTCATGATTTAATATTTTATAAAAATTAGGTCTTTTAAAGTGGTCTTTATGTAATCTATAACTCCTGGAAATGTAAAAAAAAAATAAATAATATTAATGCTGGCAATAATTTTGAGGGCTGTGAAAACAGTATTTTCACTGACCCAACCTTTTTCTTTTCCTAATGTTGGATAGGACTTTTTTTATTTTTTAATTTGTTAATTTGTTTCTCCGTCCCAACCCAATTCAGGACTAGGAAAAACGTCAAGAACTCATAAATACTCACTGAACAGAAATTGCTTTCCCGTGAATATGTCTTTGCCAGGACCTGCAAGTCAAGGGCCCTAGAAATTGGTTTTCAATGCCTAGAAAGAGCGATTGTACCAAGTGTGCTAGCGTCTGGGTAATGCGATGTATTTTCGGGGACAGCAGAGGGAGTGCTTTCTGTTAATGAGCTATGGATATACAGGCAGGGTTTTCCACAGAATAATTTTGTAACAGGGATAATTGAGCAGTTAATCAAGAAGAGCAAACAAGGGCTCCATGGAAGCCCAGTTTACAGAGAGGACAAAATTGCCCTATTTTTCATGTGGCTATCTCAGTATTATGGTTGATTTTCTTTATCACCCACTAACAGTCTTACTTAGAGAACGGTTATTAGTTTGGAATTTCTACAGTTAATCTGGTAGTTTAGAAGAAGCATTATCACAGCCTCCCGTAAGAAGCCCATGTCTCTGTAATGGACAGGGGACTTTGCAGCAAGCAAGGTCTTATCTGCAAACCACCATCCTTTTTCCCAGCGAACTGACCGATGGGGGTCTCCCCGCCAGCAAGTCTTGCTGCCTGCAGCTGCTAATGCTCTCCCTGCCCTTCCTCCCGCCTGAACACGACAGTGGCAGGGACATTGGGGTTTACTCTTCCCGGCCCTGATGCCCCTCCGTGCCCCACATCACGGCCTTTCCTGATCTTGCTGCACCATGAGACCGTGGAAGCCCACAACTGCAAAGCTTTGTCTCTGTCGAAAGAATGAAAAGTAACGAGGGAAAGGATTAAGCTGCTGAAAGGCATCTGGTTTCACTGCATGAAGGCACAGCTTAGGCACAGACTGCTTTTGCAAGTGTGGGGGGAACAGCCCTTCCTCTGCCAACTTTTTGGCAGCCCCCCTGTCCTGAAGGTTGCATGACCCGTTGCCAGTTTTTGTGCATTCGTCCTATAGCAACATTTATTGCTAATAGACCCTCGGTGCATGCTGAGGAGCTCTTGTACAGGCTATTATCTCCCTTTCTGTTGGAAGCTGAGCTTTGTTGCTCTGCTAACCAGCACGGCAGCTGAGCGAACACAACATAATGTTCATGAATTATTGCAGGCAATGTCCATGTCCTCCCTGGTGGTGTGTGGCAGGGTCATCTGCTCTACAGTATTCCGGTCTACCCAGAAAATCTCTTTCAGTGTCTATTTTTGCCTAGTATTTTTGCTTTACATCTAGTGCAGTGGTGACACATTGGTTATTCGACCATAATTCAGTATATTAAAACAGCTGTAACTAGGAACATTGCTTTCTGCATGGCCTTGAGTGCTGAAGCAAAACTCACCTAAGCTGAATGGGTGTTTTTCCAACAAAACAGGCTCCAGGTGACTTTTGTGAGCATTTTGCAGTCCTGGTTCACTGGAAATTGACTTTAGATGTATAATACCACAAATGCCTGTGCTGTTGCCAGATTTCAGCAGTGGTGGGATAAGCATGCTCTGGAGTGCCTATTGGCAGCCCCACGCTCCCACAGTCATACTGGGAATGCTGCGGGGCTCCAGCAGAGGATCCTCTTGCTGCGGTGGGAGGTCAGAGATGGCACATGCTGGCTCTGGCTCACAATTTCCCCTTGGCACTACAGATTTGTTCCTTGCGGTACGTTTTCTAATTCTCTGGCGTTCTGGGTTTAAAGGTTTTGAAAAAGCTTCTCTTAAGAGTGATTTTGCATTGCTTGATAATTCTCAACATTAGGAGTTTCTCAAACTAAGATTTCATTTCTAATGTGGTAGCCACTGTGAAAACAGAGGAAGCTACAGTCCCAGCCCTAGAAAACTGTCAGCCTGATAATTTTTTAATTTTGAAGGTCCTATAAAATTCAGCTCCCACAGCCTCCTTCCTGGCAGGAAATCTGGTCCCCAGTGTCAGAAGTGACTGGTGGGGCTTAGACATTTTTGACCCACATGGTGTCCCCCACCTGGGGTCATATTGCTGTGTCCTCGTGTCGTCATTTCCAGCGTGCCCATCTCCTGCAATTGCGCACAGCTTTCTCCATCAGTGTCTGACAAGAAGAGGGAATGGTAGATAACATTCTAAGCAATGCAAGCATGTGTCTGCATTTGTTCTACCCTGATTCACGTGATATTGATTGGTCCATTAACATAAGTGTCTCGGCTGTTGTATGTTGCTTTTCTTGCTTATTAATCAAAATAATGCAAAATGAGGGGAAAGTAATTTTTTAGGAAAAAAATGAGATACAATCAACAGTGATTGAATACAGCCTGCTGGGATGTGATGGGGCTGTCTGCCACCTACCAGACATGAGGATACCCACAATAACTGGGAGGAAAGTTGAAACGCTTTATTTTGACATTTTGTATACACAATGTTTGGAATTTTTGTCTCCAAGCAGTGTTTCAAAGGAAGATTTGCCTAAATCTGTTTGTTTGGTTAAAAAAAAAATGCAGCCAAATGTTTTGTTTGTATCTACTGACACATTTCAGTCAACTGCAAATGTCTTTTTTGGGCATGCAGGTTTTTATGTTGCCTGGAAAACAAAAGGGAAGGAAGCAACTTTAATTTGCAGGCACCTTGAAGTTATTTCTGCTATCTCCAGCTGAGGAGACCTCCCTATAGCCATCCGCAGATGCAAAACACTGAGACATATACATAATATCCAGGATGCGAATACTCCCACTGAACCAATTCACAGGTTGGAAATTGAGCTGGTGCTTAAGTGCCTTGGTGGATTGAGGCTTTAGCAATAACAAATAGTACTAAGGAGCAAAAATGATCAATTAAAGAACTCCTAATGAATCCAAATATCAGTGTCCCTGAGTCGGGAAGGCCAGAAGCTGAAAGGCAGATTAGAGAAGGTGTGAAATCCCCTTGTTCGGTGTTTCTCACTATGTGGTAGCCACTGCTCTGTGCTGCTTGCATTTCCCTGTGGTTTTTTTTGGTAAAGCTGAAGAGAAGGAAATTACTTGAGACACTGTTGCTGCTCCTGTTTGTTTCTATTACACAAACAGTAGGGAGAATCCAAGTTTTTATTTATGTTCCATGCACAGAATTAAAAAAAAAAAAAAAAGGAATGTCTAGAAAAAATTACTCTCTTTTAAATTGATTGTAGTTACCTCAGACCTTGGGAATACTCATTTGTTTTCTGATACAGCTGACAGATTTTGCTACGCAGCCTGGCATTGTGTAAGAACATAATGCCTGTAGTAAAGGTGAGTAACCCTTGAGGATGTCCCCACTGATGCCAAGTGGCCCATATGCTGCCATAAACACTTTTTCTTCTTTTTTTTTCATGCTGATTGCAAGAGCCCATTTTGGGTAGAAGATCACATTAGGCTCATTCATTACCTGCTGTGCTGGTCTGTGCATCTGCAGTGCAGCATCTCTGCACTGAGCTTTGGACTACATCCCTGTGTGCTTTCTGATATTCCAAATTGTCTGTCATGGGTATACAGATCTTCTCCTGTGTGTATCCTGCAACATTCTGCCACAGAGATAAAAATTGCTCTTAAAGGTGGCTGAACTTCTGGGGGATATGGTTGTTGATAGCTGATATTAGGCTGTATATATATCATCAAGAGAAGTTCCTGAAAATTGATGCTTGTAGCAAAACTATCACTCCTCGTAGCAGAAGAGAAAGAAACTGACTGGCAGATTATTCTATACTTTTATGAATAAATTTAAAATCTAATGAGAACCACAGGTGTGACACACTAGTGAAATTTTACAGTACCACTGCAAACTTTAATCTTCACCTTTATTTTCCTTGAAAGTCTGTCTTTGTCCAAAAGCAAAATTTCAGGCCTAGGGCTACTGAAGACCATCTTTAAACTTGCCTTCTGATTTTGAGCAATACATCATGAGAGCAGTGATGTTCAGATGATACATTGCACTAATACATCACAAGAGCACTATCACTCTCATGATATATTAGTATAATACACTATCAGAACACTATCACTGATGTATTACTCAAAAACACAGTTTTTAACCCTCAAGAATCATCCTCGTGTCTAGCTGAATGCACTGAAAGCTGTGGATAATGATAAAAATAAGCAATTGTATATTCAGTTTCTCTAGGGTAACCTGAGGAAAAAAAAGTGTGGTATTTGTAATATTTCATTAACTGAAACATCCTTGTGTTTTGATTTTATTCACTGACCAAATGTTTTTATGGATTGAAGCTAACACAATATAGGTGTGTTCAAATTTTCCTACAAATAGCCTAAGAAAATCTTTTTTTATTTTGGATTTCATTATAGACTTGAGCCGTGTTTTGAGAATGTTTCAGTGAGGTGCATGAATTTCAGCTGATTTCCACCTCATCAGATTGAGTCAGGTGCAAGCTATCTAAATTCTGTGTAAAGCATTTGGTGCTGTTTCTGATGCAGTCTTTTTTTTTTTTTTTTTTTAGAAGGATTTAGCCACCATCTGAAAAGATCTGGAGATGCATAAATGTGGTCTGTCACTCAGATCATTTCCTGCCTCTCCTCAATGAGGTGGTTGTGGGTTTTTTTCCTGAAGAATTATTCTCAGTTGTTGGGGGTTTTTTTCCCTCAAAAGAGAGTGAAAGGGGAAAAGATAAAAGAATGCTTTGCAATGTTGTAGCTGAACTTACTGCAGAAAACCAGATAGATGAGCGTTTGTTTGATTTCCTAGTAGAGTTTGAGTCTCGAGAATCTTGAATTACCTTTCCTATATGGTATGAAGAGACTGTCATAATCTCTTAACAGAAAAAAAAAATATAGTAATAATACAACATCAGTGACAAGTGATATATTTGCTTTCTTGTCCATATTTTTGTTCTTTTTCCCCATATCTCATCAGCATTTGTGACAAAAATACATTGCCCCTCACCTCCCTCGCATACCAGATAGCCCAAAGCTGCCTCTGCAGCTTATGGTCCTTAGCTCTGCTCCCCCCCCAAGCGATGGCCTTGCCATCAGGAGAGTGGTGCTCATGCTTCAGGCTCTGCAAAACTGGGCTCAGAATTCTTGTGCCTCATGGGTTTGGGACCACTTGGTGCACTGGAGCCCGTGTCCCTGCAGGCGTGTGTCCCCAGCACGCACCTCATACCACTGGGGGCTTCAGCCTGTTATATTTGGGCTACAACCTCCTGGGGGAAAAAGCAAAACTTTAAAGTCTTTTTAACCTTGCAAAAGATATTGCATTAGCCGTGCTGAACGGCCTAGTGTGTGTCCTTTTCTGAGAGCCTTTCTACCTCCGTGGTATCTGTTATGTACCGTTGGTTCCTCTGTCCCCTGGCCTGTGCAGTGCAGCACTGAGCCCAGGGCTGCCCACGCGAGCCCTCTGCCCACGCCTGCTGCAGCCGCGTCCCATCACCAGCACCTTCTTATTCCTGTCAGTTTTGAAGTCACAACACGCAGCTCCAAGGTACATTGTCATTTCAAAGCTGTGGCTAAATAGTCTCTGACTGACAACTATGAATAATTCCACAGAGCCTCTAAACTTCCAGGCATTTCACTCTGAAGCTCATATAATACGGCAGAGCTACTCTCTCATGTTTTTCATCTTTTATATTCTCCAAAGAGTTGAGATACAGTTATGGAACAGGTTAATGTATTTTCCTCTGAAAATAATGCTGTGGGAGCCCGTGCGTGGTTACTTGTATGTGTTGAGAATAATGCTGACAATCCAGAAAAGAAAGTCATGAGCTTGATAATCACCATTATTTTGTTTCACGTTTTCAGCATGTTCATGTCCATGTGCTTCCAAGGAGGGCCGGAGACTTCAGCAGGAATGACGATGTCTACGAGGAGGTAAGGACTGCACTCCATTTCTTTTTCGGAGTTGGTTTTGCTGTTAGAAAATCATCTTAATGATACAGGCCCTGCCTTGAGTGGAAGTAATTAATGGGGTGTTCGCATCTTTATTGGTTGCAAAGACCGTGTGGTAGCACCAAGACCTATACTGGGATTTCCTTGTGAGCTCCGGGTCAATCTGTGGTCACAAAGGGTCCTGAGGGAGGATGCAGTTGACATCTTTGGTACTTCAGTCTGTCACCACACACAGAGTGAGGTGACATCTCTACCAATGGTTGTGTTCTCTTATTTTGAGGGCGTAAGGAAAAAGAGTGACCACACGGTTAGCCTGGCATGTAGGGAGCATGTCCTACCCCATCTGCTAGACCGGGTGCCAAACCTCCCCCTTCCAACAAGGGAAAACACAGGCAGCTCGTTACAACTCAATCACAAATTGCCTTCTGGCCTGCTTTTTGTAGGGCTCTGCTCAGGCTCTGGACAAATCACACTGTAGCCCCAAAGATGAAAATTAAAGAGCAAGTATGCATATACATGTAATATATGCATGTGCGCAGATTGTACGGCAGAGCTGGGGACATAAGCTGTTCCAGTGTGACTGAATTACTGGCTTTTGTTTAAATGAACAATTGTACTGGCATTAACAAAAAGTTTTCCCCAGCTTGACAGCTGTCACAATGACTTAATGAAAAAATCTCACTATTGTTAGAATTACGGATGGTTCTTAGTGGGTTTGGTAGGATCCTCTATATCAAATATGACATCTCCTTCTCTTTCTGAAAGTAATTAATATAAACTTGTTCAGTGCTACTGCAATACCGTCTGCTTGAAGGAGAATTCATGACATTTTCTGCTTTTGTATTTTTTCCTTTGTGATATATACATGATGACAACTCCCCACTCGCAAAAAAAAGGTACTGTATTTTAAAGTTTACTAATGACTTAAATGCACAAAAGTCATGAAAAAACTTTATTATTGACCAGTTACATGAAGCGTAGAGACCGAGAACCCCACTAATAAGGGTAAAACCTTATAATGAGACTGCTGAGCAAGGAGATCAAATGAAAATACATGATGGCCATCTTATATGCTGCTGTAGTTAAAAGCAGTTAAGTGAGGCAACTTGAAAGTTAACACCAAAAGGGTTATCAAGCACTGGAACAGGCTGCCCAGGGAAGTGGTTGAGTCACCATCCCTGGAGGTACTCAAAAGACATGTAGATGTGGCACTTAGGGACATGGTTTAGTGGTAGACTTGAGAGTGTTAGGTTAACGGTTGGAATTCCATGGTCCCAAAGGTCTTTTCCAACCTAAATGATTCTATGATTTTTTTCTTTTCAAATGTGTTAAGTGGTTTTAGATGCTGCACCAACCCACAAACTGTTTCCATTTTCGTCCTATTTACAATTCCATTTTCTTCTTTTTAAACACATTTATTTCTCCCTTGTTATATGTAAATAGAAACAGGCAAAACTGTTAATGAACTAGACTATACATTTAGCGCTGTTAAATGCAAAAGGGTGACAAATTGGTGAAAAATATTTTTATCTTGTAATTTTCAGTTATAGTAATTGTAGATGTTGCTTTTAGCAGACATAGGAAGCAAAAATATTTAGACACAGATGTGATAATATATCTTTTAGCAGAAGAATGTGTAGCCTTGGAGTCTAACCAGCTGTTCTTGAATAACACAGAGCTAACTTACGCTTTTGTACAGACTGTAGCTGAACAAAGATTTCATTTTTTTTAGGATGCCAGGGAAAAAACCCACATTTGATGCTATAAAAAGTTTGATGCAAAGTTCTGTTGCTGGTTGGATTGGAGGATAGAGGGGCTTAAGCAGTATGCTATTATAAGTGGATAAACCTATTTTGAGAAATACAAGATGGACAAATTATTGAAAATACAGCTGACTTTGGAAACCATTTGGAGCTTATGTCAGTAAGACAAAAATCTTTTGATGTAATGCATCTCTGTGTTGTACCAACAAGACATATCCCTTTGTCAAGAAGATCTTTTAGAAGATTTAGGAAGACATGTAGATCATGGTGGGGCAACAGGCTGAAAATCTGCAAGGGACAGGGTACCATTAGGTGAGATGTAGGTGCTAGAGAGAGCTTTAAATCCATTGTCCATGAAATTTGTACTTAGGACAATCCAAAACCTGTTTATAAATGGCACTTCTTTTCCATATATTTGAGTGATAGATGGAATTGTAGTTTAGGCAGCAAAGACCACCTTCCAAAATCATCCCAACAGCATTCTCGTTCTAGTATGTGACATGGAGACTGATTAGCTTCCCTTAAACAATTTGTGTAATTGTAAAGCACACCCAGGCTAAATTTTGCATCTTGTGGTGCCTGGTTTAACTTCTGCAGCTAAAGGCTTTACAGCTATTGGGTGTAATTTTCACGGATTCTGGATCTCAGCTCTTCTTCAACACATCTATCGCAAACCCTTATCTACCTGTAAATGCCTTTGAGCTCTCCAAGCTCTGCAGTTGTCATCTGTATATGCTCAGCAGATTGCTGATAAATCCCATTGCTCTGTGAGTATTTGACAGTGAAAGGAATGCCCAGATGTTGAGACATCAGTCCTCTTAGGAGACTTCTAGAGTTGAGACAGCTAGAAAGTACTTGCTGTCTCTTACTGTGTGTTTTATTTCTCCCATTCAGTTTGGGATTGACCACTCACCTGATTGAAAAGACAGAAAAAAGCATATCAAGTTGATCCCTGCTTAGTCTGTTTACTAGGCTCTGGTATCTTCAGGCTTTTTTTGGCTATGAAGCTCTGACATAGCCTCGCCTAAAGCAACGTTTAAGTGTTAAGAGTATGGTATATCTTTAGCACTTGGTTTTTAATAAGGTTGCTGATGGACACTAATGTCTGCTGGTTTCTGGATCCATATTTAGAACTTCAGTACTGGAACATTGTAGAAGGGATAAAAGAGGGCCTGACACCTATTCCACAGCACCGTCTCTAAGGCGTTTCTTGGTGGAATATGTCGCTTAATATTTTAGGTTTCTGTACCTCAGTGCATATGAAAGAAGTCACTGTGTGATTGTTCTAAGATACAGAGAGAATGATTAATAATGAAAAAAAATCTGCATTGAATGTTTTAGATGTATTTCTTCTGCATCTTTGTGGGGCTATTTCTTGGGAGAGTATTTCCCAGAAAGTGTTAGCTATCCGCCCTCTGGGCTCACTGTAGTGGAAAGTTAAAGGTATAGTTTTTCAGCTCTTACATTTTTCTGCAATTATTTGAAACCTAATCCTGCAAGTGTGCACATGTCAGAGTTAAATTGGTCTTAACAGGTTTTTTTTTCATAGGATCAGGTCTTTCATGTTTTACTATTGCTGGACTACTTTTCTCATCTACATCTGAGTAGTTCTTATTCATTGATTCACTTTTATTTCTTGGACAGCAAAACTATAGCAGCTAAATCTTAGGAAAACTTTTCATTAGAATACCTCTTTATTCCTCTATGTTTTCTGTTCAGTTTAAAATAGATTAACGTTTTTACATTTATTAATCAGGGAACTTAAAGGCCTTGCTATCAAGGAGTTGCCTGCTTTGAAGTAGAGGAGTTTTTGCTACTGTAAGGGCATGTCACAGTAACTGATAAGAATTTGGTATGAATGAACACCTTTACCGTAGAACGGCATCCTGTGTTGTTGCAGTCAGCACAAGTACTACAGAGTTGTTGGAGGTCATCGTGTCCAAGACATTCAAGAACATTATCCTGAAATGTCTCAGCAGTTTCACACACTCAGCCATCTGTGGGCAGTCCTCATTCAGTGTGTGTTTGTAAAGTCCATAGCACAGCCTGTCCCTGGTCTCCACTGAGTGGTTAGCCATTACTGCAATATAAATAACATTCATCATCCTTTAGGTTGGCAGGTAATAGCCGTACTGGGCCAGAGAGTATGGGGCTTTCTCAGAAAGGAAGACTGAATCAAAAGTCCACAATACCGCAGTTATGAGTACTGACCTCAGTAAGTTAATTTTGAGGCTGACAGCCTTGGATGGGTAAGGGCAGCCTGGCCTCTCAGTGAAACCCTAGGCATCCCTGGCATGCAGTGATGTGTTTTGTGGTGCACACTCCTGTTCCTCCCCAAATTCTGTGTTTCACTTGGTGGTTGCAGCCTGCTGTAACAGATGCAGCTGCAATAGCAACGCACGTCCAGGGCTGCGCATGCAAGGCAAAGAGTGCCCATCCCCTCGCCAGCTTTGCTTTCGTGCCCACCTCATTTCCTCGCCTGTCTTTGGTTCCCAACCTAGGCTGGAGAGCACTGAAAATACTGTAAAAGGGGAAAGCATGAGTGAGAGAGGTTAACCCAAACCCCTGTGTCTCCATCCCCGGCTGCCTGCCAGACCTGCGTCATGGACCTCTTGTAATGAGCCTGGATGAAACTTCCTAATGTGAATTCTTCACTAACTTAAAGATTTTGTAAAACACAGGAGCCAGCAAAAGAATTCGCTTCATGCTGTCCTCCTTCCCCTCTGGCATTCAGGCAAGCAGTGAGAGAGTCACTTAGGGAAAGATATTTTGACTTTGTGATCTCACTCAGCACATTATGTTAAATCATTTCAGCAAGAATACCTATTAGTAATCATTTCCAGTTCCAGGGAGGATGAAGGAGGCATTTTGGCATGTGACTCAAGAACCTGCTGGGCTGCTTCTTCAGGCTGGCAAAACAGGGGAATCGTGGTGAATTCAGAAGTTTAGTCAAACAAGCCTGAAGTTTAATTCTCCGTGAGTGGCTTTGACTGTGACATGCCTTCACTCTGACCTGCAGACAGCGTCTCGTGTGCTGCTGGGCGCGGAGCCTGGTGGAGGGCTTGAAACATGCACAGCTGCGCTGAACTGTTTGAGCTGCTTCCTACTTAAAGATAAGGTATATAATGAAAAGATAAATAAGCCCTAATCCAGGTCCTGCTAGACAAAATGGAAAGATGCCCAACAGCTTATGTGAGTATTGGATTGAACTATTCATGAAAATTAACGGCCTGCAGAGCTAATAGGCTGTTCCTTGGCCTCAGAATTATATTGCACCTTCTGGGAACATATTGTAGCCTGCTGGTAGATCAGTCTGCTGCATCTGAACTCCCTTGGGGCCAGACGCTGCTTTCTTTGCACCCTGCATGGGTAAACCCATGGAGAGGGAAGGAAGTAGCACAGAATCTAAATTGGTATTTTTTTTTTAAAAAAAAAAAGCTCTGTTTTTCCCAGGTACAAGTTTATTTCTCTATCTTCTGATGTGGCAGCAAAGAAATTCTTCCCAGTAGGCTGTGGATTTTATCCTGGTCTTGCCAATGTTGCTCTTTCTGACTGAGAGCATCAGAGGAGGTTCTGCTAGCCAAGGAGCATAAGCCTTTCCCAGTTGCTTCATGAGTCTTGTGATATTATAGCGACTCCAGCAGGGCAAGTCAGTTTAACTGTGCATGAATATTTCCAACTGAGAGTATTGCAGCAGAAGCTAGAACTGTGCAAGTAATTATGGTTTGGATTTAGTAGCTGAACAGACAAAAAGGCATTTTGAGTTGACCTGAAACATTTTTTTTTTCCCCCATCAAGTGAATTTCCTTTTTGAGTTAAACAGGACGATGTGTTTTCTGGACCATAACATTTTATCTGATTATGATTTGAAACCCCCTGGAGACTGCTGCCATGCCCTGCAAGCTTCTTGCGTGTGCCCAACCTACATAACACAAAACTGACAACTTTGTCAGTAGGGTCCAGCAGGAATACTGGGAGACATCCTATCATCACATATATCTCCCTAGATGGAAACCCCACTGTTTGTGGTATTTTGTGCCCTTTCCAACCCTGTGAGGTATTTCTTAATTTGATACCTGAAATCTCTGAAACCTTCCTGTATGCTGCGTACATTGCTGCACTTAAGATAGCAGGATATCATAATCAGATCTGATTAAGAGCCATTTCATTCACTGATATCTTCCATTGGATCTAGAGAAGTGGAATCAGCTCAGCTATAGGAACGAATTAGAGGTAGTTAGAAGGGTTCCCATTAAGGCAGCCATCCCTCATGAACACACACATGCCCTTTACACCTAGACTTTGTCAGGAAGGTAATGTACATTTGGCATTTTGCATATCATCGTGTAGTCTCATTGCCCTCTAGCCTGGCTCTGCATTCCATCACTGCTCTTGCTGCTTCTTACCCTTTCCTGCCGCAAGGTTTCTACGGTCGTTTTCCTTACAGGTAAAAAATACCAGCTTCCAGAAATTGCTTCCATTTAGTCTGTAATATAGCAGAGACAAATTATTGTGACCATTACAAAGATCTCTTGGCCCCTTCTGTAGGATGTTTACTGTGTTTAGCTCATGGAGTGTTTGCTCTTTGTGTCCTTGATGGTAGTTCATTGGCAAGCGACATAGTGACAAAGAGCCTCCAACCAAAGACAAGTTGCTGATAAGGGGATTAAAGCGAACATGGTCTCTCAGGCCCGTTTGCTCTGTCAGTGCTTGGACTTGCTTAGCTGCTCAGGTGCTTCTTGTGTATTCCCAGTCCCGGAGGTAAAACTGTCTCCAGACCTCCACTTATCCTTTGAAACATGGTGTAAGCTGAATTCATTCTGGTGGGGAGAACATGCCCCATTAGTATCCTAGATACCCAGCTTTTTGGAATTGATGAGATAGATGTAAAGTAAACAAACCTATCAGGGAGTTGGCATTTTCCAAAGACAGATTTTTCTTCTCTGAACTGAAATGTTGCCATAAACTTAAAATGAAATACTCCCTTGCGTTCTGTTTAAGGTTCAGGATATGGGAGCAGCTAGTTGGTAACCCACAAACCAAATCACACGGAAATCCAATGCACTGCACAACAGATGACTGAAGCAATTTATTCTGCCAATAGCAAGAGTTTGGAGAATCCCTTGTCAATCCATAGGTCTGGTTCTGATATGACCAGTAGCTCACAGTGATCCAACCCTCTGACCTGCATGCAGCTATGTAAAGATGCTATGGCTTTAGCTTGTGATCCCAC
The DNA here is from genome assembly GCF_000737465.1 of Haliaeetus leucocephalus. NCBI lineage: Eukaryota > Metazoa > Chordata > Aves > Accipitriformes > Accipitridae > Haliaeetus > Haliaeetus leucocephalus. Next base: position 10,144,957 of record NW_010972438.1, read on the forward strand.
AAGGAAAGAGCTCTTTGTACACTGTAGTCTGGGACAGTTCCTTTATCTGCTGTCTTGTAAATGTGGATCACAGTATTTTGAGAGATCAGCTTTGTCTGGTGGAGGTTCAAGTACCAGGTACCTGGGAGTGATCATCTCATAGGAGACACCATCTGAACTGCTTGTTGTTGGCAGTTTCTTTGGCTCACCCAGCACTGAATCAGCAGCTTCAGTCATTTGGATGCGATGCTATCTGTCACTTTCTAAATACGACTCTTGTAAATGAAGGTGGAGGTATATTAATGGGGCCAAGTGTTCTTCCTGGTTGGGAAGTAAATAAAAGTCTCATGGGATGGGTTTACCAATATCTGCAAGGTCAAGTTAATTTATTTTTTTAGTCGAAAGAGCGAAAAAATATATAGATATGAGAAATAAGCATTCCAGATATGTGCTTATATTCTGGGTTTTGTTTTGGGGGGGGGGTTGTTTTTTTCTTAAAAAGCTTTCTTCTTCCTTTATATATTTGCCTACTCTTTTCCTCCCTTTTTTTTTTTTTTTTTTTTTTTTCTTCTTCTGGGGAAATAAAAGTATAGAAGGAAGCTGAACTGAAAGAGTTAGAAAAAACTGCCAATACTCCTAAAATGGAAAACAGAGAACTGAATGTTTGTGGTTTTCAGAAACCAAAATGACATGCTGACAGTTTAAGTTGAAACAAAAATCGCCAAACCTCTTATATAGGCAGTTTTAAATAAGAAATCATTTATTAAAATAAAAGTGAAAATTATAAAGTCTGAAGAAAAATACTTCTTTTTTAATAAACATGTATTTATACATTTCCATATATGCATTTATGGGCATACACTTATAGGCATACACATACGGACAGAGTGGAGGGCTCAGAAGCACATGGAGTACTTATTTCGGCCCACTCTAAGATGAGGAATAATGCTGCATTTTTACATTTTCTATTGTAGCATGCTATAGCTATGTGTTTGGGGGTTATTCATAAGTAAATATCCATAAAACTTAGTGTTTGTGGGAACTTATGGACCTTCTGTTTTCCACAGAAATGAATGGGATTTGAGCATCTACATCTCTGAGCAAGATCTGATTATGTCATGCCTTTGCTCAGTATTTCTGCTACAACAAGCATCAGTGAAACAGTTAACAATATTGAAATATAAATTGCCATTCTTGAGGCTCCAGAATTAACACCTTTTGGTTACCAGCTTGCTGTGGTTTCACAGTTAACACCTCACCTCTTTCTGTAGAAGACAACACTTTACATTACAGCTTGTGGTCTGGCAAAAATGCTACAGAGTTTATCATAGGCAAGTCTCAGTTTCATGCATTTAGAACAGTAGCTAAAAAATTCATTGCCAAAGATAGATCAGGCCCTGTTCTGTACCATCGTTGCCATATGTTAAGAAGGACTTAATGTGCATGAAAGGCAAAGGTACAAAATTACTTTAGGCTAAATACTGCAGGAAAAAGGCTTCCCTTTCTAGAGGCATTTGCTCAAAATTATTTTCTTCTCTTTTGGGCCCTGATGATGCAAGTACACAGGCCAGTTGCTGGGATGGCAAGGGCTCAGGTCTCCCGTGGGCAGACCTGGTGAGGGATTAAGCCCATACAATATCAGGAAGAAAGCTGATGGTAAAATGAGTACAGAATGAGAGTGGATGTTAGCTTTTGTTGCAATGTTTTTGCCATGAAGGTAGTCCAAAGGGACCGCAGACCTGTTCCCATACTCAGAAGGAAAATGTTTATTTCTATTTCAGAAAGGAGATTTTAACAAATCATTGCAGCAGCGTGAAAATTTAGTGTGATAGAGTGTCAGGATAATTATACACAATTTGGTTTTATTTAAGTATGTTAAGCACCATTGTTTCTTTTCCATGGTAAGGATTGACTTGAGTGCTAGGTTGCAGCAGTTTTCCTTAATTGCTTTAATCCTTGGCCTTAAGAAAATGAATACTTTAAATTTACACTTGTTAAGTATACTGCTAATGAAGAAAAGGCTTTAGCAATCTTTGGCAGACCAAAACTATATGTAAAAAAAGAGAAAGCAAAGAGAAAAAAGAGAAAGGGAGAAGCTAATCACCAAACCATTCTGTTAATGCTTATTTTAATCATCCTGCCTGCCCTTCCTGGCAGACAGAGCCATTAGGCTGCAGAGGCAGGAGGCGAGCTATCACCATCAAATGGCGCTGATGTTGAGAATTGGGCCCAGGAGTACAATTTGACTTGTCAGTTTATATAGACATAAAGCTTCATTGTTGTGCACAGACACAACTGGCTTTTTAAAAGTCTATTTCTCTCCTGATGATGTGAGAATCTGCTCACCTCTCTCCTACTGTTCTCCAGCCCTCAAATTTATTAGATAGCGTTTATAACCCTGCACAGGGTTTATGTGGTACTGCAGGGTCAGGTGGGCTTCAGCAGTGCCAGGAGCAGACCACAGCACCCACACTGCCCAGCTTCGAACCACAAGGGACCCATCAGGGTGGGGGGAGTGAAGAGCTTTGACTCCCACACTGGGTGATCTCTCCTTGCAGGGAGCTTTAAAATGTCCACATCACTGCAAAGGCTTCAGAACTGTTAATTCTCTGTGGAATTAAGTCTGTGTTTTAAAACAGGCAGGATGCTCAGAAGAAGAGAGGAGCTAGCAGTGTTTCCTTGGGGGGCAAAAATGAAACATCTCCAAAATGTAATTAATTACCGGAAACGTATGATCTGTTTTCAAAAACAGCTCATGTTGCTATTTTCCATGTATAAGAAACTTTTATCCTTCTGACAACTAACTTGTGTGCTAACAACTTCTTTTGCCTGAAAATGCCTCCCCATGTTGCAGGGAGCCACTGAAAGGGTTTCAAGTAGCGCAGTGCAGCATTTTTCCCAAATTTCAACTTTTGCATTCTGCAAAATGGAGACAGTGTTTATTGGGGCCCACATTGAGCAGCAGCATTTAGTACTTCAAGAAGAAGCAAGCTTCAAAATCACACTTGACTAAGTTGCAACCTAGTTATAGCTATTCGAGCACAGGTATTCCAATAACCAGGGAAAGCAGGGAAATAAGGCAGCCTTTGTCCCACACTGCCCAGACAGTTGCAGCATTGTATATGGGGATGGCAAAGAACTTCCTGCATTTAATTGCAAAAACTGATCATGAGTTTGTGGTAAACGTATAAGCAAATCCAACTAAACATTTGTATCTCCCTCTTGCCTACATAAATTACTTCTGTGTTTTGGCACCTTGCTACTAGGGTTTGTAATCTCTGTGGGAAGGTATTGCAATAAATATAGTTTTTAATGGAAGGCCTATTTTTAGAATTTCTTTTTTCTTGAACGATCACTTTTTTCTTCCTTTTCATAAGGAAAAAGTCTATTCTTGTTCATTACATCAGTGTCTTTGAAGTGGGAAATGCACACAACTGCCAGGTCACGTACAGCATGGGAGTTATGCAGGGTTTTCTTCAGCTGAAGCATGATTGTGAGCAGTAATTGAGATTAGCTCCCTAGGAGAAGGGACTCTTCTCTCCTCCTGATTTTTTTCTCAGGAAAATAGTTGCACTTAATGCATTTGCGAGGAGACTCTAAGTGCTAACGTACTTTCTTCCCATAGCCCTGCCATTTCTGTGGCAGTCTTACTGAAGAAATAACAATACATAAAACTGCATGAACACTTAAGGTCTTAGGTGTCTGCTTCCACTGACACTTTCAAATTTTCTATTTGAAGACAATTTCATTTCACACTTTTACATCTGAAGTGCCTGGTTTTGGAGACCTCAGAGTATTTTTTTTTACATATGTTAATTAAGTTTCCTACCAGCTCTGTGAGTGCATTAAGTAATAGTACTTGCAGGTGCGATGCAGAGAGGTGAAGGGACATTGTGAAGGTATGGAGTGAGTCAAGGTAAAGCTGCTGAGTGCAGATACATGTGTGAATCTCTGAACAGGGAAAAGGAGGGAGGTGGATTTATCACCGATCTACAGCTACATGGAGTAATCCAACATGTGAAGTTCATGCTTCCTTGTAGGAAACTGTGGCCCTAAGGCAGCCGATAGATATCCTGAGATGTCCTCCCCAGGTCTGAGCAATGTTGAAAACTTGGATGACTCTAAAGAATTTTGCTTCAACTTTTTTCTGGAGAATAATACTTCTGGCATTTACAAAATCAGACTGTTACCCGGGAGTACGCTGGCTTAATTCAACTAAGGCCTGTGAGCTGTAGCAATTGCTACTGCCTGAAGGTGGATGCCTCAGGTATTTTAACAAGAGGTGACATGTTCAGCCACCTGTAGATAAGAGTGGTTTTACTAGGGCTGGGGGTCTGCCTTCACTGGTGTGGTGTCTCCTAGCAAATGCTTAGGGAAAAAATTACAAGAATGAACACATGTATGGAGCGTCCCAGCTTTTTTGCTGCAGGAAGGCACATCCATGGAATCCTTTGCCATAAGTGGATTCTCAGGTGGAGTTTCCTAAAAAAAGATAAGCAAAACAGCTGGGGCCTTGCCTGCCGTTGACTTTCAACAAGAGTCAGATGTCTAAATGCTTTAAAGACTTTTGAAAAGCTATCCCTTTATCCTTCTGTATTAGGTTGCGGTGAGTGGTATTGACACCCAGTAGGATGTTATTGGCATGTGATTTTCTCCTCTCATCTTGCACAAGGGCATGAGGCAGAATTGCCCTCTGCTGCATGTGAGCAGAGGAGCTTTGGATTGATGTATCAGCACTTTGTGTTTCTGGGTTGCTCTCGTGAACATGTGCAGAAGGAAAATAACAGTAGAACAAGGACAGTTCCCAGGTTAGATAATGTGCTCCATTGATTAACAGCCTTTACTCCACTTTTAAGTGCGGTAAACATAATGAAGCTGAGAACAATCTGGTGTTTTTCCACCACTTTTAGCAACCTCTTATCATTTTAAGCTGCTGATATTTCTTCTCCGGTACTACCTGGTGATCCTTTTTGTGCATTTATTACTGTTGCTTCTTCTCAAGAAATAAATTTGCTGAGAGTAAAGAAAGTTGCTCATTAGGGCAATGTAATTAAAGGAAAAGTAGACATCATGCCAAGTTCCGTTTTCTCTACAAAGCGCCACCTTGGAGATTGCCTGAAACTCAATTACTCGTTGCTATGCTTATTAGGGAGAACAATGTGCTGAAATGATCCCTACTCCTAATAACCTTGTTTTCCACATGTGAATCATGTTAATACTTTTTTCTTTAGTGCCTTAATCACCATGTATAAAATGGGTCTATTTCTAGAGGGAGAATGGGGAAGGTGGGCCATGTGGTGGGTGTTCTCTGAATTGCCACTCTCTGTGGAGAGTTTCTTGTTTCCTGCTGGTGCACAGTCATTTTTGTGTGTTGTTGTTTTCTTTTAATTACATAGAACAGCATTTATTAGCAAATTACATCTTGATAACCAGTTTTCCTCTGGTGAAATGAAAATGTTCATCTTCTGCCTTGCTCCCTTCCTTTGGGGGAAGGAGTGTGCAGTATCTTCCATGTCTCAGTCTCTTCTGCCTTACTGCATCATTTCACCAAGACAACTTCTGCAACAGAAAGCTGCCATTAACACTTGCCGAATAATCTTGTTCCGATAGCTAGTCCGGTGCCCAACTTTTCTCCCCAGCATGCAACCCGGAGATCTTTCCACTGTCCTCCAAATATGGTGTCTTCAGCTTCTGTGAACAGGCTGTTCCTATAGCCCCCAAAAACTTGTGTGCCTCTGCATCGGGCTGTGTTACAGGGACCTGTGAACAGCAGTCTTCTGTCAAGGGCTTTGGAAGAGACCCGATACCATGAAGGAAACATGATGTACTCCCATCCAGCCCACAAGATACATACCTTCCTTAGCTCTGTGCTCAAGCTTATCCTTCTAAATGCACAGGCAACCCATTAGCTGGATATTCCAGCAGAAGTGAAGGACAGAAGTCTTAATCATAGTAGTACGTAGGGCCAAAACTGTCATGGGAATGTGGGGAAATTGCCTGAGGTTCAAGCTCTGTGGTGGCCAAGTTCATCTGAGTACCAGTAAGTTCCCCTGAAATTCTCGGTCAAAAACACCATAAGCAATCATAAAATAATTGTGTGCAAACCTCACTTTTGATCAGAATTGTGGATGGAAGTGGCTGAATGTTGAAAATATCTAAGGGAGAGAGAGGGAGGTCACTTGTTCATAAGCAAAAGAGAGATGAGCTCAACTGAGAAAACTTTGCTCCTAGTGTGGAAAAGAACTGGAGAAATGTAAGGCTTTTCTCTCTTTGGTGCATGTCCATGCATATGAAGAGGAGGCTAGTCCAAGTAGCACCAGTGTCATATATATCATGTAAACTACCAATTATATGTTATATGAATACACTGTCCCTAAAAAATGCTCTGTGTTTTCAACTTAGAAGGAAATGCAGGGCTGTATAGTTAACTATTCCTTCTCCCTCCTTCATATCAGAATATTTCAGTCCTTTTATGTAGAGTGCAACGGGACATGATTGAAAAGGGAAGTCCTACCCTTTGATGTTTATTTGTTGCATTATCCACTTTTCATGGCTCTATTATTCCAGAATCCTATTGAGCCATTCATCGCTGAGTGGAAATCTCCACTGCTGTCAGTAGGGAATTTCTGCCTCTAAATCACATAGCTTGGCCCCTGTTACTTAACTTGGGGCCAGATTATCAAAAGTGTTGAGCATCAGCTTTCCAAAGGCTTAGCACCTCCCAGTGAGGACAGATTTTCAAAACTGCTCAACACAGAGCAGCTCCTATTGTGGCCCTTTAAGGACAGATTTGCCAAAGAACTCAGCAGTTCCCTTTCACCAAGTAGCTGAGCCCTTTCCAAAATCTGTCCAGCTTTGTTTAGTGCCGAGCTGGAAGGTGAAGACTTTTGAAAATACGGCTTTTAGCAAACTCTCTGATATGGAAAATACTAAGTTACAAACATCGGGAAGGACTTGAAACAAGTGTTTGAGAAGAGGCAAACCTCCATGTTTCAAGATGTGCCAATTTTTATTGACTGATAGAGGGGCTGGAAGAAAATTTTGGATCTGAACAGGTTTTCCCATAATTGCCCACTAGGAGGTTTCCTGCGCATTCCCCTGCAGCAGCTGCCAGGCAGGATGCTGGAGCAGAGCACCGCTGTGCTGAGGCAGCGTGGCAATTTCTGTGTTCCCAAAAATGCATTCACTTAGCAAAAAGTGATTTGCAAGCAAAGTAACACAAAGCAGCCATTATTCTTCCACCATCCTTCCCGGGGAACAAAAGGGAAAGGAAAGGAAAAAGGAAAAAAAAAAGGAGAAAAGATCCATTTGCACCTCATAAAAACAGGTGGAGGGGTTTTTTTTAGGTTTTAAACCCAAGATTCCCCTTGCATGCACTACCCTGCCTTGCTGTCCAGAGAGGCTTCCCTGATGTGGCTATAAAGAAAAATCTGTGCAGAACAGCCTGCGTAACCTGGGAAGTTTATGGGTTAATAGGTGACCTGAAAGTTATTGCAGGCAGATGACAATGGAGAACGTGACGCGGAGAGGGTATTTCATTGTATAAAAATGCAAGACATCGGGCTTTAGCCCAAGGCAGCGTTTGAGCTCCTTGGAAAGTAGTTCTGATAAACTTCTGTGTTTCAGTAAACTGAAACTGCATGTCTTGCATGTGTCTGCTGGAAGATGGGTGTTTCACTCCCATGTGGGAGCAGACAAAGGAACGCTAAAGCCTCAGCAGCCAGTTTGGGACCTGGCATCGTCCAGTGCAAAACACCCATGTGTTTGTTTTTGATCTCTGGAGCTGCACGACATACCTAGAGAGCCTTGGCACATCTTTCCTTCAGTCCTCTGAGATTCCCTGTGAACTTAGGATGTGCTTTTCCTTTGGTTATCCAGCCCCACTTGCATCTGGTTTCACTTCAACATAAGTACTTTTTAAAATACTGAAATTGATGAAAAAGAAATAAAGCAAAGGGGGAGGAGCAGGCTTGGTAAAAGCCTTTATCATTGTTACAGGACTGTGCAGCTCCTGTGATTACCCCTTGCCTTGTTCAGCAGTGTATAATTTAATGATTTCATCCAGGGCATGCTATTAACTTTCTTTTCTACTTCTGCAACCCCAAAGCTCATTCATTCTTTTTACTATTCCTCACTTGACGCATGTGTATGTGTAGGGGGAGGGCAGTGGCTAAACTAGTGTTATGGATTTCATATCTTTGCTTCATCTGCCACATTATAGCAAATGACAGTTGATTAGGTCTTTCTATAGATCATTACCAATTGTTTTCTACCTTGCAGATAGTGCTATTACAACAAATCTATCATATCCTAGAGATCCTATGCAGCTTGTTATTTCTGCGTGATTTATTGCACTCGCAGTAGAAATGTTGTTAGCGAACGTTGGGGAAGCAGTGAATATATTGAGAAATATCAATGTATCCTCATGTTCTAGCTTGCAGTGACAGTCAGTGATCCATCTCACTGACACTTACCTTGTTAACATTTTGATCAGATGGCAAATTTGTCATTTTTCATGGTAACAAGTATAAGTTTGTACAAGAATTGCAGAAACATGGGGAGGAAGATAAAGGGCCCCTCTCTTAGTTTTTCCCAGTGTGATGTAATCAGTAATCTTTCTGGAAAATGAAATAATTACTTTGTGAAAAAGCTTATCCACTGGAAAGTGTGCCAGTGTTAGGAAGCTCAGATTTCTCTTCATTTGAGGATTGAATAAGTTCTCTTTGCAGCCATTACTGATACTTTGATTAACACACCAAATCAACATGAAATGATAATATAGAACAAAAAGGCTTACAGTCAGATTTCCTCTCCTTAATTGTAGTGGGGAACACAAAGATCTTGCAAGCAAAAGTGAAGGCATTATCTCTGGGAACAAAGGAGTACAAAATACTGCAAACACGATGTTGCAAATTTCTTCTAATCCTCACAGTCAAAGCTCGCTCTCAGCATTGCTGTTGGCTCTGCAGCTCTCCCATTCCAAAGCGTGGGCATGAAAACTGTGCTCAAAGCACAAGTGGGAAATTACAGCCCCTAATGTAGTAGAGTTGTCTCAAGGTGCCAGTTACTCATCTGCACAGCCCACGAACATCGAGAAGAGGGCAACGAAAAGAGTGGGATGTTGCCTCTCGGAGCAATACAGCTGTTCATCGTCTCTGCGCATGGTGTTAATAAGGGCTTGTCCACATGAGAGATTGTGTAGGGCAGCACTGCTACAAAATCAGCCTGGACAGAGGATATGTGCATGACTCAAGCATCAGGTCAGGACCAAACCAGACTAAACCCAACAGAAATAGCCCTTCTTCCAAGACTTGTATGAAAGTTGCTTTCATTCAATTATTCTTCTTCTGTTTCATGCATTGAAAACTTCTTGGCTGCATTATTTCAAATATCAGTGAGCCACAAATGGCAAGTGCTATATGTAATCTCAAAGTCAACATAATGGAAAAAACAGGAGCCAAACAAGCAGTTCTTCATTTTGACCTGATTGCTTAAAAAATACAAACTAGATAGATCTTGAGAACACTTGGACTAGAGTTTTGTTGAAATGATACAGCTTTTCAGTTTCATCTTCACTAAATGAGCAGGGAGATTTGATCCTTAGCTGGGTTTGGTTTTATCTTGTTGCTGCTTTTTTAACTTTCTTTATAATGCATTGTCAGGATGTAAATGTTTTGAACGTATTATTAGAAAGGCTTAGATTGTATTCAGAGGACGCACATGGAAACTGAAAACTGCTTCAGTTGTGTCACTTTGGTCATAACAGTACAGCTTTGAATTGTTTAATTCTTCTAACGTTATGCATAGCAATGCAATAGTTCAGGCACCACAGCACTCGAGCAGCGAGTCTTAATGCTCTGCAGCAATTTGAGAAAGCACAATGTCATCTACTAGAAGGTCTAATTGTTATGATTAATATTTAGCATAGGGAAGTCTATGTGGAAGGGCACAAGTTACATCTGCTTGCTGAATTGAATGAATTACTGATTTTTCATTTCCTTTTATTTTTAGCATCCTGTTGAATAGCGGAAAATGTATGAGTACATATTTGCTATAGCAGTATCTCTTGGACTAAAGGCTCTGCCTCTTAGAAAGCCACTCTTCTTATGCCTGGTCCAAGGGAGCAGGTGGGCAGCAGCACATTTGCTGATTGCTGAACTCTGAGCTGAGGATCTCTAGCAGGCAGGACATTTAGGTGCACCGGAGTTGCAGCTACACCAGCGTGCAGAGACTAGACAGATGCAGGAATAGGGCTGGTAACATGACGGGAGACAGGCGTGAGCTCAGGCAAGTCGCAACGGGTGGCTTGCTTTCCTGAAACCAATTGCAACAGGGCATCTCACTGATGAATCGGGGCCTGACGGCACAATCTTTCTTTTTAATATTGCTGCACCATAAATACAGCTGCCTGATAATTCTGGTCACTTAATAAGTGCTTCTTCTCACTGAAAACAAAAAGACTTAATTAAAAAGGGAGAAAAGTAGTTAATTTTCAACCAGTATTGCTGAAGGAAGTTGGGCAAAATGTTTTCTGGGAGAAAAAGTAGTAGTGAAACAGGTGCAATAAGAATAGGCAGTGAAGTAAGTTTAAGAGAGCTGGTTGACAAGATATTGCTGCAATTTGTCTTTTAAGATCACACAGAGAGCTGACAGATTTCTCTAGGTCTTGGTGACATTCATATAAAAAAAGTTTCCTAAATCACCAGCTGAAATTTCGGACAATGGTTTCTGATAAAGGGATGTCGGAAAGCTTCACCTTCTGAAATTGGTGACTCATTTAGCATTATCCCCATTGAACAGCTGAGATCTTCTGCTTAGGAAGGGAGATGAAAAATTATCTTCTGAATGTACCATATTGCTTCCGATTCCAGAGAGGAGAAGGGAATTAATGTTGAGGATGGTGTTGCAGTAATTAGTTTCAGATGCAATGGGCTGAGAGTAAATCCCAACAAGCAGCAAGCAGGGGATTCACCAGCAGAGCAGCTGGAGGGTGGTCCTTTTTTTTTAGGATATGCAATCAGTGTTGTTCATCAGTGTTTTGCTCCTTAATAATTAGAGCAAGATTAAAAAAAAAAAAAAAAGCAGAGCAGATTATTACTGGGAACTCATTTATGGCTGTATCAGGAGTTAATGTTAAACTCTGAAGGTGGTTAACACTTTTGACTGAGATAGCATATGGGGGTGGTTAGTGCCTGATCGTGGGAATGCAGACCGCCAGCTTCTGTTCAGTGCATTGGGAGATGAGGACATCTGTGCTCACACAGGCTCCTTGGAGTCCAGTCCTGTTCCTATTTAGACCAGTGTGAAGATATATTAAGCTTGGTTGGCATTAAACTGGGCTCTTGAATTAAAAATTCTCCAGTGAGTACACATGACACAGCTGAACCCTCTCCTCTTTATCTAAGTAGTGGAGCTCCTCCTCTTGGCCCGTTGACATCTCTCTTCTGCTGTCACTGATACAGAGGAATTTCCTGGGCCTGAATCTTGGCCCTCTTGTGCACCCTGTTTTATTGGACCATGAGTTTTGCTAGTTCTTTGCAGAAGACTGTATTATCATACTGTGTTATGTGCTGGAAAATTGTGCCATCTGTCTCTTATAGGAGTTTTGTTCAGTTGTTTAGGTTTTACCTATTTCTCAAATATAATTTTTAACAGTCAGCCCAACTTGTTGGGGTTTGTAGGGAATGAACAAATGTGTTTGTCCTCAAATTTCCATGAAGGAAGGCTTTCAGGTAATTGAAGGCTTAGATGGCAAAGTTTTGCTACTTTTGCATTTCATTTAGCTACCATAAAAAAACAAAACAAAACAAAAACCCACCACCACCTACCCACCAAGAAAGAAAGTGTCGTTTAGTGAATGTCTGTGGCTTCTGATGGCTTTGGGTAACTGGTTGCTAATGGGCTGGAAAACCTGGCAACAGACTTGCAGTGAGGGCTTGATCCTGTGGTGATCCAGAATAGCAGTTATATGGACTAGCAGTTTTGATATGCATAAAGCTAAACTGCAGTCCATTGCACCTTGGGATGCAGAGATCAAAGTATCAGAAACTTTGAGAACTGGTAAGGAGGCTCCTTACTACGACTTCTGCATTTGGAAAGAGATTTCTCTAGGTTGAACACAGCTCATCTAAGAAATCTGGTTGAATGCCTCGTGGTTTCTCAGTTCAGACCCATGTCTGTAGTGCTGGTGTTTCTCCTCACCCTCCCATCTTGACAGTGTGTACAAGATAAAAGGGAGAGTGAGCTGGGGGCTCTAGCAGGGTAGCCCTGTTGCCTTTGTCGAGACAGCAAGGTCAAAGATCAGCCAAGATGCAGTTCTTTGACTTCAGCTCTCAGGCAGAGTTTGCTGAGGTCCCTGGCTGGTAGGGCTTCTTGCCTGCTTTGGCTACTGAAGCAGTTCTTTCACGGTAAAGGCTGGTTTCATCTAATCATCAGTATGCTAGAAATGCTATGACCTCCTTTTTAATTTATTTGTTTTACCAAGAATTGAAAGATTATTTCAGTACAAAACTGTAAGTTGCTGGATTTCTGTGATTTCACCTCCTTCACACATCCTCAGCCTTATTCATAGATATCTGACAAGGAAGTAGCAGCAAGTGTGAAAACAGTACATCTTGCCAACAGTAAGGTAAACCATCAGCAAAACAGTATTTTTGTATGTGTGTGTTTATTTTTTGTTTCTGGCATCCAATATCAGTAGGGAGATTTTAATGTGAAGAGAAAATGCCTGAACAGGGTGTTTGAAAGCCAGATTCTTACCCAGGTGAGTCAGAAGAACACTGAATTCAAATGAGGTTATAGACAAACACTGAGTTTTGGTCATTGCAGGCTTGACAGCCCACTTACAGGAGTTCACTGGCCTTTGCTAATGGAAATTTGGTAATGTCCTATATCTCTAATAGCCATGACTTTATTTTTTAAAGAATTTGAGGTTGCTGTGGCAGAGAAGCCCATACATTGACTTCTTGCTAATAGTGCTTAACACTTCTATGAAACTTAGCTGTATTTCTTCATTTCTTTATTATGGGAATATTACAGCCATGACACTGCTGAAATGAGGATGTAATGCATTGCCCCCCCTCCCATCCCCTCATTTTCCACTTCTAAGAATACTTTTGCATGGGAAAGACGGACTTACTTTGTTGTAGGCATGAGATATATCATTTGGCCAGGATTCACAAAGAAATGAAAATGGATTTGCGGAACTACGGTGGGTTTTATGTTTGCTTCTTTGCTTTTGTGGTGGGCTGGGAACTCTGTAGCATGAGCTGAGTGGTTGCCCAAGTCTGTGTGGTATTATTTGTCTGCAAATGCCAGATTGTCTTGTCAGGAAATCAAACCCACACAATATACTTTCATTGCCAAGAATTATGTAAAGTTTTTTTTGTTTTTTTTTTTTTTTTTTTTTCTTTTTTTTTTCCAGAATAGGAGTTCTACTACTATCTTTGCTTTGCCAGGATCTCATGCTTCCATTTCTGTTCTGGCAGGACCAGCCTGACTTTGTTTTGCCAAGAATAATGTATGTCACTTCTGCCAGGATTCTGACAGCACTTCTTTCTTGCAGAGTTGTTATCTAAGTTTTTTTACAACAGGTGGGGAATGATGGTGAATCTCAGGTGCCCAGTGCATAGATTGTGTCTGCGGGTGCCGCAGAGAACCTGCACATTGCAGGTCTTTTTGTAGAAAACTTCAGAAAGTTGGTTTAGACAGCAATTTAAGCCTGTGTTTGCTTAGTGTGGAAACACACAAATTTGTCTCATTAGAAATTATTTCTTTGTCTTGCTTGAGACTGTGTTTGTTCCACTAACATTTTTATTAGGGATTTGATGCTTGTTTCTTTGGTGTCTTTATGCTTCAGATTTAGCATTCTGGTGTACTACAAAGATAAGTAAATCTCTGCCACCATTTTTCAAAATATTTACTACTAGAAGATAGTACTTAATTTAAAATAATGGTGTTGGCTTTGCATATCAGAGCATGTTGAATTCAAAGGTTATGTGGTGTGTACAACGGAAAATAAGGGGTTAAGGCAGAGATGTTCACTCTTGCTGTAATTACCGGGATGTCTGCCTGCATACCAAATGAATACCCCCAATTGGAAAGATTTTAAATAGGCTGGACTGGAGACATGAAAAAAAAAAGATGAACTGATGGGAACATTTTGTCAGGATGATGGACTGAAAAATACAGCAGGTATTTTCTGTCTTTTAACGTATAAGGCTGTGTAATGCAGCTTGGGCTCTCCCACCTGAGGGGCACGTGTGCCAGTTGGCACGAGGCTCCCCTCTTGCTTGGCATGGCTGCCTTTCTGGGCCAGCCCTACTGAAGGAATGTGATTTGCTATGAAAAATGTGTTGATCGGGCTTGACTTTGTGCCACCAGGCAGATTAGCAAATTGCTTCGTCTGCCTCCCGTTGTTTTATCCCAGCCAGCAACATCTAAGCCTTGATGATTTTGCAGGTCTTCATTAAAAATAGCTGTTTCTATATCTGATTACTGAGCCCCATCTGGGGAGAAACGAGCCTTTCATCTGTGTATTATGAGCCCATATCTGAGCACTTTGATTCCATAACACAGTAAAACCAGGCAAACTTTCTGTTCAATTGCTTTTCCAGCTCCTCTCTGAGTTCTCTATGAGCCCTGCCCCTGTCCTCAGCACTTAATGTCTGGGGTTAGGGCATTTTTTTTGTTTTTAATTGCTCTTTTACTGCGAAATGCAATTTCTGTAATTGGTTACATAACTCCAGGGTTTTATTTTAAATTAATCTAACTTTGCAATCATTCTACATATGTTGCTCTTAACATTTGCCTATTATTTGGATTAATTTCACTAATTTATCACCACTGTTTAGATATGCATTGTTTTTATAACACTTGCAACTGAGTTAAAGCACACTTGTTGGGCTAAAGGCAAAGTTTGCTTCACTAAATCAAGCAGCTTTCTTTTCCCTCTCTCTTACTATATATTTACTCAGGCAGGTTTCCCCCCGTGTGCTCTGGTAGTCCACTGTAAAAATGGCAAATATTCTGGTAAATAAATTCAAATTATTGTTATTATAGAGGAAAAGTAATGGGTAATGCTGGCATTTTCTTTTCTTTTTTTTTTTTCTTTTTTGTCAAATTTAAATTATTCCTTAATATTTAAATACCTAATTAGCAGCCAAGCTCTTTCACCTGAGGTTAGGTCTAATATTTCCTGGTGGCAGTACTGAGAGGAGTAGAACTGATGATTAGCTCGTATTTCGAGTTGGTCCCCTATTCATCTCCCGAGTCTAAAGTCAAATGGTCGAGTTGGGATAACCCAAAAGCCAGTACAGTCTGTCCTCCCAAGCAAGAGCTGCGTCATCAGGTGCCTTCTTTACACACAGAGCAAATGGAGATATTTAATGGTGGTGGTGATCTCTCATCTTCCTGTTTTCCCACTAGTGCGTTGTACAGAGACCAAGCAAATACATAATATGGGAGTTATGGGCAAATTACTTTCTTAAAGGAAAATTTCCTTTGAAAATGGGCTTCTGCTGTAAACAGGCTGTACCTCCATGAGTACAAATACAGAAAGAGAAACAGAAACATTGAAATATTTCACTGGATATATATTAAAGCTGTCTTTAGGGACGTGGAAGAAAGGCTTCCTTCTGAATGCGCATGAAGGGAATAGCACACAATTTATTGTTCGACAGCCCTGGCCAAACTCTTTTTAAATGAATAGATGCATATATTTCTGGGATTTGGCATGTGAAAAACCCTTGTGGGATATCTCTTTGGGTATGCGATAGTATTCATATAACAGATACCGAGACCAACCTTTTCTCGGTTGAATAATTCTTCCATTGATGGTCACGCTGCAAACAACAGAAATTTGAGTTAAGGGTTTCTCCGATATGCAGTAGAGAAGGTAGCTCAGGTTTTCCATTGACTGTTAGCAGGGAAAGAGGATTTACATAGTTACAAAAGGATACAGCCTAGATTAATAAAGGACAACTCACATTCCATCTAAACTGAGGAACAGTGAGGATTTTTCTCGTAGCTGATCAATTCAATACATGTAAAATGACCTTTTTAAAAAGAAATAAACTGATTCCCTTAGATTCCACTCTTAATCGCATGTAATACACAGTGAATTTATTTTGCTATAGTGTTAACAGAGATTGCATATAGTTATTTTTCTTCCAACATGTGGTGCTTTGATGATTCCTCACAAATTGCAATTTTTAATCTTAAATTGAAAATGTGTCCAGAAATTTAACTAGACCCAGGCTTGCACTGTAGAAAATAAAGAAAAGGATTGCAGCTCTCATAAACCCTTATCCATGAGTAATTATCTTGTTATGTTAAAGTGGTTCTCCTGAATATTAAAATAATTAGGACCAACAATCTCAGCAATACTTTCCTCAGATGTAACTGGCAGGAGGTGTTAACTAATTAAATGTATTTATATTGCTGGCTGGCTAAAGAAAAGGATGAAACACTTGTAATTGCTGAAATTTAGCAAGAGCACATATTTACTACAGAGAATGAATCTACAGATTATGGTATTTGCGACGATCTAATAGCTGGGCATTTCTCATTGCTGGCGGGGAACTTGAATAAAGGGCTTTGGCAGAGAGAGTTTTGTCAGATGGAGGTAGGAGGGGGCTCTCCCCAGTGAGGGCAGCAGCTTGGCGATGGCTGCTGCAGCTTCAGACCTTGCAGGATGAATCCCAAAGCCGCTGGATATTGCTGTGGGGTGGAGGGAAAAGGCACAAGGCTCTTTGCAAGTCTGCAAGGGGGTAAGCTCATGATAGAGACAAACTGGGAGTCAGTCAAGGCATTCAACCAGCCCCAAATCTGTGTTTGTGTACCAGTACTGGACTAAAAACATGCCCTGCATGCTATATCCCTGGGATCTTGCTCTTGTCCTGGGAGCGCAGACACTGCGTCCAGCATCGGTCTGTGCTTCCTTCCCCTCCTCTGCAAAGAGCTGCTGCTGGTGTCTCGGAAAGCTCTGTGCTCGTGGTTACTTGCTCTTATTTCAAAAGTGTTTCTTTCTTCTTTTTTTTTTTTTAAGTTCATAGGAAAGACTTTAAAAAAAAAATCACTATAAAACTGGCTATCGTCTGACCTCTGAAGTAATCAATTTTGGATTCAGCCCCCTGTAACAGTTTGACATTTCAGGGTCAGCAGAACAACTTTCTGGCAGATTGAAAAGCTGTGTTTCTGGGCCCAGGGTAGATTAGAGTAAAACCGGGCCAAATAAAATGAGCCTTCAAAGCATCTCACTTCTATTTCACTGCTATTGGAAAAGGTAGCGAGGGCCATTTTTAGGCAATATGGATGACATAAACCTTGCCTTTTTCCTCGCTTCCCTGTCTCCCCTTCCCCACACGTGCTTCCTTCTCTTTTTTTTGGAGTCATCCCAAGCACAGCCATCACTCGGGCTGGAGCAACCCAGTGCAGGGTGGATCAGTCACAGCTCCTCTCCAAAGCATCCCTAAAAACGCACAGGAGGGACAGTCCTCTTGGAGGGGTGAGACATGAAAGCAGGGAGACGCATCCCCCATCCCCAGCCCTTTGCTGCCTCCTCTCCTCCTCCTGCGTCTTCCTTCACTTCCTTCCCCCCTCCTCTCGCCTACCTCTCCAGCTTTGTTCTCCTCTGGTTTTTCATTTTCCTGCCATTTCTTCTTGTTTGCACTGCCATCCCTCAGTCCACGCTCTCGTGACAGCACGAAACAACAGCAGTCTTTTTCCCAGCTAGGGGCAAGCGAGAGCCCGTTAGCTGCCTCAGACAAAATCCATCTCCCTTGCTCGCTCCTCATTTTTAGCCTCCTCATAAATGAAAATTCAGTTCACTAGAAGGGACATATGTTTACAATCCCACAGCTGGTAGGTACATGTGTACCGGGAGCGGGTGCCAAGGTTATATAGACACATGTCACTTTTATCCCAGAATCCCATTTGGCGCCTGGGAACATCTTCATGCCGTAATGCTGTGGAGGTCATTACTACACCCTGTAATCCTCCATGAAGGTTTTCCGTTTTCATTTATACACAGTAATAAAATACACATCTCAGCATCAGGCATTAGGATTAGTACTGACAAGGCTTAAGCTGGAATGTTTTAAGGATGCATTTCCAATGTGAATAGAATAGCTAGCACGCAGCGCGCAATTATGCTGGCTTCATGGAGGGAAGGATTTATGCTTCAACCCTGTTAATATCACAGTGACACCAACAGCATAAAAGGAATTTTATTTAAAAAAATAAAGACTGAATTAATTTTCCATTGTAGTTCTAATCTGGTATTATTAATTTACTCTAAGTTTCTAATGTTGATGACCCACCGGACGTGTGAAGAGAAACATCCTTTCTAATTTCAGGGTCTCTTTATTTCTTTAAGAAAGCTGAAATCCTGGGAAGCGGCGACATGGGAACGGCTGGCTGGGTGCAGAGCAGGGACAGAGCTGCCTGGGGGCAGAGTGGGCGCCTGGGCGAGCCCCCCACCCTGAGCCTGCCTTTCTTTGCTGATACAGCAAAGCTTTTAGCTCTGTGCTCAAGTCTCATTGCTTCCAGCAGGGTTTCAGCACATTCCTAAACGTGCGTGAGCACAAGCATGCGCCTTGCTGACCTAGTCCCTGTGCGTTTAAAGCCTGGCTTGCTCCAGGCAGGTCAGGATATTAACGCCTGGTGAAGCTTGCAGCCCCTGAAGCATGGGCTGCACCGCTGCTGTATGCCAGGGAGGAGGGAGGGAGCACTATATGCTGAGAGAGTTGACCTCCTTCCCACCTTCCTTCTCCCCTAAATGTCACAGCCCTGTTTTAGCAGCTGGGAAAGAGGCGTCCTCTCCATGTCTTCTTCTGCCATCTGCTTCTCCTCTTCCCCAGCTGGAGGAAGAATCCCCTGGAGCCTCCTCAAAGGATGTATGAGGACTGGACAAGATGGAAGAGAAGGGGAGATGCTTTTGGTGGCTGCTTCCATGCAGTAGAGGGGAGTGACAGCCCTCACATCCCTGCCCCATGGCCAAAACCCGGGGTACAAGCTATGTCAACACAACAACGTGTAGTGCATTGCCAGAGAGGGAGTACTGTCTCCTGAAAAGCCCTATTACACACCCCTATCCTTAGCATCAGGAGGCTCTAGACCTCTCGTCCCCCATCACTTCATCACGGAGGAACGGGTAGCCTCGTGGTAAAACATAAATTTGCAAAATGAATGAAAAGCAGCAAACAGCTCCATTACAGGCAATGATCTTTTCCTAAAAAAATTTTTGAGTGCACTGGTTACTTCGGGTGGGAGAGCCTGACACAAGCATGGTCACTAGGTTATATATTCATTTCTAGTTTCTGGCCATTCTACACTACAATAAGCACACCTGGAGCCCAGCGGGTTCAGACTGCTTTTACATTGCTAGATTTACAGTTGCTGGCATACTGGAGATATGAAGAATTGAGAAGCAATTTCATATATTGCTGTTGCCACTGCTGGCATTTTCCTGCCCTTCAAGATATTTGTTGTGATAGGAGGGAACCACCCTCTCCAAAGGAAATATGTTTAAAAAGCCCAAACTGCTGAAGGAATGCTGTAGCTCAGTGTGCTTGCGTGGGTTTTTGTATATATAAGTCATTATTTTCTAATTGCTTTTCTATTTCATATTTGTTTTTTAATTGCAGCCTTAACTCCCCCTGCATTTTAGCAGAAATAGAAAAAAATCCCTCTACTCAGCCTGTTATAAGAAGGAAAACGCATATGGCCTGTGGAAACCACATGGTCATTATGTCCATCTATTCTTTCTTGCACTTTTGGGGTGAAAAGATGTAATTTTCTGCCTTGCAGGGTGGGTGCTATTTTGACAGAAAGAAATTTGCCTTCTTTCCAAAAAGAAATTAAAATGCTAAAACTTAAATACTTTAATTCACCAGTCCTTTGTCCTGTGAGCCCAAGAGCGTTTAGGTGTAATTTCCTTTGCTTAAGGGAAACTCAAGTTGTCAAGAGCTTCGGTGCCAACTACCTTAGACATCCCTCCGTGTGTACCTGCCCCACACAATGCCATGGCCTTGGGAGCTGTTAGCAGAAACTGCCCGAAAAATATTTTAACATATGATGGGGAATGGCCATCAGACAGACAACCCTGGTGCACCTCTCTTCATGGCTTTTGTACCGAGCATGTCCCAATGAGACCCAGCAGCCGAGTCAGACGATGCAGAAGTGACCGTACTGAAAAGGCAGTTGTACTCTGCAACCGCATAATGCCTTTTACAAAGCACCAGGCAGTAGCGTAATATTTTATGGCTGGTGGAAATTCAGATGAGTCATTTTTCAGATGTGGTTGTCTCAAGTCAGACACCTAAATGGTGTGAAGACCTGCTGCAGTTGGTGGATCAGGTCTCTAAGTACATTTATTTAACTAGTAAGCCTGGTTCCCAGTAGAGCATCGGTAGTGTTATTGCACTGTAATGTAACAAGTACATTTTGCATTATTGTTTATTTGTAGTAGGGCAGCCCCCAGATCCTGGAGGGGTCAAAGATGTTGGTGTCTCTATGAAGAGCAGGGAGGCGGAGGCAGCCTGGCTGTGCAGGAGGTGCTGGCGGCGTCTGTCCCATCACGTCTCTGCATGCAGTCCCTGTCTGTGCTGCTGCTGTCCTGTGCATTTCTCTTATGTTCTTTTCCATTTTAGGGCTCAGACGTAATGTCTCCCTGCGTTAGATCAGAGCTATTTCTCTAGCTAAAAAAGCGGGGGTTGACACACACATCCCCTGACCCTGGACAGAGCGTCTGTGCTTATGGGTCTGACATCTCATAGGAGCTGCCAGCAACTGCTGGCATCCCCTGCCTCCTGCTGCTTCTCTCAGACACAATTTCTGTGGATTTCAGGGGGTCACTCCCCCAAGGACCAAGTACCCAGATGACAGGGCTTCTTTGCTCTCGAGAGCTCCCTACATAAACCCAAGCGCAGGAGCAGAGCGCTGTCGATCATGCATACTTCTGAAATTTAAGAACCAAAAAGCACATTATCATTGCAATTCATACTAGTGTCCTGCATGTCAGCTTGTGGTACAAAGGAAATCTGTGAAAAATATTGTATAGCAGGTCCCTAGCAGAATGAATATTTTCCTGTTATACAAACTTTTCATGATGAAATGGTCTCATCTCTGTGGAAAATCATTGTATTGCCCCAGCTGTTGTCAATAACTTTTATGCATTGACTGCTTTTTCCACTAGACAATATTTACACTTCTCCACTCACCCCATTGATCTTCATTTTTGCAGGGAATTTTTTGGGGGTAAAATATAACCAGTTTTTTTTAAAAAGGTAAACATCCAAGAATTGCACTCGAGGGAAGATGTACAGCGTAGACTTAGTGACAGCTTAATAGCTTGTAGTATATCAGATGTCTTCTATGCTGCCATCTTCTTGGGGAAAGTATTTCTATACCATGTATAAAACTATGCACATAGAAAGCTATATCCACTCCCTCATTTTGTTCTTTCTCAGTTGCAAGCATTCTTGGCACTGGCAGAACATGTGCAGTGCTGTACAGGAGCAACATAGTTACTCTGCTGCAGAAAATGGAATAAAACATTAATTCTATTGCTCAAACATTCACAACAAGCCTGTAGATTAACTGTCCTTTCACTGAATACTGTTTACTCGTTTCATAGAAAATGCATTATTTCGTTGATTTAGCTTCTGTTTGGTATGCTAAAGAAATCAAATTTCCATATAGAAAAGTATACACAAAAGATATGACCTTTTAAGTTTAGCAGAGAAAATAACTGAGTGCAATGTAATTAATATGCCATATAAATGCCAACAACAACATTAATGCACCATAAAACTAGCACAGTTAAAATGATATAGTCTGGAAATGAAAAAGTTAAGTTTCTGTTAGCTTCATTAATTTGCTCACATGATATTTCTGTGAAAGAAGCACAATCTCCTTGTCTAAACCAGGAGAATAGATATGCAATGAGAATATGCATTTTTGTTAGGAGGAAGCCGAATCTTGCTTAAGGCTTGACCAAACTCCTAAGAGGAGTCAACCCTACTTATGCTATAGTGTAATTTTTCCAGTGTTTATACCCTTTAAATTTTTCCTAAAGCCTCATTAATGTCTCAGATACAAAGCCTGTCCACACCTGCAGATCAGTCAGCAATAGTGTAGTAAAATACTTGCATTGCTATAGTTATACCATGATAATGTAGCTTTTCGTAGACTAAATATTTTTTCTGAAGCAGTTTTCTCATGCAGCGAATTTCACTGTCGTGTTTATAGTCCAATTTCCTTCTGTAGGTAAGGTCTTCACAGGGGATAAATGCTTTCTAAGGTTCAAATGGCAGCTTGTACCTAACTCTAACAAAGAGGTCTCCAGGGGAAAAAGTCTGGGTTTGTTTGTTGCTCTGGAACGCAAAAATAACAACCAAATTAATGCCTAAACTTTCCAGCAAAAGGTAGCTGGGCGGCAGGGTCAGCCACGCAAAATGTGATCCCCACAGCGAGCACATGAGGATGTTACTTAAGAGCTGAAACTTAAGTGGATGTTGCTCTGCCACCTTTGTACTGGAGGCTGGCAAATACTTCCCATCACAGCAAGGGTGTATTGTGGGCTGTTAACATGACTAAGGCGTGTGTCCAGCTGTTCATCCCTTGTTTTAGTCATTAGAGGTAAAAGGAACAGGGGGAAAAAAAGAGGCAAAGATTTCGCTTAAAATAAGAAGGGATCTAATTCTTCCCTCTGTATATGCCCAACTCCCATGAATAATAAAATGTTAATGATAGTTATGCGTTCACATCAAAGGCAGACCAGAGCCTTTCATCTCAGTTAAATCTTATTCAAATAATTAATGGAAGTAGTTGTCTAGGAAAAAAAAAAAAAGATATTAAGAAATTCCTTTGTAGAGCATTGCAAACTTTGCTGCCCCTAGGGAGCAGCTCCTAGAATCGAGGACGCTAACAAATCGCATTTAAGTGGGTCTGTCCCTGCTTTCCACCAGCCTTGACTGCATTGCATCCTAAAAAAACTGTGAAACATGTTATTGGCATTGCAATAGATAATCCAACCAAAATCAAATCAAAAATCCCTGACAAGGCCTGTGTTATGAAAATAATCATAAATCTTATGCTGTGGTAGCTGTGTGCACCAGCATTAAGCATTCTGCTCAGGCCTGTATCAACTTAAAAAAAAGGGGGGAAAAAAAGTCATCTGAAGTCCTCAAATCAACTCTGCAGCTGTTGTCTTCTTCTGTGCACTGCTGCGGCAGGTCCTGCCAAACAGCCCTGCCGGCTGACCCCTCGCTTTGGTGCACGGACACAAATCTGGAACAGCTCCCTTGGTTTCCCTGAGGCAAAGAGGGAAAAGTCCAGTCCGCAGCTCTCGCTAGCTGATATTAGAGTCAGGTGTCGTTTCTGATGCATTTTGGACTTCCTGTGGAGGCTGGAGTGGCCCGTTGAAACCCCTGCTTCTGGGTAACGCAATGGTTTCTGTTACGGGGTTGCTTTCGGTGGTCCTGTGCAAGGGGAATGAAGATGGAAATGTGCAGTGTGGAGCAGCAGCCCAGCTGAAGTGATGCTCCAGACTCTTGCACGATGGCTCCCCATTGCTTATCTCTGATACATCAGCTTTTCAACTCAGAAAAAGCCGTCTTCATGGGTAGCAGGACTCCAGGCCAGCTGAGAAGGGGCTTGGAGGTAGTTCCTGCCAGAAAGAGCTGCCTGCTCCTAACAGTTCTGACAATACCTACACAATTTTTGCTTTTTCAATTTCGCTTTGGCTTGCATGGTTCCCAGTCCAAGAGAAGCTCCTGAGGCTGAGCACGAATATTGAGTTCGGGAAGAAAGTTTGCTCAGTGTTTTGGTAGACATCTGGAGCTTGCTGCTCCCATCCCTGGAGTGCTCACCCCCATGGGTCGCTGGTGTGTGTACAAAGCCGGAGCGGACAGGGTTTTGCTGGAGATGCAGAGGCAGAACCCACCAGGAAACGCTTCCTGCAAGTAGTTTTCAGTATAAGTATCCTTCACACGTGTTAACACATTTGTGCTCTCGCGTAGAAGAAAGTGTTGGCAGGAAACACTTTGCTGTTTCTTATCACATTAATCACGAGTGACAGAACGTACAAAAGTGTTGTGTGGGTCACAGGAGACGGGGGGCACGAAGGAACTGATTTCTGCTCCTGATGCTCATTGCATCAGCTGTCCTGGTCACCTGCTTTGTGTTTCCTTTTCAGTAATCATTAGATATTAATGGGCTAAGTAGTCGGAAAATGATGCTGGTGTGGACAATGTCTCTACCAGTGTAGTGGCCAGGGAGGCAGCAGTTTGGTACTTAGGCATGAATTTACCCTTGTCTCACGGATCTCTGCCATTTACACACCCTGGCTCCTTTAGATCTGTGACTTCCATGAAAAAGACCTTGGAAGTAGAGGACAGTAATATATTTTAGAACTTTAGAGATCAAAAAGTTTTTTTTATACATAGATGTGCACCATAGAAGTGCCTATAAATAGATATTAAAACATGCAATTTATAGCCTATCATTTCATGGCCTTTCAAGGCTAGAAATAAAGCCATATTCCACTGGGAAAATGAGATTTGTAGTTTTCTATGGCTTAAAGCTCCTGTTACTAACCCTGATGGGCTGCAAGATATTGAACAAGATACCTGTCACTGGTCTGGAATATATATAATATATATGAGTGTATATAAATTAAGGGGAAATGATGAAGTTTCTACCAGTAAATGAACAAGTTAGGAGATTGTAAGATAACTTGGTGATGCCTGGGGGAGATATTCCCAGTGAACATAATTTTTTTCCTCAGTAATGATAACTTAACAAAGGCAATTAATCCACTCTCCCCAGCAAACGAAGTCAATGACATGGTAACCTCCTAATAGTGTTCTGAGGTAAAATGAGCTCCATTAATGCACTTCTGAAATCATTTTGAAGCTGCAGAAAGTCCCGTGGCAGCGCTGAAAGGGACCTGCCCGGAGGATCTGGCTGCGAGGTTTGCTCACTCCGGTTTCACTGGAGCATGGCGTGGGACACGCTCACCGTCACACCAAGCTCTCGCACTTTTTGTGGGAAGGAATAGCCAGCATGACTGCAAAGCAAAAGATTCATTAACAAAATGAGAGACAAATAAGCAAGGGACTCGGTATCGTCCTAATACTTGTTTCTCATCTATTTGTCTCTGTGTGTTTCATGGGACTAAGTGATGTTTTATAGTGATATTAATCCATGCAAATCTGTCCAAGGCAGGTAAGGGCCCTCCTCGATGGTAGGGCCCTTGGCTGTGCTGATTGCAGGGGCCGGGGTGCTGGGCCACATCACTTGAATTAGATGCCTACAATCAGATGTCTCACTCCCTGTCCTCAGACCTCCTCCCCTCCCTGCCTCCAATTTTTACATGGAATTCTCCAGGATCTTTAGACTCTGTTTCCCTTGTAAAAGATTGGGTTTTGAAAGCGTGTGTGAACAAGACAGAGCTCGATTGCTAGAAATTTGAGTAAATAATTTAAATAATTTATCCAATATATGAAAAATTAAATGCCTAGCAAAAGTTTGCCTCTTTTAGAATGACATATTTATTAAAACAATTTGGAGGTGTAAATTGCAGTCAGTCATACAGGTATGTGTCTGCTGCGTAGCCCTGAATTTGAATCTTTGAACCGTTTCCATCTCTCCAAATTAATTTTAAAAATGTGTGATTTTCTCATCGTCTAAGGTTAGCAAGAACTTTTAATCTGAAGTGGTTTAAAATATAACTGCTCTGTCCCAAACCAGGATTTCAAATGAGATCCTGTCTTTAGCTAAAGCATAGTTTCTGATCTGAGCATTTATTTTGGTGAGATGGTGGTTGCACAAGTGTTAAGTTCACTGTAACTTTGTGAGACATAATAGCTTTTTATAAAATATTCTTGCTGATTAAAAAGAGGAGAGGTGTGTGGAGAGGTATGTGAATTTGAACTGGAGAATAAATGAAAATTACTATGTTGTGGTTGGGACACACAACAGAGATGTGAAATTGCAGAAGAAACTAGAGACATTTTTTGTATAATTAATGTTGAAATGCAGCATCCATTATAATCTTCCTTCCCTTTTCTTCCCAGAACACACAGCTTTCTATAAACAAAACCTCCTCTTGGGCATGTTGCATTTATTATATTTGGGTTCAGTACAGAATTTAATATTTTGGATATAAGGAAATTTCAGCGAAATCCGTTCAACCAAACAGCTTCAGGAAAATCCACACAACTTCCCCAGGAAGGCAGACTAAACAGGTTAAGGTTCTCCAGCTGGAAAAGAGGCAAAGGAAGGAAATACAGAGATCTCTAAAAATCATAGGATAATGTGGAGAGGGTGACTAGGAGATGGTTATTTGCTGTTCCTCCGAAGAAAGGGCAGGAGGGAACATGTAGTGAAACTTTGAAGCAATATATTTGAGACAAACAATAGAATTAGGTGCTGCATATTTGAACTGTGGAGGCTTGAAGCAGTTTTGGAGCCGCACTGCCTCTCCTGGCCTTTGGAAAGGGTGGTGGTTGGAGGGCTGTGACTCGCATGTTGGTGAGGACTCAAGTTTCTTGCCCTGCAGAGCTGCTGCCCCGCGCTGAGCAGCTTCAGCAGAGCGCTGGGAGTGCCTGCGACGGGGTCTTGCTGTCCTTCAGCTCCAGAGAGTGGGAAAATGGGCCCCCTTGAATCACAGACTGATCCCCCAATTAGCGTCTGCTGGTTTAGGATTGTTCTGTAGCGGAGACTTTGTGACGGGGCTTGAGGGGAAATCCCTGACCCATGGATAATGAGTGCTGTCTAGGAAGCAAAGGGTTAGATGTGGGGACAAAAGCAACAAAAAGCGCTTTTTGTTAATAACCTCCATTAAGCCTGGGAGAGGAAGCAAAGCAGTCTCCCAGAGGAACTCTTGAGTGGGACATTTGTCAACATTGGCAAGGACAGATTCAGTCTTTTTTCAAGAACGTGTCTGTAGCTGAGTCTTTTCCAGATCCCAGCTTCCACGCTGCTCGCTCTTTGCCACAGCGCTGCCGTCGCGAGCCGGGCCGGCGCAGCTGTGCCTTTTGCTCAGCAATGCTGCACGAGGGACCTGCTCGTGTACGACAGAGGCACCACGCTTACGTTCCCTGATTGGATCAAAGTGCCCTGATCTGCAAGAGATCTCTGAGGGAGGGTTTTTAATTGAAATATTAAATTAAAAACTTTGCAAATTATGGGCACATTTTCTGTTTCTGACCTCTTAGGTTAGGGTGCTTGGTCTGGGACTGCCTCATTAACTGCAATAGCTCAGCCTCTAGGATCTCCTTACTGTTTGATGAGGCAGATATCATATCTTTCCTGTAATTTAGGAGGAGATACGTACATCGTTATTAATCTGAGGGCTGAGGTCCTCTAGCGTTAGACTGCATCTGAATTTCACTGTAATTTGGTAGCTCAGCAAAGTCGCAGGACTCTGCTTAAGGGAGGATTGGTATCTCACGGCTTCAGAAAGTTTATTTATGAAGCTGGCCATTAAGAACGAAGGTGGACATTGATAAAGGGATGTAGTTGTTGTATGGAAACTTCCTAGCAAAATTTTCAAATTAAAACATTTGTCTATATATGATGAAGGCTGACAGTTTTCTCTCATTTGGATGGTAATTGTCCCTCTTCCTCTTCATAATTCATGTGGAAATGCTGAAAACCTTGTATTAACAGTTACTGTTACTTTTTTTCCCCTGAAGCTGGACTTCTTCTGTCAAAGAGAATTTAGTTTAGAAAACTTCATCCCCACACACTATGGATGCAGTTCATTTCCTCACTTACAGATGTATTTCTGTGTGTACACATACATATTCTTCAACAGAGGAACACAGACAGTTGGTTATTGGGGTGGGTTTTTTTGTATAATTCTCACATCTTGGAAAGAAAATCAAGCACTAAAGAGATGAAATATACTTTTAAACTGGCAGAGCAGTATCTAGAAGCCTTCCATAGTCGTGTCTTTTCAAAACTGCTGGGAAAAAAGTACTGAAAGCAGAGGATGAAAAATGAATCTCTGAAATTGCAGCAGTATCAGTAGCAAGTGAAGCAGGGCTGGGAGACAAAAGTCTCTTACAGTTCACCGAGAAGGACTTTGTACTGAAGAATACAACTCACAAGTCCAAGGAAATGTCTTAGATGTATGAAGGAAAAAAAACCCCCACATATATTTCTGGATGCTGTGAGAGAAGCTGCTTCCAAGGGGGAGAAACTTGCAGGACTGCAAAGAGGAAAACAGAAAATGGACTTGAGTCTCCCAGAGCCACAGTCCTGCCTGGAGGGGGAGCAGAAAAGGACCTGGTCCAGCTGAGCAAATACAAAAATGCAAAATGAGTTCCAGGACTATGCCGTGTCTGCAGGGACACAGGACCAGGCTCAAGTGCCTCATCTGGCTGAGCCATTAACATTAGAGACTGTTCAACATCACCATTATCGCAGCTTAGGGGTTTCATTCCCAGCAGCTGGTGGTCTTTTGGAGGATGGCAGCACCAGTTGTGCCCATCCACCACAGCGTTGAGGTGCTTCATCATTTTCAGGTGTCTCCAGACCTCACTGGTCCCTTTGAATGGCAAATCACCATTCTGCAGGGCATGTGGCTGGAGGTGCCGAGGATGGGGCACTGCAATGACAAGGTGCAAACATGCCTACGTATTCATATACACTAGACCCACGTTTAACTTTCTAACCATAAGAAGAGCAGGCCTGCTCTCAACCTTTCTTATTGAACCATGCCTGTGTTTTTGTCAAAGCATAATATTTGTGCATTTTTATTTAAATTAATGCTCTCTCCACCCCCAAATAAAGCTTTAAGCTGAATAAGGACCAATTAGAAATATGTCATAAGTAAATAAAAGAAGGTCCACTGCAAGCAGCCAAGCAGGTGGCATGTCTTGTTGGTCAGGAAGCAAAAAAGGAGCATGTGACTATTGGGTTAACTGTGTTTGTGAAGGCAAAGGAAGTAACTTTCAAAACACTTGTCCAGTTTGTAGATCAGTGCCTTTTTTTCCATCATCATTATTTCCCCAGCGTTGTTGAACCTGGGGTCCTGCTTCTGATTCAACTGTGATACACTGTTTTGCCCCAGAATATTTCCTTGCAGCTAGTTCCATGGCAGTAAATGTTTACTTCATTCACTCGGAGCGTGTTTCACAGTGAAAGTCCTAAGCATGTCCAAAACCTGTTAAAATTCTGAATTCGTTTAAATATTTCTTTCTGTTCTTTCCTGGTTGTTGCCTGTAAGAGAAAATAAAAACAAAATTTCAAGCATACATGGTGATTGGGATGCCTAAAATCCCCAAACAAACAAACAAAAAATTTCACTTTGTATTAGGAGTTGAAAAGACATATAAGAAATTTACATGTTCTAATCAACCTATTTATACTTCACAGATATACTAAAGACTAGTTAAGGTCTGACCTTAGCTGAGCAACTGAATAACTTAAATTATTAACAGTTCTCTTTAGATGCATAATTTATATATAAATGGAAAAAGTAATTTAGTAATGCAGTTTCAATTTTAACTGCAGAGTGTGTGTATATGCTTTGTTACGATCCATTTTAAAAAGGAGCTTTGATAACTATGATTAATCCATGGCCCTGCATTAAAGCTTTTTTTCCAATCTCATGTTTTTGCAAACAGTTAATAAATGAAATTAATCGAGAGAGAGACAGGGAATCACACAAGGCACAATACAACCTCACCATCCCAGGGAGACAGATTAGGATTTATAAACTCAACAACTGCAAGGGCAAGAGTGAAGGGAATTAATATTGAACGTATGAAGGGTATGCCAAAGCAGAACTGAAGGTGTAAAATCTGCAACATAGAAAGCAAGTTTGTCTCTTGGTGGATAAGTCCCATTGCAAGAACCCCCAAATGCTGGATGTTCCAACCACCTTTGCTGCAATATTGTATGTAAATAGGTGATGGACAACATGATGGAAATGGTGTCAGGCCAAGCTGTGGCTCCAGTAGTAGGAAAGGAAGGTTTTGAGAGAAAAAAATAAATTAAATCACTGGTTGAATGAAAAGTACAATGAAAGCATTAATAGGAGAAGCTAGCGCTTGGAGCACATGTCAATTTGCAACTGAATTCCTGAAATTTTCAGAGTTTCAGGATCCTCAACAGCTGAGAACTGGATTGTAAAATATGTATTGGCAATTTCATTGCCACGTGGCAGACCTCTGTAGATAGCTGAAGTGTCTGGTATAACAAGTTAGCATCTCCTGTATGTAGACCTATGGCTGGAGTCTCCCAGAGCAGGAATCAGCATTAAGTTAAATGAAGATGAGCTTAGAGCTAATGAAAGACTTACATTTGGGAGGAGTATGGGATCGTTTAAGGGTGGAATTGGGGCTACTCTGAGTTGCAGCAGGCTGCTGTGACTCGTCGAGGCAAGAGCAGAGGTGCACTGGCCCAGGGTTTTGGCTCAAGCAGGCAGAGTTTAGCCAGCAGCTGAATTCAAAGCTACGCCTAATGCCGTACTGAGGTTTGCAGAAACTATGGCAAGTTCCTGTGCAGGTTCTGGAGAAAGAAGAAAAAGAGATTATAGGAACATTTGTTGTGGAAAGAGGCAAGGTCTGAGAGGGAAGTGAATGGTGATAAATGAACCTAGTATGAAGGGCAGTGGAGCAGTCTGCTTGCAGATCTGCAGGAGGATGACTGATAAACAGTGTAGATTTTTAAAGATAAACCAGAAGAAAACGTAGGGGGAAACTCAGTTTTAAGAAGTGATGCATCTGACTTAGCAGCTGACATGCTGCTTCCCATGCAACAGGTACAGAAACATCAGAGTACGGGGAGAGAACAGAAAAATCTCAAGATGGAAGGAAACAATGGGGTTTATATGCTATGTGTAAACATTTGTATAAGCCCCAAATATCTTAATTTAACAACGTGATTTCCTGTAGGTCAGTAATGAGATGAAATAAATATTTAGAAAAATAAATTGTGGAGCTTGAAATGAGGTGGATTTTCATTAGACAATGCCAATCCTGATGTAGAGATGAGAGAGTAGTTAAATATTTGCTAGTGCCCAGCGTTTTGGGAAATATCAATGTGTCACAGGAGTGTGGCCGAGTGTGTGGTCAGCGGGGTTGTGGGGCTCGTGGCTGGGGGACTCCTGGGAGTGGCTGAAGTTGAGTTGCAGCAGGAACAGTGCCAGGGCTTTCGGTGCCTGCAAAACTGTGGTAAGGCACTTTATCTTCATCCACAGCAAGTTTCGAAAGCTTACGGTAAAGTTTTGAGTGATCTCAGTTGTAAATCAGATTATACCCACAGAGCTGTATTCTTAAGGAAACACTGTTCTTTCTGTGATGAAGAGGCAAGGGAGATTATTCCTCCTGGTGCAGGCTTGCTATTAGAAGAGCAGCTAAAGATGGTAATTTTTTAATCCTCTTTTTAAACCACCTCAGAGCAGACCTTTTTTTTTGTTTGTGGTTTGGTTTTGTTACATCAAGATTATCTTGAGCAACACAGATGTACTTGAATAGATTCTCTGCACTATTACAAAGTTTGGGGATTCAGAAACTGCCAGATTCTGAAAATTGCGTAGAAAATATAGGATTTGTAGGATTGGTTGTTAATCGGTCGTCTTCAAGGACTGGGTGTTCTGCCTTGTAGGCTGAAAATCAGCAAAGCCATGCTATGATTACATCTAGAAAACCACACGTGGAGATTTAAAATCTTTGATCATTTTTACATTTGTCAATAAGGGCCTCCAAACCACGCTAAGGAACAACTCTGATTTCAAGCTAAAACATATTTGTTATAAAAAGATTTTATTCTAATCAGAATAGCATATTTTATTGAAAATAACCATTTTTAAAAGTAGACTCTTCAATAAATACCTTAAAAAATGGAAGCTGTTAGTTTTCCCACTGATAATCTGCATATTTTAATGTTTACTGGGGTCACACTCTCTAATATTTTTCCAATACACTTGCATAACCTGTTGTAGCAATACTAATACAGGTATTTGACGCGTTCTTTAATCTTATTTTTAGGCATTTAAGTAAGGGACTGAGTCTTCAAAAATGCCAATTACCCAGAAATCCTATGGCCTTATAGAACTCGCACCAAGTATCTAAACAAATGTTTCCAGTAGAGAAATTGCCAAAAATGTGCAGAGCACTTACATAGGGGAATTTCTGGAGTTCACAAATGACATCCTATGGTCCATTCTTGTTAGTGGGAAGTTAAAATCTATAGGCCATTTCTCCATCCTCTCTTGCTCAAAAAAAAATGTATCCCCATGTTTATTTTCTTTCTTTTTAAACAGAGGTTGTGTATAACCCTGGGTAATGGAAATCCAATGCTAGGTGTACACAGCAGAAAATGCTCTGTTTGACCCCCTGTAACGTACTGAGGAAAGCAAAATGGAATAGCCTGACCCTTGATGAAAAATAAAATAAAGCATGGAAATAAAAATGGACAGGATCACACTTGGGATGAAATTAATGGGTTTAAAATCAAATTATTTTTCCTATGCCTTGTCTGACCTCCCTCCAATCTGAAATATACAGGGGGTAAAAAAAAATTTTTTTTCTTCATGAAGTGCTGCCTACACTGTTGGTGGTTGCAGAATTATACACTGATAGAAACAGTGCTTGGAGATGTGCTGTAGGAAACTTAATCTCCTTTATCTAGTCTTTTGGGTATTTACACCATAGTCTTCACTTTGCAGCAGACATGGATAACAATTCCATTAGTTGTTAATTGGGAGGAGGAAGGAGAGGTCCTGAATTTCAAGTTTTTCCAGGGTGCTTGGGGATGTATTTTCAACCAAAGTCAGCCAAGCTTCCATCTTGCACTAATTCGGGGTTTTCTCTTAATTATTTTGCATTAATTATAGCAGAAACTATCTGCTCTTTCATTACAGTTATTTAGTAGTAACAATAAAAGACGAGATGAAGGCATTAGCTGCATTATTCTGTGAAATAAGGAAACACATTTTCTCTCTCAGGAAGATACCACCCAAGCACACTGCATACGCTGTGGTTTAAATAAGCAAGCTGCCCATGTCAGTCCACCTCACTGAATCAGAAAATGCATTTCAAGCAAATAAAATGTCACTCCAGTTTCTTGCAAGTCTTGAGGGCTACGATTTTATTTAGCTATAAATTCACTGAAGAAAGATTCCTTTAATATTTTATGACTCTAGTGGATTAAACCTTGTATAAATCAACAAATTAACAGTCACACTATATTTACGTTCAGAAGAGGGCTAAGAAAGGTGAAGGCAAGATTACTCCTTCCTGGCAGGCTGACCAAACTGAAAAGCTAAATTGAATGACTTCGGCATGCTTAGAGCAATGCAGAAGTGAGGTGAGGATGATAAATAATACACACTGACTGCAGTTAAGACAGGTGCAAAGTAGGAGGATTTTTATTCTTCTTTGAAGTTTTCTTTTTCTCCCCCTTTGCTGTGGATCAAAGACTTCTCAGGTCTGGGGGGTTCTTTAGGAATTCAGATAAAATCTGTGAGACAGTGACCTTCATGCAACTTTTTCTGCCCTAACATATATACCTATAGTCAAATTTTCAAAAGTGTTGCTTGCGACAGCTGGCCAAAAAAGAAGAACCCAGTATCTTTGAAATATTCAGAAGCCCTATGCCTTCTCATAATTCCTCCAGTTTTCTTTTGTTTGCATAAATAATTTAAATCAGAAAAGAAGTGCAGATAGATGAAAACAGGTGCTCCAAGTGTGGAGTGGGCTTTGGAGACTGATTTGAAACAGAAGCAAATGGTCCTTGGCATCTTGCGAGTATGTTGAATGGTTTTACTGTACTTTCCACTCACCAATTTGGTTTCCTTCTTTCTAAGCAGCAAAGTGGTGTGATGGCAGAGGGGATGGCTCTGTGGCCAGCCAGAGTGGAGCAAATGCCCTCCAGTGAAATGCTGCTGCCGTATTCCACCCTCCTGTTATAAACATAGTATGAACCCTCACGTCTGAGCCTGTTGCCAATTCATTTTTTGAGATCCAAAATCAGAACGGCACCTTTGGGAGAGAAAACCTGAGAAAGAGGTGTGCTTACAACACATGAAAACATTTGAAATACTTTTAAAAATTCAAGCCTTAAGGCAACTGGTTTTCTGAAAACAGAGTATCCTACAGTTGGTAGTTTAGAAAATTAATGCAAAAACACCATCTGCTAAACTTCAGATGTATGAATACTATTTGGTCTATAGAGAGTACAGACTGTACAGGAAACTATTGATCCCCCATCTGCTTCAAAATGATCTTTTAAGAATTTCTCTCACTAAATCAAGTACTACATTAGTAACATAACATTATACGGAGCACAGCATCCCAGGTGCTCTTAGAGGTGCAGTAAGTAGAAATGTACTTCTGTCATCCTTCAGCCACCATGACACAGAAAAATGCCCTGGCTTTCTGCATGTTTATTTCCTGTGCAGCCAAGAAAATATAGTATATAGTCTCAGATGCCCTTGTCTGCAAATATCATCATTTTGGCTGTGTGCATTACCAGATATTCCTGGGGTAGACCACACCTCATGGAGAGGTAGCTTCCTTCGTATCTTCTGTCTCCTAATTAATAATTAGATAATATCCAGATGGTGAACCATGAGGAAGTCTATTTTCTGTTACTCTGTTTCATGCAGTTCTTGTCCCTGAGTGCACTGGAGCCGAGATTTGTATTCTGAACCTTCAGCCCTAAGACAAATACTTCAACTCGTGCCAATGGACTCGAGCACCGACTGAGGGAGGTGCCTCCCTGAGCACAATATGCCTCTTTCAAAATCCAGCTTTTCTTTATATGTAAATCCCACCATACTTCTAGACGTTTTTGCTGACTGTCTCTTGGGTAGCCATCAAACATCTAGCATCGTGTTCTGAAAAGGAGAAAATATGTCCTTTGTGCTTCATTGTAACTGACTGCATATGATGAGGCATATTAAAGAACAGTCAGTGTAAAATAAGCAGAAAATAATTTACAGAAGTATTTCTCCCCACAAGAATGCTCTGTGTGTGTGCGTTGACAAGATAAGTTGTCACTTAAGCTGTGTAACTTAAAGGAATACTATTTTATTGCTCTACCAAAAAATACACAGGTTTAAAAATGCTAGGTATTTCTGTTGTTTTACTTCTCCTGGAATAAGAAGACCTGTGCAGAAACAAAAATATCAGATTTTCACCAAAACCTCAGGTTAATTCTGCTTTTAAATTTCCAAGATTTTATGCAGTGAACGTTGGCTCGGCATAACAGCGCTGCCAGTGTATACCCAGAACACTGTCTGTCTAGCCTTTTGGGCCAGCATCCATTTGTTAGTCCTCATAATTTCTTAGGGATAGCATGCAGCCCTATCAAGGAGGATTAAATTAAAAATACCCAAAGGGCGTTATGTCTCTGTGGACCAGAGAAGGTTTCCAGCAAGGACTGCGCAGGCTGTCAGTAACCTGCGAACCTGAACTCAGGAAACGGTGATGCAGAATATCAGTCATTCCCTGTAAGATTCACAGCCCTTTTGCAGATCAAATTGGCTATACTCCATACTGAGTTCCATTTATAAATTAAAGGTTAGTATATTAGTGTTAGCAGTGATATATTTGTTCATCAGCGAGCCAATTGTTATACAGACCCACAGCTTCAAAAAACAATTATCACCCTGACTTGCGATCATCTCTAAAGCTTTGTTTTGTTGCATTTAGGACCCTGTCTAATGCATAATACTCGTGTCTGTAGTCTACATGTAATAACTATTAATCACTTTTAGACTTCTATGAGTAATGTATAAAAGGAGCCTGGTTCAGAAAATCCAGAGCAGAAGAAGAGTTCGGGGAAGTATCAACATATATGTGCTCAACCTGGTCTTTTGTGCTTTCCTTGGGACCCACTACCACTCACTGACAGACACGAGTCCTGGGCTGGAGGGACTTCAACCCATTCCCCTGTGTTTTTGCCCAAGTTGAGTGCAGCCAGTGAGAGGTTAGTTTTCTTAGAGAACACACACATAAACTAAGCCATTTCATTTGAATTCTTTCATTCTTGTACCCTCCAACCCCCTGACAACAACAAAAGGCAGTTTGTTATCCCAGCCATTGGCTAGCCAGCATCTGTTTTTAATTAATCCCAAGAGACATTTTTATAAGAACAGTCCAATAAGTTACATGTTGCAGAACTTTGCGCATTGTATTCTATCTTTCAAAATTAATGGTGTGTGGATCCCAGATGTCACACTGGCACATTTCTCCTTGCAGTCATTCTAGGGTTGACCCAGGTGTTCTAAAAGCAGATTACATCTTCACTGTGTCTACATGTCTTTGCATCTAACCAGACTGGTCCAAGATCATCCCACCAAATTCCAAACCCCCCAGCTGTTGTAGTCAGGGGGGCAGTTGCCCATGAAGACCATGGGACCCTCCAGCACCCACTCTCCCTCTGTAGGCAGCACAGGTGCTAATTTTGGCCATTCCTTGTGTTGCCAAATGTCAGGTGGATGACCCGAGACCTGTGTGACGTTGAGATAGTGGAAAATTAAGATCTACAGTTACAGCAAAGTGAGTGGGAAGAGCCCTGGATGAACTAATTTTACCTCCTAGGTATCTTTGTGTTGTCTGCTGTGTAACTGAGGCATTTGTTTCTCTGTTAATGAAACACTAATCAGGACTTGAATCCATCCATTTGAACAAGTATAAATCGTAAATGAAAGGCCCAAAGTACTGCACCACATGAAAGTGTTAAAAGTGAGTAAGGTTGATGGTTCCACTTAATCAGAAACTGTGAGAAATTAAATGTTGTGAAATGCTTATAAGCCTAGGGACTGGGGTGCTCA
This sequence comes from Haliaeetus leucocephalus, assembly GCF_000737465.1. Lineage (NCBI taxonomy): Eukaryota > Metazoa > Chordata > Aves > Accipitriformes > Accipitridae > Haliaeetus > Haliaeetus leucocephalus. The sequence continues at coordinate 10,181,738 of NW_010972438.1, forward strand.
AAGACAATTAGCAACTAAACATTTCATTAATGAAATAATGATTAATTATAGTTACTAATTAAAATTCAGGATTATGGTGTTGGTTTTAAGCATTAACAGGAGTAATAACATTACCATTTTTAATGAAATTCCAATAAAGAAAATCATAATACAACTTAAAAAAATAGGTACAGGCAACAGCAAGATTGGGAGTTATTGTTAAGCCCAGAGGCACAGAATTTTCCCAGCTGGTGAACTTAAGTTAAGTAAGTTTAATGCACTGTAATTTAATTACTAATCATAGTTTTTCTTCACAGTGGGAATTGATACTAGGTTTATATTTTACAAGAACAAAAGACAGAATTTGAATACCTGCTCTGTGATAGGTGATGACATTGTGCTACAGGCTACAAATAAAACAATATTTTGCAGACTTCTGCATAACATTTGGATTTAGACATATTAGAGTAGGATTTAAATATTATTTAATTAATGATTACTGGATTAGAAATTAAGTAGCCCCTATAGATTTTGTAATACAAGTATAACGCCGCCTTTGTGAAGAGCATACTCAATACAATTTTGTACATATATTAAACATATCTTCTTTGAATAATTCATACAGGGGCATATTAGTAAATGTCAAATTCCCACAAGAAGATGGAATTTGACCTACATTAATAAAGCTATTTAGGATTCATTAATTGTAGACAGATTTCTTAAACTATTTGCTATTACTCACCTTTTCATGCATAATGCAATATGTTGGCTTAAATACAATTCCTAATTTACATACTGTTGGCTGTGTTGCCCTTCTTGCTATTGACTATTTGACTTCCCTTAACCTGGCTGACTTACAGGTCCTCTTAGTAATTTGCTGTCTTGTGAAGTTCTCAAATGTCAAGGTCAATTAGAAGTCATGTCACAGTTGGTTGTAGCTGAGCAATGGATGAAATTTCACTTTTTCCTGAATTTTTCTGGGACAATAAAGAAGGATTCAATCAAACAATTCTGAGAGCCCTGACTCCTGTTTCCCTTGATGGCAAGGGACTGTTATATTGACATCACTGATGGAGGAAGACAGATCCTACAGAAGGAGATTTCGTTCAGTTGGATGTGAATGTAAGGAATATAAACAAATCTGAAGAGTTTTACCAACACTCAGCAATACATTTGTAATTCTTCAAGCTGAGATATGGAAGCCACATATATGCTCAATGTATGTAGGTTCAAAGAAAATTTGCCTTGAGGGATAAAATGCTTTTTATTGTTATTTATATTTGTAATTAGCTCTTTGTGTTCCAAAGAGATACTACATCCAAGACAGTGAGCAAATCGGCACAGAACATGCCCGAGGATGTACAAGGAGGTATATAAATGGCTCTGTAGGGTACGTGTGAATCCAATCCAGTGAAAGGGTCGATGTGGTGGCAGCTCAGGAATATTAAAATCTGATCATTAAACTAGTCATTAGCTCTCCGGGCAATTTTGGGCATACTCCGACAGCAGACAGACTTACAGATGAGCCATTCTCTAAATGAAGTTTGATGTGATGTTGCTGTGGGACAGGCTATGTTGTGAGTTGCTACCCTAAATGAATGGTGATGTGAAAGCCCCAGGTATAGTCTGGAAGACAGGTTTTTGAGGAATGATACTTCCTTCTTGTGTTTGGAAAGTAATCAAATCTTCCTGAGAGCAATGGGCTTTCAATCATAGCTATGTATGTTTGTGTTGGAGTGTTAGATAGAGATCCTGTCCCAAGAGATGAAAACCAAACCTCGATTTCACCATTACTGCTTTTTGCTTTTTTTAATCTTTTCTTCTTTTTATGTTTGAATGCCAGGTAAAATTCAAATCAACAAACTAATTGTTGTTGTGATTTCAGCACGTAATTAATTTGAGGTAAACTTAGCACACTGCCAGCTTTTCCTCCTGATGGTGCTGCAAATACTGTCGCTGTCCTGTTTTGCTGTTTCAAAGAGACCCAGAAACTGAGCGTATTTGTTACCATAATAAAATATCCCCCCATATTGTTGAGATACATAAAATAGCATGGATAGGCAGCAAAGGAAGCCCAGTTTTGCAAACTAGGCTCCTAGGTTTTGTAATTAGTCTACAGCAAAGATGAAGCTTGACAGTCTTGCTCTTATATTGCTCTCTAGGGTACAAGTGCATGTGTAGCTTTCAGAGAAGAGCTGAAAATCAACCAGTACCTGGAATACTAATCTGTTATCTGTACCCTTCTGAATGAGAAAAATGTGCCTTCTGGCAGACTCAGAAATGCATTGGTTTCGTGCCTCTCCTTTGCTTAGCAGCTATGTACAGCGGTCACTACAGAGTAACCAATACCTTGGTAGCTTCTCCTCGCATTAGCATTTTTTCAGGAAAAAAATTGCACAAAGGCATAGAATACTACTAATATCTGTGACATTAAATATCAGCTCATTTGTATTCTTCTTCTGTCCCAAGAGTCCTGGTCAGGCTGCAGACACTGGGGGTAAACTTTCAGGCAGAAGGAGATCTTTGCCTGAGAAAAATACCAAACAACGGTGACATCCCGTTGTCCTCACTGAGCTGAAATAATCCGTTAACAATAGCGGTTGGGTGGTACCTACACACACATTTGGCAGGGTAAATAAATACAACAGGATCTTATTAGTTCACAGAATGGAAAACTTACGATATGTGCTAACTGCAAAAACTTCTAATTAGATATAATAATAATCTTCAAAGCATGTTGAACAGGGTAGCATTTGATTGTGTTGTTGACCTTTTCAGTGTACTTTCAGGAGAAACCCTTAGAAATGAGATGTTGTAAAATTCATCAGAGAGCAATTAATTTGTGCAATTAGAGTAATATAATCTGAATTAACGTGTATGGACATATCAGAACATAAATGGACTTCAATGTGACTGCACAGGCTTCAGTTTGTAATGAGAATTCATTACATGGACAACTAAGAGGATGCATGAATAGGACCTTCCTCATGTGAGACAGCCGCAGTGGTAGTCTACGCGTAAATGGAGCACCAGTACAGATTGTCATTGAATATTTGAAACTTTTTATCTGAAACGAAAATGTAAAGCAATCTATTTTCTTAAGCTGAAGGTCTTGTCAAAAGACATAAATCTTTAATATTTGTTTAAAAATATGAAGTTTCTGTCTCATTTTACAATTTCCAGAGAGGAAGATGTCTTGTTTTCTTTGGCCTGTGTGAATTGAGTCCCCTATAGTCACCACTTTAAAACAGGGTAAGAAAAAGCTAGCTAAACCTACTGCTGCTGGTTGTGTGCCTGTGTCTCACAATATCATTAACCAGATAGCAACCGAAACTAGAACACTGCATCATTCATGTGACTCAGTTCACTTTAAAGACTCAAATCCAATCTACAGGCACCATCTCTCATTGCACTGTTGCTCTTAGGTATAAATTTTGCTTTTCAATTAAAGGACAGGAAGAAGGATTTGAGATAAAAATTGCATAAAGCTATAAATAAGGAGTGGAGGCTCTCATGAATCTGTTTTTCTTTTGCATTGCTCTCTGGGAAAGTATTTTCTATTACTGCTAACTGGATCAAAGACACAGATTGGATGTTTTTTTCCGACACACGTAGTCCAGAAGCACAATTTAATATATTTAATATATTAGTTTTAATTCAAACTTGATGCTCCTGGACTTTTAAAAATACTTAACCTTTAGTTATTAGATATTCCTTTCATATTATATTTTTAGATAATCTTTTCAGCCTGCTACTCCACTTATTTTTAATTTTACTTTGTTAGCTGTCAGTTTCTGTAAAGTGTGATCATTCCCCAACATAGGGTATAAATCTTTGGTATAAGCCTAATGTGATTTCAAACTCATCAGCTGAAATAAGTGCACGTTGGACTTCCCCTCTGCAAGCATCTGATGCTCCTGTTTATCAGATTCTGTATTTTGTAAATTACTGAAGCATGGCTCCAATAAATAAGCCTACCTTAAAATCTGTGCCAGTCAAAATATTTTTCACAGTTTTATGTGAAGGCATACATTGTCTTTATGCAGCTGTCTCTTTCTGAACTAATTTTATTGCTATACATCAAGCTTTAAAGACCATCTCATGTGAAACTTTGCCAATGCTTTAATGGGCTTAAAGTGCTAAGTATTCTTATTTATTTCTCTGTATTTACTTATAGGCACTGTAATGACAAGCAAATGTATGATCAGTGCTACAGAAAGCAGTATATTCAGGCTGAACATACTGCATATGAGCATGTACATACTGAGTGTAAGGAAAACCAAAGCCAGGCACAGCCCATAGCTGTCTCCTTCTCCTCCATTCTGCAGGTTGTCACCTCCTGCAGGGAGGAGGAGCTGGTGGACCCACATACCTACTCCCAGTTCTCACTGTAAACTGGGAACCCTGATGCCCAGCTCTAAGCCCACAAAAATCCCACAGAACTGGTAGGGACAGTCTGTTCCTCTTCCAGGTGACTGATGAAACCCGAGGGTGATTCTGGCGCAGGTGGGGAGCATCAGCCCCAGGGTGCACCCACAGCTGGAGTGAATCAGGGGATAAGCTGCTTCGCTGCCTCATAACAACAGACCTGTGTACCATAGGGTCATGTTTTCCCCCAGGCTGGGTAATCAAGTCTGTGCTGGAGGCAGGGGAACCCAGCGGGATCACAGCTGGGTCCAGAGCCAGCTATTTAAATCCTCCTTCAGCAGCCTCAGGTTTTGCTGCTGTTCTCCTGCTGTCTGGGGGTTGTTTTACTGGGCCATAGCTGGGTAAGTGCTTTTTCTCATTCCCTCCCCTTAGCAGCTGAAGGTCAGGTCTGAAAGTCTCCGCTCCAGGTGGAGGTGGTTCCTGTGGTTCCTGCCTTGAGCCTCACATCCAGGATTGATTTGGTATTTGAAGGTGTGCTGTCCTGGTGGATGTTGTCTTGTTGTAAATGGGCATTTCAAAAGAGAACAGTAAATGCCTAAGTAAAATTAAGTTGTTGAGCCATTTTAACTGAAGGAGGAAAAGGGAGGCTTTAGACTGATAGAGCTGCAAAAAGATATTTTGTGCATCTTGGAAACCAGAAGCTCCTGGTTATGCTGCAGAGATGTCCCTGATAACCTGAATGGCCCCAGGGGGCCAAGCTGAGATCTGTGCAGTGGCATTCCCTCTGGGGATAAGGAGTCCCTGTCCTTCATGGAAAGGTGTTGTACTGACCTGGAGGACGGCCTGAGGGCTATTGCATACATAGGGTGTCATTTAATATCTGGGCCAGGGAAATAAAATGTCTAGAGGGCCTGATAGGCAGAAAACATGGTCAGAACTATAGTTAAAAAGAATCTGGTTTTATCTGCTAAATAGCAAGATTTAAAGTTTTGCTGTGGGTTGGCCAGCATGCTTGTGCAGAAAGCGGACGTGGGGACCTGCTGTATGGTGGGACTGTCTTGGGCTGACTTTACCTGTAACTCACTATGCCAGAGTTGAAGGTTTCTCCACTTCTTTCTGTTCTTTCTTGTACCTTTACAATATCTGTATCCCTTTTCTCCTCACCCTTAAACAACTTTCAACATTTTCATTGCATGTCTAACTTAATGAGAAACTTTGGATGTGCCCGGAGCTGTATCCAAGGCTGTGCTCAGATGTTGAAATCGCTGCCTGAAAATTGGCTTCCCAGGTAATAACCTAGAGCTCAGTGTATGAAGTGTAGTGTGTTGTAGATGTTCTCTCAGTGCAATTTCTTTGAAGAAATAGATTACCACTGTGTTTTGTATTGGGAGAAAGAGTGTTTTGTTGTTAAAAGTGACCCATAAAGATAACAGTTCTAGAATTTGGCACTTTACCTTTGCAGGTCTTTTTTTAATAGCTTTAAAAAATGATAAAGGTTTTCTCATTATAAGGGTCTCTGGATCACTTATCTAAATTATGAGTGAGGTGGATGTTATCCTTCAAAGGATAAGCTTTCTGCTTGCTGTGTTCTCAGACAAAGTATTTTCCAACAACGTGGTCTTCCGTGTTTGCCCATTTTTGCACTATAATGAGATGTATGCCACTACAAAACTGCATTAAAAGACTTTTTAATGCAGTCGGGAGCCACAGCTAACAGGCCTTCTATCAATGTAAGTGCCATAGCTCAAACTGATAAAGAGCTAAATCCCTAACAAGCTCTAAGTTACAGCATGGAAATAGAAAGTAGACTTTCTCCATGCATGTTTTAAGTACCTCATTAGTTCTCAATATGTCTACATGAGCTGAAAGTAATTGATCTCATTACTATGTATTTAAATGTGGCAAATTTCTTAAATTTTGCAACTTAGCTCTGTTCAATTAACCAGTTTGTTAAAATATATGTCCCTTCAATTAATTGGAGGGGTGAGAGTGTGAAAGGGAATACATGCATATGTTAGGGTCTAGAGGACAGAGATGCTGAGTCTCATCCAAATCTCAGCTATGGTATTTTGGGATTTTGAGAAATCTGCTCTCCGTGGAAAGCAGTACACAGTAAGGGCTATTTGCTGCAGAGGTGGACGTGCAGTCATGCCCTACTGTTTCAGGTAAAGAGGCAGACTTGTGACCGTTTCGATGATGCTGAAGGTTGTTCTCTATATTATTTCTAGCATTAATCGCACTTTGTTTCTCCTCTTAAACTTGTCTGAAAGATATGCTTTGAGGACTGGGAGAGGCTCCCAGGGCCTGTAGCTCCCTACAGTGCTTAGCCACATCTGTACTGATGTGCTTAAACATGCTTGCTTTGGTGGGTGTTTATAATGCACCTGTGGCCCAGGTGCAAGAGTGGTGCTGAGTTGAGATCTTTGGTGTATATAGGGCACACGTAGTGAACAGGCCTTGTGTACACCCTCTGCTCAGAGGAGAACTTCCTTTTCTGTATCTCAGTGCTATAGAATAGTAGATTTGCATCCTTCATCTGGATTTCACAAGCTTCACGGACACAAGATGGTTCCCCTCTAAATGCCTGCAAAGTGGCCACAATGCCCTTGGTGCTCAGTTAAACAATTACAATAAACTCTTCTCCATCCTCTGCATCTCTGCAGCGCAGCAGTTCCTGCAGCCCCGGAGCTTAGATATTTCCTGTCCCTTCCAGAACAGCCCAGCAAGAGGTGCAAGCTGGCCTGAGGTATGCGATGGGATATGCGAGAGGTGGGGGGACTTGTTTTCATGCACTCTCAGCCCTGAACAGAGCTGCCGCTCTGCCTTGCAAATGGCAGTGACTTCTGTGGAAGTCATATCAGTAACAGTGCTCTGGACTGGGACGCACATCTGGAAAGATCTAGGCATCCAGGAAAAAGTCCAGCCCTGCAGGAAAAAATAGGGGTAGAACAAAGAAAAAGAGTTTAAAGGAAAAATGTGTGGTAGTGCCATTTCTGGGATACTGGAATAAATGTGAAAAGGCTGGAAAGCCCACACTGGAGCCTGTTTAATACAGTTTTGTGGAAGGAAATCTGTAAGGAAAATGTAGCTCTGACCAAAGAAGGAGATTTCTAATAGTCCTTGAGGCTTTATTTGTTATGTGATGCTCATTGCTGAAAAATGAGCCATGAGCATGGAATAACCAACACAGTGTTTTTGTTTTTACCTTCAGGAGTTCTTGAGCTTACCTGGGCATCACATATTACTGGCTAAGGCTGTCCTTAGGCAAAGCTCTGCTTGTCTGCAGTGAAAGCTTTGCCATGCTCAGAATTATGAGATTTAGTTTTGTGGTTGTTTGCTTCCTCCAATGCTCCTGACAAACTGTTTTTCCCTCTTTAGAGCTCGTGACTTCTAAGGGCTTTTTGAACAAAGTGATCTGTTCAGTTAGTTACACTACATAAAATGTACCTAGAAATATTTGCGGTGTGCCCTGCTACTTTTTCTTCAGTAATAAAAGAGCCTGTGCTTGTTCTATTAATTCTAGCTTTTGAAGGGCAGGGGGTTATTTGTTTTGTGAGTGGTTTCTGTGTGCGACTTTACCCATACACCAGATGTTAACACAAGACTCCACATGTTTGTGATCATTAGACAATATTAAAAGCTATCACTCAATCACCATTTGGGAACAAGAACATTGGGTGTTCTGCTACCTGCAAAGCAATAAAATTATTGTCTGACACATTTACAATCCCAGAACTAGCAATCTGCTTTTACATGGAATAAGGTGTGTTGGTACAATACAGTGTCTTGCTGAGCTGTTCATATATAACATTTGCATTAGATAATTTAATTTAAATACATAGAGAGAGCACGGTTGTAGGTTTTATAAATAAGAAACTGAGCAAGATACTGTTCAGATAGGCACTTCTGTAAATAATTGTGTCATTCTGAATTCTTTTTTTACCTGTTTGCCGTTAACCTTTGCCATTTTTTGCCAAAGAAACTAGAAAAGGACGGATATTTGTAAACATTTGAGAACTATATTTTTCTTTTATTTAACCATTCTTTTTAACATAGAAACAGTATCAGCATATTTTCTAGTTTCCAGAGGGTTTTGAAAAGAATGATAGGAAACCGTAAAACTCCTGAAAGGACTTTACCTCGGCTGAAGACTTTATATATAAAGAGATCAATTTTCTGATAAGATTCTCTGGAATGAAAGGACATTTTGTAATTTTAGCAAACATGAATACCAAAAGTAGGGATGGCCGCTTGGGACCTGGAGCCTGATACAAACTTCATTATAGACTACGAAAAGTTTTCCTGGAGCTTTTATGTCCTTTGGATCTGGTCCTTTAATGTGTCTGGTAAGGTAATGGTTGAAATAGTTTCCAGTGCTCTGGTCTGTTCTCTGAACGTTACAATGCTGCCAGTTCCTGTGGAAGGGCTTTAACTCCCTGGCAAGCCATTTCAGGGGGGGCAGATCTTCCAGTGTTGGCAGCAATTATTATGTGATATACCTCTGCCAATATCTGTTCCAACTTAACTTTGATAACAAGAAGGAAAATCTGGTTATCGCTATTGATTACACAATGACAAATAACTTTTGCATAATCTGGTTGTGGTAAGTCAGCGTTCAGATGGCATGACTTGCACAGAGGAGATGTGTTCTTGGTAAAAACTTTTAATGAAGGTGCCCAACCTGGGAGGTGTGCTGGGTCTCATTACAGGTTGTCTTTGCACAGTCAGCGCTCTCATGGTAACCTTCCCCCTCCCCTGTGTGATGGGGGTAAGGAAGGTGTGGGTGTGACATGAATTTCTGATCACTTTGGAAGGCATGCGCATGCGTTACCCCAGCATACAAAACCAATGCTGGTAATGCCTTTTATAATCAACTCTGACATGTCAAGGAAATGTACTCTTCTAACCTAAGACTGGCGATAACGTCCATAGGGCAATAAAACTCCAAAAGCATTAATTTGAATTGCCTGGGTACAGTAATTGGATATTAAATATACAGTGGTTTCATCAGAAATTCATCAGTTTGTTCATTTAGGAACAGAATCAGAAGCCTACAGAGTTCTGTAGGAAGGCAAACTTGCTTCAGTACTCTTCTGTCAGGTGTGAAGGCTTCCCTTTTCTCAGTAAAACCCTGAGAAATGCCTCCGTGAGCTCAAAGCAAAATTTGTCTGTGGTTCTGAGGGTTTTAGTTCCAGGCATAGGCTCCGTGGCTGCTTTTGGCCAAAGTAGCTATATCATAATTTGCTTTCTGCCCACCAACAGGAGTTCAGGACGGTGACCAGATCAAGTTTGCCTCTGAGTCTGGGTTTCCTCCACCTGTGCAAGGTGCACAGCACATCCTGCACTGTCCCTTAATATCCTGTGAGCTGGAAGAGTTTGCCAAAAACTTGCCTCCAGTGCTGTGCTTGGTTTTGCAGGATGTGCCATTTCCAGCACCTTTAATGCTGTCTTCATCTTAAATCATGACAGTCCTCCAAGGCTCACGCTGAGCTCATCTGCATTGCCTGGTGGATGTTTTAACCCTACAAGCAAGTAGTCAGTCCAATTGAAATATAAAGGTTTCATTCAGCTGCAAATGTGCATAGACCATCAGTAAGCAGTTAGCCACAGAAATAAGAAATACAGGATAACTTGGGATAAACCAAGGGCATAATTGTAAGTGGTGAAATGCCCAGGAAAACATGGTATGAGCAGATATCCGATACAATACTGTTCTTAGTTATCTGCCCTGTGGATTACCCAGATTTTTATTATTTTTATTTTTTGTAACTTGGTTGCCGGGTGAGTTTAATGCTTTCCAGTGAGGAGGGCTCTTGACAAGGAAGCGGATTGTATTGCAGGTCGAGATTCTGGACAGCTGCCATGCAAAGTGGTTTAGACAGAGAGGCTCCGAGTAAGTGCTACAGTAGTTGCAAATTGGCAGATCTTCTGTGCGTGGATGCCAGATAGCCAATTCCCACTTCACAGTGTTGACTAATGAGCATTGTTTCTAAATTCTTTTAAGAATAAACTCCATTAATAAACTCCATTAAGATGCATGGAATGTAAATACTTCCTCTTAGAGAAAGTAATTATTTTAATTTGTTTTAATTCTATTATTAGGTCTGTTAATAAAAATGTCTGTTAAAGCAATTTAAGACATCCACTAAAATTCTACAATATTAATTTTATGGAGAACTTCCAAAAGAACTCTATTAGTTTTCCTCCATTAGGGTAACATTATGGACTTTTAATAGAGCTCTTGGCTACAGCAATTTTTATTGACCTAGTTAGTAAATGAATTAATGTTAGTCCCAGTGTGTTCAAAATATGTGATATGCTTTAAAAATTAAAAAGTATTTAGTAATTTCTCCATCATAACAACTTTTACCACCTCTTCATCAGACGTATACATGCACTGGGTGAATTGTAGGTATGATTTAGTTTTGCTTAAGATTTTCTGGATACCTCAGATAATGATTTTTAGTCTCTACATAACCTTATTTTTTAAGTAAGGCAGAAAAATCAATTCTTACATGATCTCACCCACCAGTTGGTTCCATACAAATAAATCTCAGGATGCGACGTGTTAATTCTTTTAATAACACTTTTTCTGCTCAATCAGATTGAATAAATGCACCTAGGTTACCTAGAGTGGATTATTTGTGGTTGATGATTTCTTTTTTCCAAATTATGCATGCACCTAGCCATGATTGTTTGTATCTTGCTTCTAGATCTGATAAATACTACATTTTTTTTCTATGATTTTGGACAGAGATTACTCTGAGATTCATAAGGGACTGTACTGCATTCTTGCCTGTGACTCTGAGGAAGACCTAATCCTTTTTGAAGAGTTCAGATCTGGACTGCTCTGACAGCACAAGTTCCTGCTTAGTCTGGGGATCTCAGCTGGCACCTCAGTGTGATGTTCCAAGCCAAGGATTGTGACCGACAGTATCCTAAATTCATTATGAAAACATGTAATTCTTCTGGTCATGGGGTTGTTCTGTATTTATATTGCACAGGCATTGGGCATGCGTGATATTTGCATGCTCTTTAAAGCACTGTGCCATTAAATAGTCTGTCCAGTGGTCCACTAATGGGAATTTTATTTGAAAAGTAAAAGCAAAACAAATCAATGATACCTGAGTGTTAATAGTTAACTGAAGTTTATTCAAATGCCAAGTTAGGTTATATATGAATAATGTAACTTTTTCCCAAGGGCTATTTCATATAAACCAGCACTGTCCTGTCTTCAACCTGAAGACCAATTATGTATGTTGGATTTGTTGGTTTTTAGTGCATCCATTCATACTGCATTTCATATTCTGGACTGTCATGTTGGTATGAATATGACCCAGTAGCACATCATGCAGCATATGCGTAATGCAAGCTCTTTGTAATGACCCATCATCCTCAAAACTGAGTATAAAATAAGTGTCTGACCTAAAATGTTTGAGTTATTTACTTGCTTATCTGAGCTGGCTACCCCTTGGTGATAAAGCCAAGATATCTAAAGCATCAGTTGTTAAAACGGAATGCCTGAGTTCAAAAGCTAGAAGGAGGTAGCCAGGAAAGTGAATCTATATTGCTACCAGTTCTTTGCATGCTGTTTTGTCTGGGTGCACTGGATAGCTTACATTTACTGCCTTCCACAGCTGACACCAGAGAGATGGATGTTTAGCCACCATACAGAGTCCCACCACTAATTCAGTAAGTGACTTGGGCTTTTTCTGTGTGCCCTCTTGAGGGCTTTTAAATTAACTGTAGGTTATTTACTGGGTTTCTGCATAAGAATCGAGCTCATTTCTGGCCACTGAATGCCCAGATGTGCCAGAGTGACTGATTCCATGTTGTAGCAGCTAGTGGTTTAGGTCTTGATCTTATAAACACTTGCTACTTAATTTAGCTTTATTCCTAGGCACATAGTCCCTTCAATTTCTTTCTATTTGCAGCTTTATTGGATCTATCTGATGAATGTTAAGCATAGCATTTATATGTTTGAGTCTTCTGAGGTGTACAAGCATTGTAGCTAAAGCTACAATGTTTTGGTATACCAGGACCTTCTTGGGAGCGGGCTGGCAGAGACTACAGATGATGGGCAAGGAAATAAAGCTGGATATGGAAAGGAGATGAACAAGATTTAAATGTGTCACTGCTGTCATTCTCGGCTTGAAAATGCCACTGTGGAAGCTATGTTTGAGCATTAGACCTTGCTAGTCTGAAAGCCTAAAGGTTGTGCAGGCTTGTTGGTGGGGGTTGACAGAGGGATGTTTATTTTCAGCACTGTTCTCACACTGATAACTTCAGAGTAAAATGGATCCACAAATATGTATGCTTGGTGATTTCAAGTAGCACTATCATCACTTTTGCCACTTAGTTCAGAGCTGAGTAAATTCTGGCCAACACATCTATGTCAGTTTGCCACTCATGTATTGTAGCTTCAGGCCCAAGAGCTAAATTTGATATTGTTTAATGTTTGTTTATTAATATTTTTAAAACAGTGTAGCATAGTGCAGTCATGTTTGACTTTTCAAATTATTAAACAATATGGTGATACTAGTGCATCATTTCAGTCTGTGCCAAAAACTATTCAGGTAGTAGGGTGTTTTTAAGGATTGACTTCTATATACTGTACATAAAATATGTGGAACCCGTAAGGAGAATCTAACATGTATGTAGTAGCATATATCTAGTATGTGCTATGAGGATGTCATACATTTGGGCAGATGCTTTTGGCGCAGTGTTTGTGATGCTGATAAGTAATTCCTTGTGCACGTGTGTACTCGTTGCATGGGTTCATGTAGATGTCTGTCCCAGTTGTTAATCAGTGGTTATCAGACTACGTGATCCTTGTGTCTGCAAATCGCCCTGACAGGGCCACAGAGGTTCCTCAAGCACCAGAGCTAAAGGACCCTTTCACAGCCATAGTGTCAGGTGTTCGCATGTACTTTAAGCAATATGACCGTGCTCAGAACAAGTTCTTCAGTCTTTTCAGGGTCCCTCCTTATTTCCAAAACCAGTGACTCATCTCATCCCTTTTATTCCTTGCTGTCTTTTTGCAGACTCTGCAACCACGCCGCGCTGCTTTGTACATAGTCTCACCACTGTAGTATAGGAACCTTTGCTGTTGTTTCTACCATCTGGAGCAGCCTCCATGTATCTTTCTGCCTCATCAACTCTCCATCTCTTCAACTTTTGTCTTTTTTTTTAAAGTAGATTTTCTCATCTGCATATGCCTCTTAATTTTTTTTCCTCGCTCTTTTATTGGCCTTATGGCTCAGTGCCTTAATTTATTCATCATACAGTGTCTTTACACCACTGGCTTCTATAATTTATACTGTGTACTGTCTGCATCCACTGCTTCCTTGTATTTAATTCTGTTCAGTGTTTGGGAATACAGTTGGTATGAAAGGCAGTATATGACATAAAGTTGTATTATATTGTACAGAGATACAGCAGCATCTGCTGCTATACATATAAATATTCTAACTTTGCAACACTTCAATAAAGCAAGTAATTTGGGCTAGTTTTAAACAGGAAAAAATATCCTGTGATAAGATGTATAAAATGAATTTCAAAACACAGCTTAGGACCTTTATGAATGGGGTCAATCTCTGGCACAAGGTTTATTAACTCTTGTTTTTCATGTATTTATATCTTTGTGCATGTGTATATACATATAATTTGTATGTAATACAGTATTGTTAAAAATCTCCGTTCTTGGAGCTATGCAATCAAAGGAAGCCACTGCTTTCTTTTTTCTTTCTTTGGTTCATGTTTTTGACAATCTTGAAAATTTGAGCTCTCACCAGGGGAGCTTTGCATCTGGCTGTCCTGGCTCACAGGAGCACAGGCTTCCTTTTACATCCGCAGTTGTGTACTGGCAGTTTGCTGTGGGCACAACACCTGAGCTACTCTGAACAGAAGCTACTTGTGTCTCTTTGCAGGTAATCTGAAGTCCTCAAGTTAGAAGCCAGATTTGAGAGGTGTATCTCATAAAACAAATACCTGTGGCTTTTTTTGTTCAAGTCAGAATTAAATTCAGAATTTGATTTGCAGAATTCTGATCAGTCAAATAACACTGCTAATGGTGTTCTGACCTCCCAGTTGTGCATTCCTGGGACTGAAAATCTCCACTTTTTCAAACCTCTGAAAGCTCAGAGGTCTTCCAACACCTGCAGGTTTGCACAGCTTGTCAATGCTTGACTTAGATTTAGTGAGTACCTTCTGCTAGCAGGGAAGCCTGCAGGGCTGTGCAGACTTTCTGGGACCAATCCATGCCCCAAAGTTGAGGCAATCAGTATTTAAGTGTTCAGCTGACAAAAGCAGTTGAGCATGGCTTGTGCTCAGGACCGGCAGTAGGACTCTCTCCCAGCACAATGCCACAATGGCAATCCCAAAGGCTTGTGGGTATGGCTAAAGATGACTTTATTTTAACGATGTAACCAGTATCTGTTGATTCTCGGTTTTTTTTCACTTATTTAATTTGGCATTCTTTGTCCAAGCTGTTGCTGTCAGAACTTCCTTCATGAGCTGAACTAGAATAACAAGAGACAACTATTTAAAGGAAATAATTTAAACATGAGGGTGTTGGTAATAAAAAGAGTTCATCTGTGCAACAATATTACATTTGCTATTGTATTTTATTACTAATGAATACAGAGTATTCATCTTAGCAGCAAGCAGAAAAGGGGAGGAAAAAGTTTTGTATTAAATCAGCTAAATGATGAAGTGAGTCAGCAGAGGCTGTTTCAATGTTCAGAATGCAAAATGTGCAGCTCATAACCATGAAATTTACTGTATCTTTTATAAACATATTTTGACCGTAAATGTGTGTGTGAGATAAAAATGCTTAGTTTTTAGGTCAAGATGGACAGCTAATTTTTTCAAAACCATGACATTAATGGCTGGAACTGTAATGCGCCTGTTATTCAATCTTGAAAAAGTTTGCTTACAGTTCACTTCTAATGGCTCTCTCATACCATTATCAAATGACTGATAGTCATTGCAAGCATTTTAGCAGCTTTCAGATCTGTTATATTTTTAATTAAATTGGCTGTGAATTGCATAAGTAGCAAAGGTTGACAAACTAGCACTCAGTGCAGCATCGCTGTTTCTTAGCATAGCTGTCACAGGACATTCATGGTCTTGATTTCTTTAAACACTTTATGGTTCTTTTAATCTGTCTCAGATGTTGACTTGGAACAGTAAGTAAACGGCTCTGGAGAGCAGGATGGGATAGTGCAGAAATATCCCTGAGCTGCTTTGATGGAAGCAGCCTGGTTTAGAGTGCATGGAGCTGTCTGACCCGCATGCTGCCGGCAGAGGCGTGATGGCCGTGGGTTTGTGGAGAATGTGGTCTCTGTGCTTAAGGCCAAAGGGCTTGTGTGTAGTGCACATGTGCATACTGCTACCACCATGCCCTAGTTCCTAGCTGGAAAATGTCAGTAAGGTCTCTTGAGCTTGCTGTCAAATGTGTTACTGGAACAACATCCACGGTCCCCCCCCAAGGAATTGCAGATGTCCCTTAACCACCTGTAGGCTGGTACTGTGGCAGCTGCTTGCTTGTAGAAAGGGGGATGAAAAATTAGAGGCCTTACCCTATATTCCTGTGCCATTTATTTTAAAATATGTTCCTGTGAACACTGCCTTTGCTGCCATTGCCTCTTTATCATTCTTTCTGCTAAGCCCCTCTTCCAGTTGCAAACTGGTAGAGCAACACTGCAAACATAGGAGAATGTGGGTCTTGTTATGTTAGGTGTTGAATGAGACACTGCAAATCAGCCTATCTTAGACCAAACTAGTTCAGCCTGCCCAAAACCATGGGTACCATCAATAGGAAATAATGCTGTGATTTTTGAGAGATTAGTAAATGCTAAAGAAACTAATATTTGGTATTTTGTATTCAAAGCGCAGGTAATCTAAGGATGAGAAATGTATGGGCCAAATCTTGAAGGCTTTTTAGTCTGTCTTGGCTTGGGCAAAACCATATCAGAGGAAAAGACCTGGGAAAAGAGATCCAGGCTGGAGTCTGTTTTTTACACAAGAGGTCACCATTCTTTTCCCATATGCTACTGTGTCCCTTTCTGTGCTGTACAATACACCTCGCTTTCTCAGAACATTGTAACGTGTTCTTCTTGAAGAAACAAAGCTGCTATTTTTAGGAAAAAGAGCACAAAAAGTAAGGAGCATTATTTGCATCCTCACGTATTTTCACTGAGAATAGCAAAGTACACCTTTGTGGGCTTCAGCAGAGGAGGAACCCATGTCACCCCTCCACCTCTCCTACCATCCTGTGGTCTGAAAACATCAACTGCTGCTGGTTTATCTTGTTGCAGAACACAAGTCCAGTTTCAGATTATTTGGGCTGCTCTTGGTTTGTACTGTTTTCCCCTCTTCCAATGTTCTTCTGATCGCCCAGGCTTTCAGCTATTACCCTGCACGCTATGTGTGTGTCCTGATGATGGTCTTTTTAAATCAAAGTACTGTTGATGAAGCAAGAAGAAAATAAGGGATTCCAGAATGGGTTCAGCTTCGCTGTGCATTCAGTGTAACAAACACTTAAAGCAATAGCTATGCTACCATGTATTAAAACTACTTGTAAGTGGTAGTTTCACTCAGCCTTTTTGCAGTCTAGAGGCTTTGTTTAGATTGAACTGTCCATGTTGTTGAACTACATCCACTGCTGTGTTTGAACATATCCTCCTGTGTTCCTGGCAGCCCTCCTCTCCCTTCCAGGGTGGATGCCCTCCCTTTTCTTCATTTCTGTTCACCCGGACACTTGCTTTTTCAGTTTCTTCTGTTACTTGGCCCTTCTACCTCATGGCAATTGGCAACCACAGTTTACCTGGGGCTTTGATCAAAGAAACATGATATTTTTTCTACGTGCTTAGCAGGCACCTGACCAACTTCTCTGCTTGCTCTGGGGTGGGTGGTGGGGTAAAAGACACTGGTTCCCCATTGGAGTGCTCTCCAGTGGCTCAGCCCAGGAAAAGCAGCACTGGAGGAAAGTTGTTCAAAGAGCTACTGTTTCTCACCTTTAAAGCATCACCTGTCAACCCCAGGCCTGGCTCAGAACAGCAATGAAAATTCAGGCATATGCAAACTTGTACGTGTTTGAAGAATAGAGACATTTGAATCTGAATTCAGCCTCTACAAAGGTTGGCTTCAGCTGATGGGGTCAGACCACTCCCTACTTCAGAAAGGTGGCAGTTTGTGCTTAAATGGATTAGCAGCTATCCATATCGTCTTGTTAGCAGTGCAATTACAAATTAGTATAACATAAAAGCTTGGTATAATTGTGATGGAAATGAAAAATATCTCTTTATGTTGTACATTTCACAGCCACATTAGACTTGCAGAGCATTGTGGCAATGATTACTTTTTGCTGAGGGGGAGAGAAAAAGATAAATGACTTCTAAATCACCACATGACTCAGCCTGCAAGCTCTGAGTTTATTTGCAAGACATTTATCTCTTTGTACACTCACCAGGAAAAAAAAAATTATCATTTAATTAATAAACTTAATAGCCTGAGGTATTCTGATCAATAAAAAAATAGTATGAGAGAACAGGGCCTGATGCAATGAAATATTGAGTTGTTTGCAGACAAACCCATGATTTTCTTTAAAACTGATCATGCCCCTGCCTAGTCAGTTAGGGGAGGCTGTGTGGTAAGATGTGTTGCTCTGCTGAAAATCAAACCGATAGGCCAGCCTGAACAAAAAAATTGAAGCAGCTCCTTGTGCCTTAGAACAATTTCCCCTTTATGTTTTCTCTGTGCGACCTTTTGAGCTTTTTTTTTTTCCCCTTGCTGGCACTGAACTGCTGAACGAGCTTCCAGTGAAGCCAATGGGTGTTTTTCCACTGACTGCAGCAGACCCCGGCTGGGTCAAATTCTGCCACCGATGGGGCCTGTCTCACTGCCTGTGCCTGTTGTGACATTAGATCAAAGCCCCATTATAGCTCTGCAAATCCAGAGTTACCATGCTGGCTCCAGGGCTTATCCTGGATAATGCAGAATAACCAACAGCAAGACGTGCCCCGGTCTCCTCTTACCAGTGGCTCAAACGTGAACAGCGGCGGCTGCCTGGCAGGACGGGGTTTGTTTGCTTTATCTGCAGCTCTGTGACGAGCCCTGTTATGATTTCACTCTTTGTCAAGGCAGCCAAGGGCTGATCTAATGTAGAACTGGTTGCTGGGGGAAATACACAAATGTGTCATCTTTTTTCATTCAATCTGTACTAAAAACGTGTCCTTAAAGAAGAGACCTATGGATATTGGATGCTTTCTTTGCAGGCACGCAGAAACAGCAGGAATTGTTCATCTCGGTTTGAATGGCAGCTTTAGAGTGGCAGATAGAAATGGAAGCAATACCTCTTCTCACAGACAAATGCATCTAATTAGCTCCACATGTCATTTCTGACATCAGTGTTAAATGGTGTATGGGTTCTTAATTTGAATATGCTTTTGAAACCGTCTGTTGGAAGAAACAGTGCTGTGGACACCATGACTTGGTTATGAATTGGTTCTTCTCGATTCATGCTTCCTGCACTGGAAGTCCCAGCCCCCTGTCATGGTTGTCCTCTCACCGTTGTTGGGTTAGGTATCTCCTTCGGTTGTGCTAGGTGCTGCACAGCATCTTGTTGGGTATTGGATTAAGTTGAAAGTGAGAGAAAGAGAAGAACATAATGGAGGATGGAGAAACACACAAAGGAAGGGAAGGATGGCCAGGATGGTAGAGTATCTTCTTCAATAGAAGCAGATTATAGTCCTGACAAGTATGCTGGCCTCGGTGTAGTTGTGACTGAAACTGAGTATCTGGAGCAAAAAGGACCACTCTCCCCACTTTCACTGGAGCCTGTTTCACCCCTTTTGTTCTCACACTGCCTCTTTTTGAAGCTCCAAAGCAAGGTGGAAATATTAAGTAGGTATTATTCACCTTCTTTTTCCACAATTGCAATGTAATTGTGGATGTGCCAGTTATGATCTACTCCTAATTTATTCTGTCTTAATCGTGATTCTGAGTTTACATACAAAGCTATCTTGTTTGGGTGAATGCAGGCTCCCATCTCTGTGCTGTTTTTATCAACAGTGATCTTTACGGGTTTCCAGACCATTGTGTGAAACCTCACATTTTCCTGTGCCGAGCTCACAGTTATGGAAGACCTGCAGACCCCAATTATCACAGTGGGTCAAGGGACATGCTAGTGAATAAGAACGATGTTTATGAGTAAACACTGCAAGATGTGGTCCTCCCTTGCTGGGTCTCCTTTTACCCCTTAAGCACCATGCGTATTTTCTATGTTGAGGCACAAGAATACTATAAATAATATTAAGTGTTCATTAGCCACAACTGAAACATGATAGTGGAAAAGTGTGGTAACAGGAAAAGCTTCTGAAGATGCAAGAGAAGAGCTGCTAAGAATGAAGGAAGTGGTGTTTTCCTAAAATTTGTCAGAATGTTTGATTTTGAACTAGCAGATAACACTTTCATGAAGAAGTTCAACTAATTTGTCATAATTTTTCCCTAGTTTTAATCCATCTCTGCATGTGGCTTTCTGACTCACACTATGACTTAATTTCTCATTCTATACTGTGCTCACTGCCATAATATCTAAGCATTCAGACATTTTCACTCAATCACTTTAATTAAAGCAGGAGTCCTTACCCTCAAAAGTGGACAATGAGTAACACCCAGCCAGCTATGCTTGTTAGGCTCAGAAGGGTTTTTCTAATTACGTATGTGCCTACTGATATTCAGTGCAATCCGATTTTAGCATTTAAGCAAGTGATTGGCTTAAGTGAGTTCAAAAAGATCTTAAGCATATGCTCAGTGTTGAGAGAACTTAAATGCACTGCTGAATGGGGACATGAATCAGCTTCTGAGTTACTGACAAAACTGTTATCTAGAGAAAATGTCCTTCCTTCCTGGGATCTTATTAGATAAGTTGGAGATAATAGCCTTTTCCTACTGGTGCCAAAATCAGCACAAGATCTGTCTTTGTGTGGTAAGCAAAGACTTAGTGCAGCAAGCTGGTACAAACTATTTTGCTTTCTTTAGCTTATTCTCAGCCTTTCCCTCTCCCTTTATTAAAGAATGAACATGAGATGCTTCACAATGTTAATTTTCAGGGGGGGGTTTAGTTGTGAACTGGGACAATTTTTTTTTTTTTTTTTTTAATAACGGATTTATCCACATTTTTACTGATGCCCCAAAACCCCAGAGATGAGTTGGAAGGATGGAAACTCTTGACTTGATTTGTGTCACAGAAATAATCCCTAACACAGTATTTATAGCTTTCCTAATGTTCTCAAAGCTATCTCCTGAAGTGTCTCCAGATGCTTGGCACTGTCATCTAAAGCAAACTTTGAAAAAGATAAATTTTAAACTTGAGAGAAAAAAAAAAAAAGGGAAATGCATGAGTTCAGATAGCAGTTCCAGTAAGCTGTGATAGGAGGCAGTGAACTGTTACCCTGTGGGTCAATCTGGAGGTAAGGCAGCTGATAGTCCCACCGGTGCTTTCCTGGAAGCAGGATGGCCCTGGCTGGGCTCCTAAGTCATGAGAAGGTGTGGAGAGAGGTCTGGAGGGTGCGTTAGCTCAGGTGGAGCACCATGTGAAGGTTTGGCCCTGGACACTTGCCCAGGGATAAAAGTGCCTGCTTGATGTAAGGAATTTCTCCCTGACTTGGCTGAGTGGACCAAAGCCATTCCAGGAGCCCAGTGACATTTGACAAAGAGCATGAGTAAAATCAGGCTTGAAACAGGTTTTGAAATAACAGATTCATGCATAAATGCAGTGTGGTATTGGTTATAAGTGGAAGTAGTGGAAATGGGATGATAGAAAGAGTTTATTTTTAACTACTAATTAGACTTTCCAAAAGTGTAGTATGCTACAAAAATCAAGGGCTGGTAAAAATGCAGGTAAGGGTAAAATGTTACAATAGCCAGTATTCTCTGACAGTAGATAAAATACTAGAGAGAAATGGTGTGATAAGGAGAAAACCGATTCCATCTAGAAATGTTAGTTTATAGTGTTAGCTAAATTAAGCAGTTATTGATTATTAATATATGTTCCCCTCTTACTGGCTTATTTAATATTTTTTTTTAAGCTTTCAGAATTTGCTATGGGATGCTCTCAATTTGAGTGGCAATAGCAAAAGATTTATGCTCTGTAGCATGCTGGCTGTTCTGCCAGCAAAGTAAACAGCACTTTAGATAAGACTTGGGCTTGCAGCTTCGCTTAATGAGAACATCATCTTTCCGGGCACGGATTTGCTCATGTAATCAAATAGGCCATGCATATCCCTATTTGTTATAAAAATTAATACACAAAATAAACTCTATTTATGTAGCTATATGGGCAAGTTATATTATGTCTGTGTCCCTATCTGTGTAACTTCATTATGACATTACTCAGTAGCTCAGAGAAGAAATGACAGTGAAGCTCTGTGGCATCACGTGGGTGCTTCAGATGGAGAAGAAAAATCCAACAGTCCTGATATGAGAAGGACTCATATACTGTATCCCCACATGTCTCTCTACTGGTAGTGCTCTCCTCTGCAGTGAGCTCTAGATGATATGCACAGCACAAAATGCTTAGCTCTAAACTGAGGATCAGTAAGGAACAGAACGTAGGAATTTGTACTGTGTGGTATTTGATGATAAAATTAAATTGGATGCTTGCAAGAAGAAAAACAGCTATGCCATATTGCTGCGTGGATGCTGTTATCTACATGTGTGTTCAGTTTTCTTAATGCTAAAATAAAGCTGCAAACATGCAGCAAAAAGGAAAATAACGTCAGATTTATTATCTGTTTGAGAATGCTGCTCCTTTTACTGCAACCATGGTGCAAAGCAAGAGCTTCCTTGCCATGATTCCCCATGAAAGCAGGAATGATATTAAATGACACTGTCTTTTGATACAATTCACAGAGAAAACCAAGGAAAGCAGAAGGAAAGAGTAATGAGGTCCAGCTGTTGTCCTGCTATGCAGATAGGGAAGCCATTTGCCAGTCTCAACCTTTCTTAGAGGCTTTTGATAACTCTGAGATCATGCAGTTATATCTGTCATTCTACCCATGCTACATAATGCACAAGGTGTATTATACATGTGTTCTTTATTTTACAGTAGCTGTTTGTGTAATTGTAGTTGCATAGTGGCCAACAAGGCAGCGTGTTCTCCTTTCCTTCCAGGCCTATCAATAAATTTGCACTTTTTCCAATTTTTTTTTTTTTTAAATACAGTTAGTTTAGTTATACTGATTGAGTTTTCTTTCCTAATACAAAACATTCAACCAAAAAACATTCTTTAAAAACTCTAGTGATGGAAAATGTAAATTGAACTTTAAAATTTGCTAATTGCAAACCCCTTTGTCTTTGGAGTGCTGCATAGCAGATCAATTCCAAGTAATTATTATGTGAAAAATGTAGGACCTTTTGGGTTCATACATATATTGAAGAGATGCAAAGCCAATATAAAAAGAATTTTAATTGGTTTGAGATAGTAGCAGGAAATTATTTTCCTTCATTTGTAGAATCAAAAAAAAATTAAGGTATCTTGGCTATTAAATTTGGGAAAGGAGTGCATATTTCAGTACTGCAGTTACTCATGTGTGAAATACAGAAAAATATTAATTGAGGTAGGCTTGTGAAGTGAAATTAGTTGCAAGTGGACTGTAGATGAGCAAAGGATGTTGCACCTCAGCCATGCTTTGAGGTTAATTCATTAAAGATAATTGGAATGTTAAACAGTTTGCTGTAAGGAATCACTGCTACAGTGGTCTAACACTTTCAGTCCGATTGAATCAAATGCTAATTACTAATATTCAGATTTATGTTATCCTTATTTATGTAATGGCCACTCTGATTACTTCCTTGACTGCTGGTAATGTTTTCTGTCAAGGGTGACAGCCCTTTAGTTGCCTGACAATAAGGGCTTGAATGAGGGGAACTTCAGCAAGAGGAACTGCCTGTTCCTGTCCCTGTCTCTGTATCCATAAAGTCCGTGTTAAAAATAGGAGCAATTGAGCAGACTTTCAGCATTTCATATCTGATTAAATCTTCACCAATAACTTGAGTAAATGCAAAGTCTTTGATGTGCTTCTCTGAGTGGGCTTGACAACACTTATGTACCACTGCACCCAAAATTCAAACCAGTGGGCTCTTGGCGTGGATGTAACATCCATGGGTTTGGAGCCCAAATACCCAAATTGCGGTCTGGGTGCCTCTGGGACCTGAATGTGGCTTGTTGGACTTCAGTCAGCAAGACAGGCCCGTGGTCCTTGGGAGCACGGAGAGGAGGTCTGGTCTTCCTGGTTCTGCCCATCTCCCACTGGGTAGAGGCCAGTTGATGTGGAGGGGCACAATATCCGTGCCCTCATCCAGGAGAAAGGCAAACCAAACAGTGCAGGATATGTTCTCCATCGTAAAAGCAGAATAACAAAGCAAGTTGTACAGAAGTGAAGAGAAATGCTGTTTTACATCAGAAAGCCAAATACAAATCTATAGCCTGTTAGATTGCTTTTGCTTTCCTTTATTTATTACTGTGACATAAGTGTCCTCTGCATCTATTTACTCTTACTTGGGGTCTCAGGCTTGCATATTTCATTTGCCCAGATAGCCTGCACCACTTTGTGAAGGATGATCTTTCTGTGCTGAGAAGGTATGTGTGCCAGGTCCCATGCATGTTATCACTTATTTATTGCCTCCCTGGCGGCATGCTGTCGCCAACAGGCGTATAATTAGAATAGCTCAGGCTGGAGACCTGTGGAAAGTCTGAGTACTTTCATAATTGGCCAGTAAGTGCTGCAGGTTTGTGCTTGAATCCTCTATGATTTCCACTATCAGAAGCTCAGGTTTCTTTCTTCAGTGACATATTTGTCTTTTACTCTTATAAAAAGAGGAAATCCTCACATTTTGGATCTGCTCTCATTTGTGTTGACTTATCTGAAGACTCGTTATTAGAAACAGAGGACTTTTGCTTTTAGAGAACCTTCCAGTCATTTAAACAGAACAGCAGTCCCTCTTTTTTTCTTGTACTCGCACCCTGTACAAAAAGAGAAAAAGCAAAAGGAAAAAATGAAAAATAAGAATAGAAGAAAAACGTTATCAGAAACAGCTAAGCCAACAGCATAATCTGCAAGTTCTGTGCATACTGTTATGATATCTGAAACAAAATTATCAAGCTTAAGTTAATTAGGCTAATGCTTAGAAAATCTGACATGGCAGATTGTGGTAAGTAATTAAATATAC
The DNA here is from genome assembly GCF_000737465.1 of Haliaeetus leucocephalus. NCBI lineage: Eukaryota > Metazoa > Chordata > Aves > Accipitriformes > Accipitridae > Haliaeetus > Haliaeetus leucocephalus. The sequence goes on from NW_010972438.1 coordinate 10,206,320, forward strand.
CGATTAAAAGATGTAATACACAGTGAGCAAAAGCAAAAAGAAAACTCCATTTGATACAGCCAGTGAACATAGACAATTAAGAAGTCAAGTAGACGAGCACTGACAAAGATACTGAACTTTGGAAGATGATGGGCAAGATGCCAGTTTTCCAGTGAAACAGATTTTGCATAGTATCAGTCAAAATTTTGTTTTGTGAAAATCCGTGCTACTGTTTCCTAACTGAAATATATGACGGGCCACTTGCTTTTTGCATTAGGATTAGCTGATATGAATACAAGGGTATGTGCAAACAAGAATGTGACATTAGAGTACTAGTTTACACATATATAGAAGTTGCGTAAATGGCTTTTCTTAAAAGCAATTCACAAGATGTCATATGAGAAATAAAGCTGTGAAGACAGTGTCTTCTGCAATTAAATGTAATGTAATAATGCTTATGGGTCAGAATGAATGAGGAGAGCTTGTCCACCTTTGTACACCTCAGTACGTGCACAGGAAAACCCTGGAAACACAGACTGAGAACATGGTATTTTCTGTGAATGTTGCTTGTAGGCTAGTTTATAAAAAAGACAGACCTAAAGAAAGGAGAGAAAAATGTAGTAGTAGACCTTCTGTGGAAGAAGTTCTGCTTGCAAGGTACCCTGCTCTGACTTCAGGTTGTGTCAAAATGAATAGAATTATTTTGCAAGTCCTCCGCAAAGTGTGTGACTGTACAACATATTCCCCAATCAACTCCCTCCTGAAGAATGAGTGGGAAACCTGCAAATTCCTAGTCTGGCAAATTGAGATGAAGCAGGCCCATGCTAGATCCATTCTCATGGCACTTAATCCACAAGCATTTGACTGGCCTGCTGGAATAATGTACAACCTCTTCTCAGCTGAGCCATGTGTTTTATTCATAACTGCTGGAAATTGCTTTCATTTCTGTTGATCTCATTGTTTCCTAAGGCATGAACAAACTGATTGAACTGAAAGCAAACAAAATTACTTTTTGTCTCTGAAAATTGGGAATGTTTGGGTTGCTTTTCTTGTCTTCCTACCTTTCCTACTCTCCACCCCCCTATGTTCATGTGATCACCCCATCCATGCAGTGTGGGTTTTTCTGTAGTTCTGAAGCATGTCCTCTCAATTATGGTAAGAGCAGGTGGGGGTCTGCTGCCAGGGTATCATCACAGGAACAGAACTTGCAAAAATATTGCAAACAAAAAAAGTTCCTTTGACTTTTCCAGATGAATATTTCTAAAATGTCTGTGCTCAAAGGTTTGAATATTAATTCTGTCCAAAAGCAATGATACTGAAGTCTACATATTAAATAATAATTGTTATGCAAATGCTATCAATTCATGATTCCTATATAGAAACACAGGGATGTCTGGGAGGTCATAGCATGGGCACGGCAACTGTTTTTTCCTAAGCAGTTTAACAAGATTTTCAGTGTGTTTTCATCAAAAACACCTTTCTACTAGTAGAAGCTATCTGCCCTAATTAACTGCAACACATATCCAGCAAAAATTAAGTCTCCCCAAATTCACAGTCCCTTCACTGAAATTAATTGCAGAATACTACATTCCCAGACTATTATGCCGCCCCTGTTCTTCCGTGTGTGCATTATGTGAGTACAACTGTGGTCTTATTCCCCAGAAAAAGAATTTGAACAGAAGGCCAACACTGCAGCTTGGAAGAGGAGCAAATAGATTCTTCTTCCTCAAAGTGAAGGCAGCCTGTGCCCCTCCACCCCCTCAAGCTACTGTTATCCCAGTCTGAGTTTCACCAAGTAAATAAGGGCTCCTGTATTGGGCCCCTTGTCTGTGACTTTTTTTTCCTCACTTGATTTAGTGTATGAGTTAAGATGTTCATCTGAGGGATGAAGGAGCCTGCTTGAACAATACCAAACTGTTCCTCACTTTCCTGCCTCTTCCCTTGTCTGGGTTTTTCCACTAATGCTGGGAAGGCAACGCAGGGACCTCTTGCATAGCTTACACGTCCTGCATCCATCCATCCCAAACAGAATCTTGGACCATATTCTGCTATGGGTATCATATGTTTGTGAAGTTTGTACAACAGGAAAAAAAATAAGTTGGGCAAAACCCCATGTGATGTCTCTTAAGAGAACTTCCTACCTAAGTTTTATGGCAATATTAACTGACTGGAAAAACTGGAAGAGGTGACCATCTGAAATCTCCAATTCTGTTCCCATATATGGGTCTGGTGCCATCCACTGCCATCACAACATCAAGAAGTGCAAGCCTCTGCTGGGTTTTATGAATATTCTAGACCCTGAAGATATATTTTTTTCCCCTTTACTGCTACTTTAAGAGATGAATTTGCAGGGTCTGGGGCATTTGCCCTTGACAAAACTTGTCTGGTTCTTATGCCACTAGGTCAGTGGAATATCAATAGATTCTTAATGCACTCTGTCTTTCAGAGTTTCTTTCATTTCTCAGAGCAAGAGTAAATGTCATTCATATCGGCAAGTTATAATGGGAACACAGATATACTAATTTTTAAAAATATACAAGCTTCTTTTAAATAGTCTTGGTCTCCATCTTGTGTGTCTTCAGTATCTATAGCAATTACAAGGTTAGATATCCCTTAAGATGCTAGAAAAGGTCATTTTGTTGTCTTTTCTACCCCATGCCTCAGTGAAATATTCATGGTACAGCTCAGGTATTGGGATTGGGTTTAATGTTTCGTTGCATCGCCATCTGTTTTGTTGTTGCAGTTGTTTTTCCCTTGGTGGGGGGTGAGGAAGCATGGAGGCAGCAGTGAGGGATGCTGGCATATGGGTCCAGATCTGATACAAAAGATGAGCACTGACTCTGCAGGAACAGAGTAGCTCCTCTGATCTGAGCTATTTTCTTTTTAACATTAAAGGTCTTTCTGGTGAAAATCTGCCATTATGCATGTAGATCATCTGTGGTAGATAGTCTCTGTGTCTCCTCAAAGGCTATGAAGCCACATTAAAGTAGGCTTTTATATTATATGTAAAGTTCATTCATATAACTTAGCACGGGCATTGAAATAAAGCTCCTCACTGAGACAAATGGCATTAACAAGTTCCAAGGACATATTCAGTAGAGTTTTCCAGAGTGTTGCAGTGGCTCAGTGGCAAAGGGCAGCGCAGAGAAAGGCTAAACCTGCCAAGGGATGCAGAGCACCAAAAGGGCTTTGCTGCAGGTGCCCGAGTCCCTTGGCCAGGGCCAGCCCCAAGTGCCCAGCCGGTGGTGGCACCCACTCCTCGGCCGCTGCACCTCGGGACAACCACCGTGACACAGAGACCTGGAGGGGCAGAGTGGGTTTCTCTACAGTGGGTTTCTCATAGGTGAGTTTTAAGCTCCCGTGTGACTTTGTTTTTACTTTAATGAGGGTGTTTGGCCCATAATGTTTCACCAGGATTTTTCAAATCCTTTTTGATCATCTTGCTCTTTTTCAGCATTTCCCCCTTACTGCTGTTGATTTAAATGTCATGACATTTTAAACATGACTTATTATAACAAAACAGTATATAAAACAATATGCTGCATAATAAATGCAGCCATATTTTTCGGAGTGAATGTTAAATGAGAGCAATTTATTCCTCAACCTATTTTAGTACCTACTTACTAGAGGGTATTGGCTGCTTAAATCCCAGGGAGGCAATGTCGGAGGCGAGGTGGCCTTGCGTGTGCAAGGCTGAAAGCTAAAGAAGTATTTGAGGGATACCTGGGACAAAAGGCCATCCTGAGGATGTAGCTTCATCCAGGAGTGCTGTGATCCTGAGGGCTGTGGGGAAAGCAGACAGGATCATCCTGGGAAGGTCTGTTGGCAGTTGAGGGGTCCCCTGAGAAGCACACACAAAAGCAGGCTTTGAAACCCCACTGGCTTACCTCAAGCATGGGCTATGTGTCATTTTAGACATCTGAAGTCTCCTTAAAATCCTCCTACAGTCAGTGGAGAGTGACTTGGAGGATGAGTTACTCTGGGACACATTGACTGAATGTTTTCTTAATTTCAGAAACTGTTGGTGGGGGTTGGGATTTGTTAAATAGGAATAAGCTAATTCCCCAGAGAAGAGATCTGCTCTTTGCTCTGACCTTTGTGGGCTCTTCCTGCAGCTCCCAGAGATGTGGTGAGGAGAGTGAAGTTCCCCCAGGGGACGGGGGCACACTCATGTCCCCCTGCGCACTGAACCGGCTCTGTGCCAATGCCATAGGACCTGCAGCTGTTATCCTTTGTGCTGGCAGAAAAAATACAAAGAAAACAAATAAACCAAATCAACCTCCCTAATACACATGTGTCTTCCTTGGCACGTCACGAATCTTATTGAGTGTGCTCAGGGTATGGCAAATATTTGTCTAAAGTTAAGAAGATTAGCAGGGGAAGTTCTGACTTTGAAACTCCCCGCGTCGGGAGCCAGAATACATCAGCCTGATACAGGTGCCTCGAGGTTATCTCTGCTCTTGGAGCGGGACATGCACATCACTCTGCAGCTCTGACCTTTTGGGAAAAGGCTTTCAGTCAAGTAATACATGCACCTGCATGAAATTTTTGAATCACTGACTCTATCCTTGATTAAAGTGCTTTTCCTTGATTAAAAATAGCCTTTTTCCAAATGAGTAATGTTGCATGGCAGGCTGTGCACACAGGATAACATTTCCTCCAATATTATCACATTGATGACATTGCCATTTCTTACCCAGGTCTCCATGCAACACATTTCTCTTCAATGCCTTCTCTAGCCAATGCCATTAGGAAGCTCCCCAGAGTCATCTACCTTTTCTTCCCAGGTGAGGAAGACTGCAGAGGTGTTTATAACATTATCTGCTAACTAGGAGGATAATGGGCACGGTGAAAATGTATCCAAACACCTTTATAGATTCTTGCCTGGGTTCATATCAGGTTGTAAATAGCATTTCTCCAAGTCTTTGGCAGGACTTCTTACCCCAGTGGGTATTCCTTCAAGTATCTCCTTTGTAATGTGCTCACTTTCCAAGAATTTTATCTCAGTTGGAGCCAAACTGGAAGTCTGTCAAGATTTAAGCTCTTCAGAGTGCAATCTACATATTTCACCGAGCGGCGAATGTGTTTTCTATACAACCATCGTTCTGCTCATGGGCTTACTTGTCTTTTTACTTTCAAAAGCAAATTTCTTAGGATGCCTCTTGTATTTCTTTTTTTATCAATTTTTGTATGCAGAATTGTTAACAACTAGTGTTTGCAGCATTTATTTTAGCAAAGCACTTACATATGCTTAAGGGTTTTATTTAACCTTTATGTGTGTTTCCACAAAATTCTCTTCATCTAAGTGCTTTGCTAAAAAGGGTGCAGTTATTCATATGTCCACGTGAAGTGTGAGGTTCAAGTCTTTCCCCAAAGCACAACAATAAAACTGAAAAAATATTTGCAGTCACCATGACAAAGACTCGATAGGAGGAAAAAAACCCACCACTCTAAAACACAGCTTTAATAAACTGAGATTTCCAATGGAATATATGCTTTGCAGCAGTAAAATCAGCAGCTGTGGGGTAGCAGCATATTTCATGCAGAAGTGGTGAAACAATTGGAGAAGGATTTTTCCAGTAGATAGTTAAAAAATTGTGTTTCATACAGAATGCAGGCAAGTTGGGCTTCTTCTCCATTTCCTTAAATAACTCAGATTTAATGTGGCAAGTCAAAACCACCCCAAAATCAGGGATTTCTGATTCATGCAAATGCAGATAGCAGTATGATATAGAATCTTAAGCAAAGTCAGCAGATGAGAAAATTATAGGATGTGGGTTTTTTCTGCAGTGTTCACTGTAAATTAGAGCGATTAAATTACAGCAGTCTCGTAGCTGTAATTAAATATGGAGACAGGTCCAGAGATGCGGGAAGTGCTGAACTGCCTGAGTTGCTCAGGCTGCAGAGTGGGAGCAATGGCAAAAGGGGCTCCGAAACAGGTCCTGATCCCGTGGAGGCTGATGGGGGGAAGCCAGGCCTCTTGCACTGTTTTAACACAATATCTCGCAGGTGGTCCCTTAGGTGGTCAAGGGGGAGCATGTCATGCTTGTTCTCTGCCTGTGTTTTTGCCTTCCTTCCCGGAGCATTTGCAGGGGGGAGATACCCAGCTGGGGCATGCCCAGGGCTGGGAGCTCCTGCAGTGATTACCCCCAGGTAGGTAAAACAAGATTTAGGGCCATGTGATTGCAGCACCTTGAGAAGTTGCTTTGTGAAACTGCTGCGTTTCATTCATTACTCTTTCATTTTACATTGCTAGTCAAGTTGAGACTCAAACCACAACTGAAGGCAAATGGGATGGAGACAGGAGGCACGGACTGGCAGAGGAGGCTGCCTGCCAAAAAGCTCATGCTCCCTTCAGCAAGACAGCAGAGGGTGAAGAAAGGATAGAGTGTAGCAGGAGATACAGATAAATGACAGTAAATGTCACGTTTAATTACATTGTGGGGAGGGGTGGAAATGAAGTCTTACTATGAGGATATAAGCTGAATATGAAGAGAAGTGAAAGGAAAGAAAGCACTGGGGGAAAAGAGCAAGGAGGACAAGACCAGGGAGAAGAGGGCAAAGGAGGCAATTTGGGAGTTAAGTTGATGTAAGAGTGGTACAAGAGGAGGCTCAGATGGCTGGAAGTCACCACCAGGCCCAGGAGGTCCTATATCACCAAAGGGCTGAGCAGCCATAGCCAGCTCAGTCCTCAAGTTTTTCTCCCACATGGTGGGATGCTCGGGATGAAGCCCAACCACATCTGCTTGCTGCAGCACAAGAATAGGGGCAGGGATGTGCTGTGGGTGTGTGTTCATCACGTGGCTCCGGGTCCGTAAGGGAGTTGGAGGAAGATGTACGTGTAGCAGCCCTGGGATTGTTTTTGTCTCTAGTCTCTGGATAAGGGTTGCCACTGGAGAGAGATGAGACTTTCAGCCCCCTCATGGTTCACATGTTAATCTGGTGCTGAAATATCAGTCCGCAGATTTCACCCAAGTATGGGAATTGAGTACGGAAAAGATGCCTGGGTATCCCAAGGTCGGTATTCATAACAGTGAACACCAGAAGCCAAGTAATGCCTAATATCTGATCCAAACTCCTGGCAAAAAATTCGTTCATTTTTTGTTAGCTGCTGGTTTTGATAATATTATATTTTATCATTGCTGAAACAGCTGAGTTTTGTTGTGTTGCTGCAGTTTGGCGCAATTACTCTCTATCACTATAATTTTTCTTTTAGTTAAATGCATTGGAAGTTATAAACTCTTAACTATCAACAGTAAATATTCACGGGGAGTGAGAATAGTGCTAACTACCATAAAAGCTTTTTTCCCCAATACTTTTGGCTAGTGCTCTATATCATCACAGGTTGCTTTTCTGCTGGTGTTATGGCATAAGCAAAACAAACCATAATATAGATGTTACTTCAATCAACAGCTAGTCATAGACCCAGGTCCCCTATAGTCTGCTGCATTGAGAATTCTGGGCTCCACTGCAAAGGGCAAGAAGGAGAGGTTTCCCAATGTGAATGTGTTATAAAACAATATTGCGTTTCCCTTAAGAATTGCAGTGATAAAAACATAGACCGTTCTGCAGCACTAACAACTTTAATAAAATAACATAAAGCACAGCTGTCAGGTCTGCCAGCATCTCACACTGGGAGACATGAGTGAGAAAATAAACACTTTTCACAAGCAGAAATATTCAAAGAGCTCCACTGTTTACAAGTAATCAAGACTGACAGTCATAGATTATTGGTGGAAGAGCATTTTCTGCTTGAGGTGAAAGAAGAGGATAATTTATCAGGAAGCCCAAGGAGTCAGACATCAGTAATGATCTGCTTGAAGAAGGGCATATCTTAGAAATAGTGCATTTATTTGTACTGCAAGGCAAGAAGATGTACTAAGTTATAAACAAGAGCCTTAGTGCTTGAAGAATGTTGAGCAGATACAGTGTGTAATTTGCTGGGCAACTGCGATTAGAGAATTGACTAATGTGTGTCTTGGTGCTTGTTCAGAATATTAAAAGAAAAAGTTAGCATAATAGAAATTGTCTAAAAGAAATGTGCATGCTCTTTCATCCTCTTCTCTCCTTTCGGAGTTATCTGAGCTACGCTGATCCGGTTGCTTACCTTGTTGTTAATGGTTGTGCTTCTGAGACACTCCTGTAATACAACAACAGGTTTGGCTGCAGAGAATTTGGGGCTATCAGAGTTTTGCAGTAGAACATCTTGTCTATCTGGTGTGATGCTTTTGCATCACCTTTCTCTTATGAGAACAGGCCAAGTACCAGCAGTTTTGAGATGGTGACTAGCTCGGAGCTCTACAGAAAAGGTTTTATAGACTGCCACCTGCCCTGTCTGTGCCTTGGTATGCACTCTGGACTGAGCAATGCAATGCTGCATGTAAGCAGACCCCCTTCCCAGCCCCTATGCCATGTTCTGCAGGAGGAATCGCTGTCCAGATACCCAGAAATGCTGCTTCCTTTTTGGGGTGCAACCTGGAAGGGAAGGATTTGGTTAGAGTTGAGGATGAAGCTCATGTCAGTATAAAACACCATGGAGACCCATCTCTTGTAGTTTGGTATTCATCGTCTCTGTTCCTGCCAGGCTCACCCGAAACTTATAACTTTGCTCTTTTTTTTTTTTTTTTTCCCCCCTTTTGTTGTTGTTATAGCTTCCTAATTCTTCTTTCTTTCACTTAGTGTAGGGATTGTAAATTACAGCCTGTATTTGGCCAGCTTTGGCCAACATTACCATAACATTGCTGGGAAGAGGCTGTGTTTCCCTGCACTTTTGTTCCACGTCTACAGAGACCTGGGTTTCAGGGGAGACAAGAAGTCTTCTGCTACCCACCAAAGAGCGCTTGTCAGGAGAGCCTGGTGTGCCTGCAGAGCTCTGCAAAAGCCCCTGGCGCTGGTCCCATCACCCCATGGATGTCTCTGGAAGACCCTGGGCAAAATCTGTCCCCTTTACTTCAGTGTTTTGCACAGAAGTGACTCTGGTAACCTCATCATGTGGTATTTTCATCTCACTTGAAATAGCAGCTACTTATCACAACTGGAAATGCATGCATTTGCTTAGGAAGGGATTCTGAAAGTGAGCGGTTTCTTCTAGAAGCATTTATTGCAAGAAGGGCAACAGTTGTTGTTTAGGGGCCTTTGGGTAATGTGGAAGCCTTGTTCCAGGAACCGCAGAGAAGGCAGCCAAAGTGTTTTTGAGAAGATGTGGATCAGTCAATCTCCACCTCTGTTCAGATTGTCCAGGGAAATCTGGGCAAAACCTCTCTCAGAGAATCATGTCAGGCAGATGATGTGGGGCTCTGGAAGGCTGGGGGCGGGGAGGGGTGTTCAGAGCTTGCAGAAGTAGAATTGTTCTACAGAAAGTACCACAGACTTCAAGCTAGTCTGTGTTTGGATATATCTGAGTATGGATGTCAGCTCAAGTTCTCCAGCTTTTTCTGTCTGACTGGAGAAAACACAAGGGGAAATCACTAGTTTTTACAGATGGATAGCTGGCAAATAGAGGTATTTTCTTCCCTTTACTTTGAGCAGAACCTTGGAGTGTTCTCCAGGTGCAAGAGAGTATTGCTTCTCCTGTATAATCCAAACTTTCAATAGCAGATGTTTTTAAAGATGCACAGCTGGGACTTGGATGTGCATGTGAATAAGAACACACTCCAAGGCACAGAAGTCCCTTAGAAACAAGTATCAACTGTTACGTTTGTTTCCCACCCGAATTCTAAATCAATACAATTTAATACTGAAATATGTAGGTTCTTCTTTCCTGAAAGTGGCTTTACAACTCAGCAAAAATACTATGGAGCCTGTCTTAGCCTCTTTTTTTTTTTTTGTTAAAAAAAAGATATAAATAAAGTAGTTTTTGCTTACAGAGGCCCTCACATGGAGATCTGGTTGAAAAGTACCTTACATAAGAACATATGAAATAACCAGGTGAGACCAAATCTATCCATGATCATAATATCTTGTCACCTTTGGAGACCACTAGCAGATGCTAAGAGAAGATTTGAAGAACTGGGCAGGTGCACAGATGTGCCTGCATTGTGGTTTCCAGCCTCTGTTAATTTGCGGGTAGAATGCCTGAGCTAGATGTGGTATCAGCAGCCCTTAATTTATTTGTCTTCCATTTATTGGTACTGTTGATCTTGAACCTCCATAATGTTTAGCATCTAGAACATCATCTAGCAAGGTTACCCATAATTTAATTATTGCGCTTCAAAGTGGTTAGCTATATGGTTTGGCTTGTACTGGAGCTGCAGGATAGTGGTAGCAAAGAAGGGTAGGCAGCCACCAGAGGCAGTTTTCCAAATCTCTACAGTGGTGGTTAGATAATATCAGAAACTAAGTGGCATTGGGGTGATAATTGCTTATTGCACTTCAGAAATTGCCGACTCGGTAAGAGGTTTGAACGCAGAATAGTCCTGGGATCCAGTTTGGGTAGACATAACAATTTTATACTGAAATAATATTCATCTATAAGTCAATTGAACCATGAATACATTGGCCGTGGCAGTGATTTAACACTGCAGTCTGTTGTTCGTCATAACCAGCGTGTCTACATAATGCGGATACATCTTTCCAGTACGAGAGGTGTGTGAACGCCTGCCGTGGCAGAGCGCAGTAAGGCTGTGTTGAGTGCTTTCGTGCCAGGCTGGGGCTTGCTGTGTGGTACTGCGAGCTGTGTACCAGGAGCCAGCGCTGCTGAAGTAGTTTGGGTTTCCAGGCAAGTTTCAGAATTTATTGCTGCTCCCCATATATCTGTTTTAACCTTAAGTCAAAGATTGATTATTTTTAAAGGTTAGCAGTTATGTAGCAAAATAAACCTTCTCCTTTGCCAGCTTTGAGAAGTCACCACGGTCTGTGACTTCACACAGTTTTAATTTAGACAACAGCAGCAGCCACTTCAGGATATGCCTCCTTAATACTGTTCACTTCAGTTTCTTTGAACAGGGAAAATAAAAATAAAAACTACAAGTCAAGTCCTCACTTTACTAGTCTCTTCCTGGAGTCAGCTCTCACCTGGGTCGTGCAGAAACAGGATAGCAAGGGAGAACAGCAGCCAAATCACGTCCCTAAAAGCACTTCTTGCAGGTTAAACAAGGAGACCTTGAGGAACCGGGGCTGCCCGCCCTTGCCTTCTAGCTGTTGCCTGCTGTATCTTCTGCTGATGCTAGGTCAAATGAGCAAGATATTGCTTTTTTAGAAAAACAGCTCACACCTCAGACAGATAATTGATTTACCACCACTTGGCTTGTCCTGGTGCATCTAAGTGCTTGCAGTCCATGGGAAGTACAGGATGATGTATGCTGTTTCCTATAACTCCCGCTCATGGCCAGCTCAGCTGTGGTACCTATACGCTGTATAGGTGCGTAGAGTGGGTGAGACCAGGCACATGGGCACAACAGATGCGTGTTGGCAGTGTACACGCTGTACCGGTTCCTGGCTTTTAAATTTTTCTCTATAATTCTGTAGCATTATTACAAGATGGATTTATAACACACCTAGAGCTAATGTAACAATGAAGATTAGTCCTCTACTAGTCGAACAGTAATACACTTTAATTTGCCTACAGCTACTGTATTGTATTGGCATGAAAGGAAATAGCTTTCTAATGCAGCTTCGTCTGCTGAGCAGGAAGAAATCTGTGCTGCAGAATGTAAAACTACAGAGGACTGTAGCTGGCAGCAAAATTCAGAGTAGGAAAAACACAGCACAAATAAAAGTATTTGTGAGTTGGATGTATGCTAACAATCCTAGTTTATTGCTAAACATGCCATATACAGTAATGCAGTTTGCTTGGCAGGTTCAATATTGCTTCATCTTTGTTTTTTCACTGCTTCATCTTCTGTACTAAAATTTGTCCAGGAATAAAAGGTGCAAATTCATTAGTTTCCAACTTCGTGACATTAACAAGAATTCCATATTATAATCTTCCTCAGAAGCACTGATGCCATTAATACAATCTGTGCTGTGCTCTGTACCTAGAGACACACTGAAAATCTGAATACTTAAGCTGTTAATGCAAATGTTTCTGCTGTCTGTTGTAAATGTAGTCTTGCCTTGATGAGTGTCAGGTATTCTTTGAACGGACATGTGTACAAATAGTCACTCAAGTGCTGGCACATTATATTTACCATAAAATAGAACTCCCTTCTTCTGGAGAGCAGCAAAACTATCAGCTTCTCCCTTCTGGAGAGACGAAGGATGTATTTGTAATTGTCATGCCTGGGATAATATCACTTAATACTTACTGCATATGGGAACTTATTTTCGTGGGCATATTATGCAAGCTAGATGCAAAAATTAAACGTTTCACATACTTTTGATCTTTTTCCCCGGTAAATTATCAATGAAACATAGTTATACTTAAAATAACAGGTTTTGTTTCTAGACCAGGGATGTGTCTCACTTTCAACAAGGGCAAGGAAGGACTAATAACTTGCGTGCAGCGAGGGAATGAATCTCTTCTGAAAACTACTGATATAAACTGCTGGTAGGAAACAGCTGCAACAGGGCCTTGTTATCACAATAGGTCTTTGATGGGAAAGGCGGCCCCATGGGCAGAGGAAAAGCCAGAGAGAAAATTTTACGTGAATTACTGACAAGGTGTCTAGGCAGCTTCTGCCTAGCTCACTCCACTGATGTAATGGGCACTTCAAAATACCTGAGTGTGTTTGTTATCCTATTACCTTACCTACCAGCTTTGCGTCAAAGACTTGCAAGGTGTCTGACCATCAGCTCACAAAGGTGAACTCTGTCACTGCCTATCATTCAACCTGGCACCTTGTGTTATCATCATAAATCCATCAGAGCCGGTTAACTACTGTCACCGCTCTAAACTAGTAACCTTCACCCTTCATCACCAGGTCCCTGCATCCCACGGACACATGGAATAGTTAGATTGCATAGAGGTATGCCCTGACTTTGACAATAAAACTGGAAAAAAAATATCAACAGACTGTTTTGGTTTTTTTTTTTCTCTTCTTCCTCTCTCAAAAAAGTTGCAACGACATGACAAAGAGGATTGCCCTGACAAGTGGAGGACAGAAGAAGAAATGGCAGCTGAAGCAGCAATTCTGAAGAAGTATTTTCAGGAAAATTAGAGGTAATGATTTGTACATTAACTTACTCGTGCAACACCCCAAACTCTGTTCAAGCCTCCATAGGCTTCTTCAGGACAGAGAGGGAATACGTAGAATGGAACAAAAGAAATGAGAGCTCTTAGGTTTGTGTTGTTTCCAAAAGGACACAGCACTCCAGCAGTGTCTGAAATAACATGCTCCTTCTTGAACAAATCAGCACCATCCTAGAGCATTTAGTTTCCAGACAGGAAAAAAATAATGTATCTGGAAATCAGAATCATCAGCAGTTACTTAAGAGGAATGTCTAACCTAACGTATCCTCCCTCTGGTTTTAGCCTTGGTACCTCTATGAAGAGCTAAAACCTGGTGTGTCTGTGTACGCCCACATCTATACCTACAAAATCCCAGCAGAATTCAGACTATAGAGTGGATAAGCAAATGCTAACTGTATCTGTCAAATCTTAAATCATCTGATCAGTTCACTTTCAAAATTAAGCCTGCTGGAAAACTGCCTGTTCTGCTAAATTTTCCACTGGCCCTAAAAGAAAAAAAATATTTGCAGGGAGGAATAGAAAAGAGAAAACACTTGGCAAGCACTGACATTGGTGCTCTAGAAATTGAGAGTTTTTCATTTTGTACCTGGAGTCCCAGAAGCCAGATTCTTCCAGTAGAAATGAACTGGCCCCCGGAGATCAATATGAGTTACGCTGGGACGTATGCTGCAGCAACGATGCCAAAAGCTCCCTCTCCCCTGTTCCCCATATGTTGTTTGCCATCATCCAGCACTCTCATTTCTCTGTCATTTCTGACTGTTTCATATTTTTTCCTCCGAAGACCTGAAATCCCATAAATATCCCTCCTCTCTGCCTGTGACTCACTGCTTGCAGCCCAGCTTGAGAAATCTTGAGCTAAACTACACAGTGTGCGTGGCACACTTACGTGGCAGCTCTCGTCTCCTGTGCCGTTCTGTCGTCTCCATTTGGGCTAGTTCATCGGACTCTTTTCCTTTCCATTTTTTCTTGCATGATGACCATGCTCTTGTCTTCTCCAGCCAAATTAGCCGTGCCAATGCTTCTGTGGACTGGCACAGAGAAAGCTGTGTAACACACAGAATTCCCATCTGTGAAGGAAACTTGTCCTCAGCATCTGGGACCTAGGGACCTCCAGGGTTTGGACTACACTGTCAGGTTTCCACAGTGGCTGATGGATTTGTATTTAGACACTCACTTTTCACCTTCTCAGAAATATGCTTCTCAAAAATGAATTACTCAGCCAGAAAGAGCATATCCTTAGGTAATGCATATGAAAGCACTCTTCTCTACTAACAGAGGCATTATGTAGTACTTCATCTATAGCACAACAGCAAATGAATGCTACTTAGGATAAAATGGTGCATTCCTATTCCAATGTGATGTTGTTCCCCATTATATATTTGGTAGGTTTGGGGGGAATTTTTTTGGTCTGGTTAGAAATGAATTTGAAATGCTTTTCTGCAGAGATTCTCAAAGGCGTTGGAATTAAATCCCCACATATCAATAAAATGTTCTTAGGCTCTTCTGGTACTAAATGCAAAGCTGGATAGATGGTATAAATTCATTCCTGCAAGCAAATTCATGTGGCTGGACTTTTATTTCCATTTATTATGAAAATAAATCAGTGTGTATCTGCATGGATGACCTCTTGATAAGTTCCCCATGACATTAAGGTCATTACCTTTCCTAGAACAGACTGGTAAATTAAATCTTACTGGCATCATTATCATGAGAGTATTTTGCCTAGTACAGACAGTCCTTCCAACCCTTGATTCCCAACACAAGGCATCACTGTCAATCTCTTCTCCCTGACATTGTTTTTCTGCTGAGGTTTAAGGCTCTGAACCTGAGATAAAGGTATATGTGAGCACCTTCTGAATTTCTCAACCTTCATCTACTCTCTTAACCTTGCTTCTAAAGTGATGAAGATTGAAAACTTTTGGCAAATCAACAAGGTTATATGCATCCCTCTTCAAAGGTATTTTTGTTTTTCACCTACAAAGGATTTATTTTGTCATTTATAAGTTTACCTGGATGCTATTTGACTTGAGTTTTCTCATGCAGCACAGGGAATGTCAGAAAGAGCTGCATGTGGGTGTTCTGGAGCCAATAAATAGCAATTTTAAAGGCCTCATGCATTATTTTTCTACTGAAGTGTTTTGTTCAAAGAAGTCCAGCTCAGCTAGATTAGCCTGGACACACTGAGCTGTGTTTCAGAGCTTTTCCAGCTACGCTTACATTTATCACAAGTCCTTCCCCAGCTGTCACAACTCCTATATGACTTGACTAGGTACAGTAGCACCTTTTACCTGTATCTATAGACTATCTGATCAAGAAGAACTTGCAGGTGACTTTTCTTCTTCCTAAGAAATACTTGAAAAAGGCAAGAAGCTCTTGATTCTCTCCCTACTACATTTGCTGGTGCTGATCCCTCTTGGCTGGTTGGGTAGCCACAGCTGAGTGCTTCTACACCAGTCCCCAGATGATCAGAAATATCCAGCCACTTGCTTAAAGAAATGAACCCCATTTAGCCTCGCAAAGTTTACACCCTTGAGAAAATATTTGTCTTAAAATAATTTATTCATGTGTACAATTGCCTAGAGCGGATGAAACTGAAATCAGTGAGTGAATTTGCGTTTTTCACATGTTTCTGGTCTTTCAGTGAATGTCCCCATGCCACTGTATCCCATCTCGTTTGAAGGACTTGTCACTTCTTGAACCCCCTCAGCATGTGCAGGCTCTGTGGGGCTGCTCACAGTGCTGTGTCTGCAGAGCTGAAGTTCAGCAGAACTTCATGTGGGAGGACAAGAAAAGGAGAAAAACCTTTCTGTGGACAGGATTTTTAATACATGCTGGTGCTCCAGTTAGTCACTCTCTTACTTAGTAGCACCAAGATTTGACCTCTTTAGGAGCCATTCCTTGTTCAGTACTGGCTGTCATATGGTCAGCTGTGCTTGATAACTGGTTGCACTTTGAGGTGGATCTGTGGGGAAAGAGCAAGACTTGATGCAGCATCTTAATTTCCAAGCCTATTTTCAGATGCACCTTTTAAATTTTCTAACTATCTATAGCTGGGTGAGTGTTTTGATAGTCTGTTTTGTGCATTTTAAATTACACATGCCAGCAAAAAGGCTAAAGATTAAAAGAGTTACTAACTTTCAGATAGTATACGAAAAATGTTTCTCTTCAAAGGCAGTTTCACTCTGTGGTGGTGTTTCTGAAGAAAGAACCAGGCTCCACAAGCTTCAGTAGAAGTTTTCCTATTTTATGCATAACTGAAGTAATACTTTTATGCCATTAGAAAAGTAGTCAGTCTTAAGTACAATGTCAAAATGTCCCTTTGCATAAAGGGGTTGACAATGATATTCTGTTGCCTAGTGCTTTTTGAGTTACAAATATTCAATAGCTTTTAATTGCTTAACCATCTGAATATTTTGTGTCATTCCACATGCAAAATTCATTTAAAAATCTCTCCAAATAATGTGTGCTGCACAGTAGCACAGGATTTCTGATGTCAGTTCTTCCCTTCATCCCCAGTCTGGCAACGTTTCTGGAGAATATAATCTTTTCAACTTTGTCAAAAAATATGAATTTTATTCCTTTTTTTTCACCCCACTGTGAAAGAGAGGTGATCGCATTCTTTGAGAGCACTCATCCTGCCTCACAGCTGCCTCTTCTGCACCAAGATCTCAGCATGTGTGAAAAGGTGCTGTTCTATTGACTTCAGCAGGGAATTTACCACTGTTAGCAGCAGCTGACCAGAGGGAATTTAAACTGGCAATTTGGCTCTCATCTGGTTTTGCTCTAGCACCTCTGACAATCCATGCTGCATGTATGAGAGTGAGCGCAAGAGCAATCCCATCACTTAAATTTAGGCAAGTATGACAAGATGGCTCACTTGCAACGCTCTTCTTTGGTTGCTTTGCTGTAAGAAAAGCCTTCCTATGATTTCTGGTACTTTGAATAAAAACACAAAGTAATGACTGTCTTGCAGTGGATCCACAGACTGGATCTGGGGCACATGCCATGCAGTGGGGACCACAGAGCAGGTTGTCCCCTGCGTGGCTGCTACAGTGAGAGCACAGACATGGTCAGAGGGAGGTATTTTCTCCAACAGATGTTCCTCCGCTGTAGGCAGCCTGTTAGCAAGCCGAATCATCATGCAGTCATACAAAATACAACATGCTGTGGATGCTGGTAGGGGGAATGGGAACAGGGGAAAGAGTACAGCAGGCATGGACCCCCCAGTTTCAGAGCCTCACTTCGTAAGCAGGGCAATTTTTTGAGTGCTTACGCTGGAGTTAGGCTCAAGGTGGTGCCTGGTCCCAGGGACTTTCCAGAGAGCATTGTGGAGAGCTGTTCATGGCTGCACTTAGGAGCTGTTTGCATATAATCCCTAAGTAAATACACATCCTAGCAATCAGCTATAGATTTCTCTGCACTCCAGACTTAAGTGCTATTAATTATATCCCCACTCAGAAGCCTCCAAGAACCATTAATTAGAAAGCAGGAGCTGACGGTTTGCTTGTCTGTGTGAAACTATTATGACCTGAGAGTGAAATATAAGCTTCAAAAGAAATATGTTTTATGAAGGTCACCTTGGAAAGCATCATAACAATCTGTCAGGAGAAGAGAATGCAGCGCTCCAAGTGTGCATTTCAGTGTGACATTATGCTTTAAGTAGTTGGAAATAACAAAGAGAAGATGGATCAGATCATAGGATCTATGCTTTTTCACCCCAAATTCTCTTTTTTCTGCACTAAGTAGATATAAAGTAATCTTTTTGTCATTTCAATGGAATGCAAGGAAAGTTAATATCAACAGAAATCCAATAGACAAACTTAATCTGGCCCTTACTGGTATTTTTGAAGTGTAAAACATCCAGACCCACCACCTCTGCAGCAGGGAGAAGGTTTATGCACAGGAATTAAATTATCTCTTCAAGGGAAGATGTAAACAGCCAGAAGTGCGGTGACTGTGTACAGCAGTAATACCCACCCTAGAAGGCTCAGGGCAAAAGGCTTCCCCAAATCAATGTGATGTGCTAATGCACAGCAGCCTCAGCGTTGAGGTTGATTATTTTTCTGGTTGAAGCATATCATTATTCTTAGGAAAACAAAGCTGCAATAGAGTTAGTTATAAGTGAAATGTCTTCCTCTTGTACGAGGACACCATAAACATAATGTCCCCCTCACACCTATTCCAGGGCTCTATTTTGAGGCTCGAAGTAGTACTGTGCTGAAAGTTATACACCTCATTCTCTGGACTTCCATTTCCCTATAGGTGACCATTTAATTCAGATGTAAAGAGTACATGAATTCCATACAGCACTGCTTGGATCCTGTAATTATAGCTACAGTAGAAACATCATGGCCAGAGACACAGGCAAGATTGTACCACATAAAGGCAAAGCAGCAAATGCGTTACTGTTAGCAAAGAAAGTTGACAGAGGGCCAGATGTTCTCTTAACTTGCACATCCAGCAGCCTGAATGCTTACCTGGGCTGTCTGTCAAATACCAAGTATTTTCAGCCTGATCCCTTCTTGTCTCATTATTAAGCTTTCTGTGTGTCGCATTGCATAAGAAGAAAATGGGGAAAGCTGAGCATAACTGATGGACATTGTGTCCCAGGAGCTGGGATAAAAGAATCAAGGTATAGGACAATGCTGAGTTTCAAATAAGGACGGTATCAACTGTGGTCAAGTACTTCTATACCCAAACCTGTGCTAAAATGGTGCTAATCTCTTGCCCCCAAACCTGCAAAAGAATGCACTTACTAAGCAGCCAGACCTTCCTTCAAGCAGATTCACAAAACACGTGCCAAGTAATTTACAGGCTGCCATCGAACTGTCAGTCAAGAGGGGCATACAATGGAAACTGTTGCTCAAAATGCCATCAAAAGGGGAAACATATGTTTCAGTGAGAAAAGACAATCAAACAAAGAAGTGGGCGGTTGGGGAGTTGCAGCCACTACAGCAGCAAGGATCCAAGCCTCGCGCGCAGCCCCAGGAAGCAAGTTCAGGGGCCGTGCCCTTGTCTAACAGTTGGGTAACAGCTTTGTGTTTAATAAGCTGAAATAATTTTCTGAGTATTGAAGCCAGCTCTAAACATGCTCTGAAGTGAAGGTACAAAACTGAAGATACCAAGCAAAAAGCCCACTTCACGCTCAATTATTAGCAAAGGTTTTTATCGTGTTGTCCTATTGCTGTTGCTGCTGTGTAATAGAACTGCCCAGAGAGACACTCTAACCAGCAACTCGAACGTGACCTCAAAGCTTGAAAGCTGCCTTTGTGTGAGTTTCGGTATCTAGGCTGTGTAGGTGGAAAGGCATTAACAACTTCTCCGGTAAGTAGTTATTTGAAAAAGGAAGGGGGTGATGGACATTGGAAATATGTTAAGCTAAGCATACCTGAGGCTCCATTGTTTGCCAGGTTGTCAGTCTCTACACAAAAGGACAGGTATGTGCAGGGGTAAACCCAAATGCCCTGTTTGTATTAGTACCTGGGGCAGCTGCAAGCCGCTAGTTAACTCTGCAATAACAATTGCGCCAGGAGTTTGTGCAGGGATTTCGCACACAGTTTTCACAGCTGCAGTCGGCTGCAGTTGTCAGGCTCTCAGCATTTCTATTTCTCTGCTTCAGGAACACCTTCCAGGTCTGTCATAGCACCTGCTACAGGTCTTTTACTAGGGTGGACCACCAAGAGATGCATAAAATTGGAACAGAGATGGGAAGAAATACCCCATTCATTCTCCAGTGTGTGAGACTGGGAGCATTTTCAGGGTGATGGTCCCAAATCACCGGTGTGTAATACCTTGGTATTAGGTAGGGTCCCACCGCAGGGTCAGGATGGATGAGGATATACAAGAGATGATGATTTTGAAAGAGTATTTGCAGGAGCTTATATAAGAGATCACACGCCCCAGAGATTCTTGCATGAGATTATTATAGCAAAATTGATTTGAAGAGTAAGAAGCTGCATTTGATGACACAAGATGCCCTTTCTAATCGTTTGTTCCTATGACTAGCGGTCAACGGAGCTGGGAACTGTGCTGTCTTACTTAGGGACATCAGAGAGGTGGCTTCACTTCATGTTTGTTTTTTGTAAAATGATCTTGACCTCCTTTGGAGGGTGCTTTGTGAGTTAGGAATGAAAAGCACAATGTGAAAGGCAGGCATTAGTATTATTTGGAAGTGAACTTTATTGAAAAAGTGGATAATAAATCAAACAAATGCTCCTCTTTCTTGCTCTGATACATAATTTTAGAATAGTTGTGTGCAAGGATTTTCTCCTTTCTCTCTCGCACAGGCTATAATAGAAGCTGAAATGTGCTGTGTGTGGATTTAACACTGAACATTGCCTTTTGCCTATTGCTGTCAGTGTTTCCTGTTGGAACATACTAATGAGCACCTAACTCGTTAGCAATGAACAGCCTTACATTTTGTCTTACTAAGAAAGATCGAAGATACTATTATGTGTAACTATCTGTTATGTTTGATATTTCTTAGGTAACAAAGTGTTTGAAAAACATCCTGTGATATAAGAAACTCCTCAGAAAGAAAGACCTCATTCTCCAGTTCTCAGTGGCCCTGGAGCTGCAGCTGAACAATTTTATTATGTTCTACAAATATGGGATTCTTCCATGAAAAATTTTATTGGACCTTTGGATATCATCAAGGTTGAGTTTTCAGTGAAGACAACTAACAGTACTGATTCAAAATGTTGCTCTGAGTAGTAACTCATATTTTTCTGAATTGTGTACTTGGGAAGGAATCTTTTTAAATTGTCCCTTGGCCTAAATTGAAATAAACTGCTAGCAAAATCAGGTAGCTACTGTGTTTAGGTACATTACAAAGCGTTTACTCCATGTTGTGCTTTTTGATTCAGTTATTGTATGTGGGCTATTATATCATAGAAAATTTAGCTCTTTTAGCAGTATGACAACTCATAAAAACCAAGAAATATAACACTTCCTAAAATCTTTCCTTCCTCTCTTCCTTTTAATGCATTGTCACAATGCTTCTGGAGCTTAAGGTGATACAAAACACTTCTGCAAATCAATTAATATGTAAAGCTGCTAATGGCACAGTAATCACATTAGGGTTAGACTGGCATGAACGTCCTGCTTGCAGCAACAAACAACATGAGTGGCAGCCACCCGTGTGGAATGCTCCGTTGGCAAGAAATGCTGTGTTTGGAGCCCCACACAGGAAGAAGCCCACCATGGGTTAGTTGTTGATTGCTAACATGTAATAAAGGAAAAG
Organism: Haliaeetus leucocephalus; assembly: GCF_000737465.1. Taxonomy (NCBI): domain Eukaryota; kingdom Metazoa; phylum Chordata; class Aves; order Accipitriformes; family Accipitridae; genus Haliaeetus; species Haliaeetus leucocephalus. The sequence goes on from NW_010972438.1 coordinate 10,227,670, forward strand.
TCGTCAAACAACAGATGGAGGAGAGAAGAAATGAGTCTGCAAGATATGCATGAAAAGAGCACCAGTAATCTTGCTCTTGAATTGTGGGGAAGTGACAACCAAAGCTTTCTGTGTCCCCTGAACTCAGGATGGAAAATAAAATGTGCCAAGTCGTTCAATAAGAGCCATGCTGAGGGGGGCAGAGTCTACCTGAAGGCTTGAAGAGGTCAGGGTCGGGTCCAAACCAGAGCCTGGCAGTGCTTTGCATGCCTGGCAGCACAGCGTGGTCGCTGTCCAGAACAAATAAATATGCTCCACAATAGTCTGTCCTAAAGGTTTGCAACCTGACCTGAGAAGTACGAAAATGCACAATGGATGATCTCTTATAATTTTCCCTAAGTCTGTCTCTGCTATATACTGCAGAGGAATTCAGTCCATTGGTTTGAAGTCTTTGTGCTGGTCAAAAATAAATAGAAACACTAGAGCAAAATCATTGAAGTTTGATTCCAGATTTTACTGTGGTGCTGTTAAAATATTGCTCCTGAAAAGCCAGTTTGGTTCAAAGACTACCATGACTCAATGTGGCCACCAGCAGCTTCCATTAACCCTTTTAAAAACTCTACAGATTGTAACGCTATTTCTTTTTCCATGCAGAGTAAATGAAAAGACCATTTTAATGGTGTCTGCACTTTTTAGACCCTGAACAGGGGCTGAATAAACAGGAAATGAAGGTCAGGGGGCAATAAGTGACAGAGAAGAAAAGGTGAGCAGACAGGATGGTCAGCCATGCTGGCAAATGGGCTAACATGAACAGTCCTTTTGCAGTTTAATGTTTAAAGTAGCTGTGATTTCACATAGAAGGAAGACAATGGTTGTGCTGCCAGGGAAGCACTGAAAGGAAAACCTGAGCATCAGTTACATTTGCAAGGTATTTCCAAACCTGATGCTCAATGGCTTCCTATTAAGTATGGAATATTCTGTATTAATTCTGTAGCCTGTGATGAGCGGGCGCTGCGCCAACCATTTTGCATGGGGGCTGCAGAGCAGATGAGTGCTGAGCTGTATGGAAGATTTCATTTGTGTAAATGAGGAGGCCGTTATCACAGCACTAAAGGTCCTGTTTTTAAAAAAGCCTCCTGTGGCATTATGCACAAAACAACCTATTTATGCAGCATGACAATATTTATGTGCTTCGCTCCAGCTTAAAAAGGGAATTTGCAATAGATGAGGGACATGAGAAAGGATTGGAGTGAGAGATAAGGAGAGATTAGAAAAGGCAGATCATGAAGTACATGACATCCTGCAGCAGTATGTAGAGTAAACCCCTGCTTTTTTTAAGACCTGAGCCTTGAGAATGGTGTCTGGATCATTCATACACTTCCTATAATTTTCCACAGGCAGGGTGCTGCAGTTGCTGGAAATGTGAGGGTACACTGTGCTGAAAGCATTGATGGGCTTTATAACCAACTTTGTCCTTTCCAACCTCAACCGCTTGCCCTTGCTGGGGTCATGCCCAGGGCTTGCCTTTGGGCTCAGGGATGCTGCGGGATGCTGCAGACTGCTGAGCTCCTCCACCGAAAGCAGAAAACAGGGGAAAAATCACCTGTGCAGGGGCTCAGATGGACATGGTGCAAGTCGAGTGGTCCTGTTGGGGTGGCTTCATAGCAGGACAGAGCTAACTGTGCTTGCTGTGACACGGCTCAGACCCTTGTTCCCTGTCCTTATACACAAGCAAGTTTCCCAGGCTTTTTTGATTACTAAAAGTTTGCTTCGCTGAAGTGAGCAGTTCCTCCAAGGGGCTGCAGTGGCCGTGCCTATGTGCCTCTATTTTCATTAGCAAAACAGCTGTGGCTCAGCCAGAGTGCTCTTCACTGACTTCTGTAGGACCAGGCTAGGAGTAGGCTCTGTGCTGCTTCTAACCTCCCCCAGCGCACCTGCACCCCACCCCCGGGTATCAGGGTCTCATTTGATCCTGTGGGCAAATAACATGGTGTTTTGGTTTTAATTAATGTTGCAAAGAGGGGAAAATGACCGTTTGGTCTCTGTGGGAGCCTGACCTGGCTGCAGACTCAGGATGACATCGAAGACGGAGGCTCCTGGTTGCGATGGTGGGAGTCAAGGCCAGCTCCTGACTTGTGACAGGATCCCGAAATGTGACTGGGGACTGAGCACCCCCTGAAATAAAAATACCTGAATACACATGGGATCTGAGGGTGATCGCACACCCTAGCTCTAAAGCAAGAAAAATCATAGTGCCTCAGTACCCATGGAGCTAATGAAAAACTTTCAAGCCCAAATACACACATAGTGACAGCCATGAAAGTAAATAATTTCTGTCTCAGCTTTCTGTGTCCTTCTATCCACTCCCCATCTCTTGCTGTCACTGCGGTCGATGGCTGCCGAAAAGCCTTGTCCGATTCCTGCATCTGGTTCCTAATGTACAGGCCAGCAGCACCGTGGAGGAGAAAATGCTGCTGCTCATGTAAGCTGTCCTGTGTGTTGGCAGGGCTGTGAGTTTCAGAACAGAGTGATGTATTTCAGCTCTTGTGAAATTTCTGAATAATCAGCTCATCAAAAAATATCATGCAGAGTTCCCTTGTAGTCCTCTCCAACTTGCCACCTCTCCTGCCAATAGCTCTGTAGGGTTACCACAGCTTGGCATAGCCCATTAGCAGAGCTCTGCACAATCACTCATGAGTAGAGCTGGCTGGAAAATAAAATTCTCCTTCTTGGGGAAAAAAAAAAAAAAAGAAGATTTGGCGGGGGAAGATTTGGTGGGGCAGGGGGGATGTTTGGCTTGGCATTTCAGGATGAAGATTTTCTCCACTGCTCCCTCCAGCACCCTCTTCTGCTCCCTCCAGCACCCTCTTCTACTCTCCCCTGCACCCCACCCTTTTTTTTCCCAACCCCATTTTTTAGAAGGTGACTCCAAGAAAATAAAAATTCCACTTAAAGTGGCAAAGTCATTGGATGCTGTTTGATCTGCTGGTGACATCCTCCTGGCCCCCAGGGATGAGTCTCGCTGCAGGATGGGCACCAACCCGCTGGCACCTTCTCCAGCTGGGACTCCTGGGCAAGTTGTCCTTGGACCCTCACTTTTTGCTGCCACTGCCCAGTTTCTTCTCTGGAGTTTCTTCATGATATTCCCCTCCTTGAGTAGCTCAAAAACCTGCTGCTTAGGCATCTGGGAGCTGGCGACTATGTCTCTGTTCACAGGGAGATGGTAGGTGCTGGAAGGGCCTTGAGGTAAACCCGACCAGCGGCGTTGTGGAGACAAGGGGCCGAGCAGCAAGAGTCCCTGGTCTGCCTTCAGCTGCTCCCCTTGGTCCTGGGTTGCCTCCACGCACATCCCCCTGTGCTTTCCCCTTCCTTTTGGACACGTGTTTTTCACTCACAGGGGATCACTGCTTTGGCTGGAAAGAGCAGACCTCCCCGCTGTGTCCTCAGAGCTGAAACACGGGGAGGAGACCAAGCTGGTTGCAGACCCTCTCCTTAAGGCAGGCGGCAAACAGCAAGTGCTGCGGAGAAGGGAGGTGCAAAAATCAATGGTTAGTGCATTAGGATTAAAGCTGTGGCATGAAAGCCTTATAGGGCCAGGATTATTATTTACTTTTAGGCCTGCGGTGCCTGCATTGACTGTGGCGCTTGGTGTAACTGGGGTGTAGTACTTGCGTCGCTTTGCAAACCCCTGTATGCGTGCGTGGGGCACGATGGCATCTGTCAGTGAGAGGTGGCTCCAGCGCGGTTTTCGAGCACTGCCTGTCCCCTCCTTGGCTCTTCCCCCGACCCGGCTGCAGCTGCCGAGCTTTTGCTCTGTCCCTCTTTACTTGTGTCACCCTCTCTCTTTCTGCTCAGGCTTTTGTCATTTCTTTTGTCACCATAGTGACAGGAAAAGAGTGATGACTGCTGGAGTAATTTCCCATATTAGCTAACGCTGGCCTTTCAGCCTAAATCAGCGCTTCATTTTCCCGGGGCTCCGGCTGAGCCCCAGCGGAGCGGCATTCAAAAGCGGTGGCGGAGGGGCCTCGGCACGTCGCGGTGCTGCCAGCGCTCCTCCGGGACAGCCTGGGCAGGGACAGGGCCTTCAGGTCACTGCATGTCCCATCTCCGCACACCAGGGATGCGCAGAGAAAAGGGGAAGAAAAAAATCCACTTTTGCAAAGGTTTCTCCCTAACTGCATTTGCTGTGGGTCTCGCGGTCGGTAAAAAACAGGAATTTGGGCACTTCTGTCCATTTTGGGGCAAGTGTACATTTGCAGCGTGCATAGAAAGAGCTCCCCAGAGGTAACTGCTCGCTCCGACCCATGCAGCGAGTTGGAAAAGACCCCCCCGTGTATCCCCAGCCTGCACCCCTGCCTCTGCACGGCCTCTTGCAGCACCGGCTGTTCCCAGGGACCAGGGCTGGGACCAAACCTGGGCTCACAGTGGGGCAAGAGGGCGGCTCAGGACAAAATACTGCTCTCTTCCAGGCTCTGTTAGTCGTTTACTGCATCTCAGAGAGACACGCAGGATACACACACACAAATACATACTTAAAAATCAAGATCATTAAGCACGCAAATACGTTTAAATAACAAACAAGCCACTGAAAAGCCGAGAAAGGTCACAAAATGCGAAACGAAAGCTGCTCTTCTGTTCTCCGTTCCGGCAGTGCCAGTCCCTGCCACAGAGGAGGATATATTAAGAAGAGTCAACCTTCATTTCAAGCGCGCTGCCTTTTGTCCTCATATCACAACATTAACATTATCCCCACATAATTTTGTGTATTTAATTTTACAATAGACTGTGCCAGTGAGCACTGCCTGTAAATATTTGATCACCACCGTTCCTCTAGGATTATCTTATCAAGAGTAAAGATATTAAAATAGAAATCTTGTCATGTTACTGCCTTTATACTTCCAGCCTGAGAGTTGATTGACAGAAAATGAACTGCCTGAACTAGCTCTAAAGTGTCTTTTCACTGAGAGCTTTAATGCCAGAGGCTATAGAAAAAAAGGTAGCTAGTCATCGGAAACTAATGCCTTGCTGTAGTTACAGAGCTTTTGTACTGAAGATTAAAAAATATGAGTCTACTAGGGGTATTTTTACAAGTGTAAAATGATGTTGGTCTTTTTGTATCTTTTTGCCATCTCTAATGAGCCTTAAAAAAAGCCTTGCCTTTTCTTCCCACACTTGAATACTAGATGCAGCCTCACCACAGCTCACAGACATGGGCTGAAGTTTTGCAAGAGTAAGCTCTTGACTTATCTAACCTACAAAATTTCTTTTTGGTGATAAAACGGATTGCAAGCCAGGACTGAATGTTCCTGCCTAGCTTGGAATATCAAACCACTATAGACAAGTCAAGGTTTCTATTTACGGGCAGCTAAAGACACACCCGTAATGCTGTTTTAATGTTACAAAATTGCCCTGAAATTGTCATGTGTCTGAAGAGCACCATGCTGCAAATATATAGCCAGTCCCCGAGGGCTCACTCAGCCAGTGCTCCAGCACAAATCAATGAGAGTTTTCGCTGGAGTAAGGACCCAAGCGCCAATTCAGGAAAGTACCTAGGCACAAGCAAACTTTAATCACAAGCTCGTGCTCGTTAGAAATCAATAAAGACAGAAGCTGGCTGGGGCAAGGGGATGGTGAAGGGTTTGGGTACTGCATCCCTGCAGTACCTGCGCCCGGGCGGGTGAAGGACCAGCAGTTCCCAGCATCCCAAATAAATCTGGCTTTGTCCTGTCATGATCCGGGAGGGCAGGGAAGGGTCGTTAGTTCACAGATCTGTCCCATCGCAATGACAAACTGTAGCCACTGGCATTAAATCACCCGAGGCCTTCAAGGCAGTAACAACAGAAGTGTTCTTGCGGGATGACTGAGGTCGGAGTAGCCAGAGACAGTGCAACCTGGAACGCTCTCTTTAGTCAGATCATTCCTCCCACTTTTTTCCCTTCCAGCGTGAACAATAACTATGAAATGAAAATAATTGGACATTAAGCAGCCTATTGTTGAGCTGACATGAAAGGGATTTACATGGGTGGCTCCCATTAACAGCAATGGGTGGTCCCCTCCACACTTTCCCTGGGCTCCGAATGTAGAAAAACTTGTCCTAACATTTCACTTAACAGAAAAGGTCAAGAGCTGTGGTTTTGTTCAGCGTGCTCAATATATTCAATTAAAATATACTGGCATGTTCATCAGCTATTAACTGTCTTTGCAATAGCTGTAATTAAACAGATACTTACCTGTGAAAGGAAATCTTTCAAGACAAACTCTGACATGGCAGCGGAGGAGAGTAGGAATTTCCCAGGTCTCCAGTGTGGGTTTGCTTTGTGTCTCCGCATGAATCCCTCAACCACTGGGAGTTTTCCTTTCCCTGCTGCTGGAGCGAGGATGGCTTCATGGTCCACTGATGGCTGCTGATTTCCATACAGGTAGGGCACGTCAGCAGAAGGCGAGGGGCTGGCCAGATCCAGCTCCTGCATGTCCCTTCCCTGGGCACGCTGGGTGTGAGCTGAGCACCAGCAGTGCTGGTTGCTTGGAAGCTCTGGGGGAATAAAATCAGCAGGATGATTTTTTCAACCAGGCAATTCACTTGCAGAAATATCATTTACCAAGTTCCACTTACGGCCTCAGGGATAAGAAATGGAGAATGAGAAAGAGTTGGCTGCTCTGGAGTTTTTAGCAAACTCAGAGGTTTTAGAGGGTTTAGCAGCTGGTGGCCTCCAATCCAATGGGCAGTAGGGTTAAAAGTCATGCACCCTGCTTTGAAAACTTCTTCCAAAGAGCCTGAAATGAAGAAAAACCCCAACAAGGCAGACTAGTGCAAAGCAGAGGAAGGAACTGAAGGAAGCAAAAAGTAATTACCTGAGCCAACTGTTCTAATTATATACACACAGCAGACAAACGGTGATAGCAATTGTTGGTGCTCTTAAGACGGATCGCAGGGAAATAGAGATACAGTAGAAAATAACACATATTAAGGAATTAGTATTCATTATGCTAAAGAAGGGGGTGGGTATTTACATTAGTCAGAAATCAGGCATACAGAGACATGGGTGACAGCAAGAAGTGCAGCAAGAAAACCCAGAACACACTTGTGATGGGTTTCCCTGGTAGGTGTGAACAAGGGATGCTGAGCCGGGTGTGATGCCACCAGCACTGCTGCTTTTCCCCAGAGACCTTTCAGGGCTGAGCAGCACATGCTTTTCCCAAGAGCAATGTTCCCATCGGCCAGTTTAGTCTCCTGTATGTACCTTCCTACACGCTAAAATACAGCATTTCTGCAGGAGACTCCGGAGCACCGCGTGCACCACAAAGGGGTGTACCCTGCACAGGCAATGGTTGTCCGCTAATGGATAGCCCCAGCATCGCTCGATTCTATCACAGTTTTATGCAGCTGACGGCATCCAACATGCAGCTCCGGCTGCCTCCAGGCACAGGGCTGGAGCAGGGCACGGGGAAGCCCAGCGCCTCGCTGCAGGGCTGCAGGATAGCACACCACGTGTGAGGAGCTGAGTGTGCTCCCTCTTGCCATGGGGCTTTTGGGGGACAATAGCGTGCCCCCTACCACACTGCACCAGCTGGGTTTCGATCTTCTGTGTGCTCAGGGTCTTCTGGATCCTTTCACTACAATGTCCCAAAGCTCCTTGTGAGTTTGTGCCATCCTCTTCAAGAGGTACCGTCAGCAAACACTCATGTTCCTCTGCTGAGGTCCTTAATGAAGATAGATAGTGATCAAAGTAAGCTTCAGCCCAGTCCTTGAAAAACTTCTCCTTTCACCATTACTGGGCCCTATTAGCCAGTTCCCCACCCATTTCTGAGATATTCAATTAATCCCTGTCTTCTCCAGCATGGCTTATACTGTTAGATATTCAGAGCACAAAGGCAGGGGATTCACTGAAATCCTGGAGGAGGAGAACTGCTGGATTTCCTTTATCTGCAAGATCAGTTAGGGATTTCAGGTTAATCTTGCTTGGTAAATCATGTTGCATTTTATACCATTTGCCTTCATGTCTCTGTAAGCGGTCTTTCTCTCAGAAAAATGTCAGCAAGCTCTCACTATTGGACCCTGTTCATTTAGCAAGACCTTCTTAAATGGATGCACTACATTTTCCACACTCCCACGTATAGAGCCCCACCCCTGAGCTCATACACTTGTTAAGCACCCACCTGTGGGTCCATGGGCCAGATCCTTCAGAATTGAAGGACAGAGAGCGCCCACTTTCTGCTGTTGGGCACCCAAGCCTGTTCCTTAGGTGTCTAACAAACTCAACGAAGTATGTAAGTACCTAAAAAAACCATCCTGTTGCAAGTTCCCACTGGCAATCGGGAGCCATAAAACCTAACTTGACATGAGCTGGTGGTTTGGGGATTTCATTTCTGCACATCTTTCTTAACCTTCAGTTTTGCATTCAGTCCCTTTACCATGCTGCCTTTAGCCCATGCTCCAAATCTTTTTCCTCCCCCAAAAGCTAGGCATTTCTCCTGCTTTGAGGAAGAGGGTGCATAACATCATTATTCTGCCCATATACTCCTGCTCTGTGCTAGTAGCCAGCAGCCCTTCTCTCCTCCGTCTTTCTATTGCCCTGTGGTTGTAGAAGTTGTGCATTTGAATAGTCTTTCCTGGGTCTACCTAAGCAAGTCTCCCTTCAAGCTTTCCTTTCCTGACTGCCCTGGTTTCAGCTGGGATAGAGTTAATTTTCTTTCTAGTAGCTGGTATAGTGTTATGTTCTGGATTTAGTAGGAGAAGAATGTTGATAACACACCGATGTTTTCAGTTGTTGCTAAGTAGTGTTTAGATGAAGTCACAGATTTTTCAGCTTCTCCTGCCCAGCCAGCAGGAAGGCTGGAGGGGCACAAGAAGCTGGGAGGGGACACAGCCAGGACAGCTGACCCAGACTGGCCAAAGGGATATTCCATACCGTGTGATGTCATGCCCAGTATATAAACTGGGGGGGAGTTGGCCTGGGGGCAGATCGCTGCTCAGGAACTAACTGGGCATCAGGCAGCAGGGGGTGAGCAATTGCATTGTGCATCACTTGTATATTCCAATCCTTTTATTATTATTATTGTCATTTTAATATTGTTATTACTATTATTATCAGTTTCTTCCTTTCTATTCTATTAAACTGTTCTTTTCTCAGCCCACGAGTTCTACTTTTTTCCGATTCTCTCCCCCATCCCACTGGGGTGGCAGGGGTGGTGAGTGAGCAGTTGCGTGGCGCTTAGTTGCTGGCTGGGGTTAAACCACGACACCAACCTATTTCACAGAGCTTGCTTTGTTGCCAGGGCTTCCTTCTTCGTGCCACTTACTTAGATTCTGCTAATTCTTGCTCTAAGAAGATATTTTTCATCCAATTCTGTCTCCAGCTCCTTCCTAAAAGTTTCTTCCCCTTAAACTGAGAGGCACTTTCCAGATCTGAAGCAGGTTGCCCGTCCCTGCCTGCTCACCGTGCGACAATGCAGATGGCAGAGTTGCACAGCTCCTTGGGTGATCAAGTGCTTTATAAATTTCAAGCCAGAGATGTACAAAAAAAAAAAAAAGGCCAAAAAAAAAAAAGGTCTTTCCAGGGAGCACAAAATCAACACGATGACTTTAGCTAGCTGCACACAGGCAGAAACATCACACTGCCTTAAGTCTGCGCGGATGTTTGTGCCCCAGCTAAATCAAGTTTTGCAGATACTGCCCGCATCCTCAGTCTCCTCCAGCAGCACTTGCAAGCCCCCCGAGCCCTGTAACCAGAAGGGAAGGGAATGCAGAATCCCAAACCTCTCCTGGCATAAACCAGGCTGCAGATCATAAGCAAACCATCAGTAAGTATCTGTGCAAACACTAAACAGAGGATTTCTGGTCAAAGCCAGCAGCTGAGAAGAAAAGCATCCCTTTCCAAGCCTTGGTCTCCTCTCCAAAGACCTACCCGTCACTGCTGGCCCTGGAGCGGGGCTCTGGCTCTGCACTGTCCTCAGCCCCTCTCTGCAGTGACTTTTTGATCAGGTTGAGGCAACGATTTTCAGTAAAACAAGAGAGGAAAATTAACAGTTGCAAGACAGCAAGGTCTGTGTGTGTGTGCGCGCGCACCTGTGCATCTCCCCTAGGACAAGCTTCAGCACACTTGGTGTTTATCAGGTGTAAACACGGACGGATGCCTGGTAATGCTGCGGGGAATGGAAGTCCCATCCTTTCCCTATAGAGTGGCAGGAAGGGACAGAGAAACAAGTACAAACGATCAGGCACAAGCTCAAACCAAGACGCTATGGGCACTTAGTCGCACTTTGCTGGACAGGAGGGCGAAGAGCAGCAGCACAGGCGCTGCACAGCCCGTAGGGCCAGGGGCTGCGGCCGCCGCTGAGCACAGCTGAGCCAGGCACCAGGGCCACAGCCCTCCCAGCAAAACACATACGTTAGATAGATAGATAGATAGAGATGTAGATAGATACAAAAAGCTTTCAGGTATTTAATTATGAAAGTCTTTATATATCAAAAAAATAACTTTTTATAATGTTTAAAAATGTGTGTATATATGTATATTTATATGCATACATATATATGCTGGTTGTATATGTATATATAAAGCCCTTTTAAAAGACCTTTACATACACACACAGAGAGACATACTTACACATATATGTATATATACATATATAAGACCTTTCTATATATACATATACACATATGCATTGTGTTATATATATATACATTTACATAGGTATTTTATATATCATAAATATAAGTATATAAAGGTCTTTCAGAAGGGCTATATATATGGACGTGCATGTCTATATGTCTATTTATATGAATATGTATATATGCATATATAAAATTAATAGAATTAATAAATATAACTACATATACATATACTATATTACATTATATACATATTATCATCCATATCATATAATAACAATAATTATATAACAGTAAATATATATTATATTTTTATGCTATTTGTTATGTACATTTATGTTGTTACAATTTTATATATATATTTAGATTATATGTTTTTAAAGGTCTTTGAAAAGGTCTTTATATATAAGTATAATCAGCATACATATATGCATAAAAATTCACATATATACATATATTTTTATGTATATCTGCCTGTGCATATGAATGAATGAAAAAATAAATAAGTAAAACCAGAGAAACAAGTTTAATGGCATTTCAGCTGCAGTCCCTGGGTAGGCCTGAAATAAGGTGATGAGATTGCTCAAATAATTTGGCAGCCTTGTAATGAAAACTCTATTCTCCAACTGCTTTCATTAGGCAGCCCTCTTTTAATAATAGTTGCTTATTGCCTGGCAGATACAAATGTGAAAAGATGTAGATAATATCCTCTGATGATCCTAGACAACACTATATATATACACACACGGGGAGGTGGTGGGGGTGTATATATACACACACACACACACACATATGTGTATGTGTACACACACACACACACACACACAGCAGCTTATATTTCTCTCTGGACCCATCAGAAGGAAAAGCTGCCCAGGCAGGGCTCTCCGAGGCTGGGCTGGCACAAACACTTAGTGTAGAAAATCAGCAACCCGTCACTGAAGATTACCTAAACTGTAGGAGAAGAGGAATAATATTGCTCCCTGTAGCTCTGCAGAGTTTTAGACATGAAAAGTGCGCGTGTATTCTTAACCGAACTCAGGCGTAACTGGCTAAAACTCCCGCAGTATGTATGCAATACGCGTGCCATTGACTTCCTAGAAGCCCTGGCAGAACAGGAGCTGTGAGGGTGGGCGAGGAAAGTGGCCAGGTTGCCCGTGGCATCGTCCCGCTTTGTGCCAGGAGAAACCGCCGGAGTGCAGACACCCTGTTTGCACATTTTACTTTTAAATCCCCGGCTGCTGCTTTCAGGCCTGACAAGTACCCTGACACCTTTCCTTTCCCCTCCTGCCACCAGCCTGGCCAGGAGCCGTGATGTCCGTCTGTCCAGCCCCCATGCGCCTGGCCGTGGCCGGAGCCCCCTGCTCACACACTCGGTCCTGACCGGGAAGGAGGAGCTGTCACGCCGTGGCATTTCTCTCCTTCTCCGGCAAAGGGATCCGGCTGAAAGAAGTGAAGAAATAACATCAAAACCCCAGCCGGAGGCTGACAAGCAAACTGACATTTAACAAAAAAAATAGGTGAGGTAGGAAGAAAGGCCTGGGTGGGTACTTCAGTGTTTGGCTATGGTTGCAAATCTTTTGGGTGAGCTTTTCTGGCTCCCCAACATAAAAGCTTTTCCAGACACATTCTTAAAATGCCAGGGAAAGTATCACCCCTGCCTTTTCTATCTCATTAGCAGCTGTCCCAGAACTGCCCACACCCAGAAGAGCAGCGGTGTTGAGGCAAGCGTTTCACCATCTTCAACTCCAGCAGCAGGAGGAGGAGGGCAGGCAAGGGTTAAGTGACAGCTTATTTACGAGTGACAAGGGTGTGCAGAAGCCTGGAAGATTTTTTTTCCAGTTTTCATTGGGTGACAGACACTTTACAGGCAGTTCTGCTGTCCCTGGGAACATCAGTGTGAAATGGAGAACCGGTGGCATTTACAGACTGAAGTTTCTGCTTGTACTCAGTGACAGAATAAAGGGGGGGAAGAAAAAAAAGCCAAACCCACGAATGTTTTTAACCACCGCCTGTTTTTACGCCAGCTCTAACTCTGGCTGGTTAGACTCACTGGGCTGTTGCAGCAAGAGGCGGTTTGAGCTGCTGGTGGACAACGTTGCGTTCTGCTCAAACTATTTCTCACTCGCTTAATTATATCCTGCACCTACAGTTTTACAGAGAACAGATGTGAAGGCTTACCTTGGGACAGATACATTATGTGTACAGCATTAACTTCACACCCATACAGTCCCCATTTTAATTACACAGCCAGTGGGGGACTCTGGATAGTTTGCTGGCAGAGCAGTTGGTTTCATCAGCAATTCCCAAGACCTCAGCTGTCTGCAAGCATCCTCACCCATGCAGGCTGAGCTACACTGGAGATCCACCCCAAGGCAGCCAAGGGTGAGCCAGGCACTGCCTGATCTCTGGGCTGCGACTGCAAGTCCCCCAAAATCACCGAAAGACCAACTGCTGGTACACACCTATGGGCTTGCACAAGGTCCAGCCTAAGATTCACCTTAAATACAAGTGGTTTGGAGAAAAGCATTAACGTGACGTGAAATGTGAGGCCAAAGGATATTGAAAGACAACTTGGACATACAGCGCTGTAGTAGTTTGTCTGATCTCTGACCCCTGTCAGGGAAACATCAGTATGACGGGTCCCCACAGGCTGCATCTCTCTGCTAATAAAAGCCTTTTAGCAACACTCAGAGAAGGGGTTTGATCACAGCCTGTTGCTGGGTTTAATAGGTGCCGAAGAACAAGCTAGCATTTGGTTTTGTCACTCCATTTGACACATCTCCTCTTTGAACTGACATAAGCAATACCCTTATGTTTTGTTAGCTTCACAGGAACTCCAAAAATTCCTCAAAATTTCAACAGATCCAAAATTGGACTACAATTTTGCTTGTGCTACCATAAAGCAGGGAAAACTGCTCAAAAAAACCCCCAGCATTTCTCTCTATCAAGCCCACTGCATCAAAGCCAGGCAAGGAGACAGTTTCTGCATTTGTTCCTTCTCAAGGTGAAGAGAAAGAAGGGCCATTTTCCTGCTTTCCCCTTTACATCTTTTCCAGGTGGCAAACAGCTCCGCTGAACCCTTTCCCCGCAGCCACCTTTCATTAGCCAGGCTGCCCTTCTCCTCGCCCGCGGCGCAGCCGCACAGTCCTCTGGTTCCAGCCCAGGAGAGAAATCATCAATATACATATGTCAGGTGAAATTAAAATTGTCCCTATGAGTTATTCTATGACACAAGCTAGCACCAGCTATATTAAATCCTATTAATTAATATTTAATTAATTCTTTTCCTTGCCTATAAACACAGAGTGCTACTGCAGAGCACAGAGGCAATTATTATCTGGGGTTCTGCAAGATATTATAACTTTCAGAGTTACAAAACCTGCATATTTGTTAGAAACAGCATGACAAATCTGTCGCTGTTAGAGCTGCTCTACCAAGACTAGAAAAATCCTGAATAAACTGCAATAGGTCAACAATTTGCCAGAAATATCAGCTGAATCAGGAGCCTGTGGTTTCAACTCACTGGAACATTACTTATTATGTGCACAAAGAGCCCTACCTCAGCAGAACACTGTGCATTACTTACCGAAGGGCCAGCAAGGCATGGCTCATGTTTCACTAACTTCCACTCATTCAAGCTTAATTCTTTGCTTAGCTATTTCTCATCTGCTTTCTGAACTGGTGAGGAAGGGCACACAGTGGGACAGGCAAACTCTGCCTCTTGTAGCGCAGACCTTTGCAATGGCATCTGATGAAGCATGGCAGTGGGCAAAACTCAGCTGAAGTGGCCAACTTACTTACTTTCAGCAAACGCGGTGTTTACCGCTCCTCACTCACGTGGAAATGATGCAGAAAGTATGAAAGCACTTTTCTATTTGCTTCTGCTTGTTGGGAAAATGCTCTTCCAGGCAGCAGTGCTTTGGGGGGCTGCACGGTGGTGATGTCCTTGCTGTACGCTACCGCCATGGTTGGCATGGGCAATGGGGATACAAGGGGTTGGGTGGTCGGAAGTGGTGAGCATCCAGGGTTGACTTATTCCCGCAGGATCCAGCACTGCTTGGTTCACACATGGTTTAAATCAGGCTAGTGAATAACAACTCACCAGCTACCCACCAGCTGCTCACCATGTCTACGCCTCTTGAAGAGGCAGCAATGCTTTTGGTCTCCATCCGCACCAGAGTGACTGCTGATGACATTTATTCAAGTGATGACTTTCTCAGTGGCCTTAGGAGACCTGGGAGGCAAAGCTCCCAAACAAAAGCCTTGGTGGCCTCTTGAAAAATTCATCTCTCTTTCCCTGCTGAAAGTGGAAGAGGAAAAAAAAAAGAGGAAAAAAAATACCCCTTTACTGAAGTTGTTACACAATGAGTCATTTGCTGCCTGACGGGAGATGGGGCAGCATCCCTCTCTGTGCCGCAGTGATTTGACTGATTACTTCTCTCTGCTCCGACAGTCGAGCAGCCTCGTCCAGCCGTTCTGATGTCTGGGTCCTGTCTGTCAGCAGCAGAGAAGTGGGTAGCGATGGTAAACAACATCCTTCTGGTTTGGGCAGTGGCATTTTGCCTGTTCGTTATGCCAGAATCAAGACCTCCTACTCAGTGCAAAGCTGAAGCCTGAAAACCCAGGGCTGGGTAGACTGGTTATTTTGGGGCCGGCGTGCAGGCGTTCGCATCTTCTCGGCATGTCGCGGTTGCCCATTTTGCACCAGCCCGTGTCTCCGTATTCCTCTTGGCTGCGTAACTGCTGGGGCGAGGGGTCCTGTGGGGAGCAGGAGGCTGCACGGCGCAGCCCGCCGCAGGGCTCGCAGCGACTGGAGCCTCCCTGGGAATTCGGCACGTTAGACTCAGCCGTCAGGCTTCAAGGGAAACAGTATTGAGTTTTAAGGTGGCATTTTCTTTCGGCTCGAGGCTGATGAGCTCTCCTGGAGGCTTTGGGGACTGAACTGCCATAGATCTCGCTCGAAAATGTCGCCCACCGCGGCTGGGCAGAGAACGAGGACAAGGCACAGGCGTGTGGGGGCTTCTTCCAGCACTTGCAAAATGCTGCTGTCTCCTCTGAGCTCTAAATGGGGCCCGGGACTTCCACAACTGTTAATTAGAGGCAAACATTATTAAAGTAAATTAGAAGAAAAAGGCAGCTGCGTATGCAAACCGATTATATTTTTACACTTGTTTAAAATCACAACTGTGATTTTTAATTATAGTGGATCAAAGAAAATAACCACATTAATCCAATGTAATCACGTGTGAGTTGATTTGATAACAACATTGTATTTAATTGGCAGTAAGCTCAGGCAATGTTAAATACAAATGAAAAGCACTGACGCATTCTGAAGACTAATTAATATGACAGACTGGTAGCAAATGCATTGTTTATTACTACTAATTTCCAATAGCTGGTTCAACACCATTTTGTTACCATGATCCCCAGTGCTGCGTCCATCAATGCATGATATTTAAAAGGAAAATTAAACTTGATTTATTTTAAGGAGGAACACAGGAGTTCAAAGATAATTAAATTATGCATTTCAAATACCAAGCTGCAGATAAAGAGCTTTAAAATACAGGATTCTCCTCTTTCCAACTATAAGTCCCCTTGATATGTGCACATAATTCACATTAAAGTGCTACATCAGTGACGGAAGACACCTTTTTCTCTGCACATTTGAATGCAGTTAACAAATGATAATTTTTTCAGGGGCTGACACAAGTCTCAGTGAAGTAAACAGAGATATTACCCTCAGGACCCTGCCAAAGCCCAGCAAGTCATTGGAAGAATTTCCCTTGGCTCCAGTGGGCTCTCAATCATATTCTAAGCTTTTCAGATCAGGGCCTGTTATCTTTTTTTTATCCTTAGAAAGTACCTAGCAGAAATGAAGAACATTCATTCAGGTAAAGCCTTTTAAATACAGTGTCCTGAAAGTTTGCTAAAGCTTTCCAGAAAGTCACACGCATTAAAATTCTCCTACCTGACTGCACTACCTTCCACAGTTGGTTATGGACTGTAATGGCACATATTTGTCACACCTTGTTACAGCCTTGGTCAATAGAATAATGGAATAATCAATCATCTATATTTTAGTGTGAGACATAATAAATACAGTGCATAATAGTCAATCAGGTCTTCACCAAGGAAAAGTTGAACAATTACAGTGGTTGTCGATGGTAAACTGCCTATGATAAGTATGCAAACATTGACCCCAAGTGTTACACTGAGAACATGGAAATTAAAATCATCTATCTTACTTGATTTGAAGCCTCCCAGATAACAAGGATGGTATTTAAGGAAAACCTTGGCTGGACTCAGATTGCTTCTTTCTGTTAGATTAAAATTAAATTAAGTCAAAATTTAGAAAATACTGGTTTAATTAAAGATACTTCACTAGCTCATAAATTATACATTCTCCATCCTGTTGAGAAGTGTAAGTTTGATATTAGGTGTCAGAGCTGCAGAGAATTCCTAAAGGTTAGTTCACATTTATGTGCCGTATAAAGCAGACTTCTGGAAACGAATGACTAATTATCGAAGTTCCCAAATTGCTACCTCAGTCTGCTCAGCAAGTGCAGTCTCCCTGATTTCAGCAAAAGCAGCGTGTTCTTCGGCAGCTTAGTCCAAATATGCAAAATAATATGGCCAAAAGAGACCTTGGCCAAAAGCAGACATTGGCGTGGAATCAACCATGAAAATATTAATAGATAATCATCCAGAAACTAATTACGAAATGTAAAAAGTCCAGCTATCTTACACAGACCACTGCAAGGAAGAGTGTTTCAGTTTCATTAGCACAGCAGCAGAAGGAGAATCCTTGCAAAGTAGTTTTCTGAACTTCCTAATGCTCTTACCAATGTACATCTGTTAGCTACAGCCACATTCATTTAAATTAGAGGTGTTAAAAAAACCCAACAGTGAAGGTGATAACTCACTGAAACATACTGTAGATACAAGTAAGAAAAAACCCAAAACACAGGAAGACTGAGACCGATGCCTTCTTGGCAATATGCTGGAGTCCAGTGTACGTTATTGGGTTATCTCTAGGAAAACAGGCCAAAACGAAATGGGCGGTGATACAAAGCAGACCAGGCTGGAAGATGTGGTGACTTCTTTTGAACTCAAAACTTCTTCTTAAAATGCACTTGGTCCAAACCAATTAAAACTAAATTTAGTGGGATTTAGGCAGACTCAGATTTAAGCATGAGGCAAAAAGCCATCCCTGAGCTCTCCATCCTCCCATAGCTGCGGCAGCAACAGCGCCGAGCCCTCCTGGCGACACCTCCACACCAGCGGTGGCTTTGTCCCAGCACACGCAGCCAGGGCAGCCGTTCCCCTTCCTAACCACAAGGCCAGGTCACAAAAAGCAGCCTTACCCTGGGTGGAATTTAAGCATGCATTTAACGTAAAGCTGTGCTCCTATCGCACTGACTTTGCCCTCCCCATATCCACAGTGGTGAGCAGAGGGGAGCAGCCATATCCACCATCAATGCTTACGCTGATGCCTGCTGAATTGACTGCCATACTGAAAAAGCAGCCATTACAAACCAAAAGAAGCCTGACAAACACTCCCTTTGAGACCGGAGCTACGCTGGGTAACACAGATGCTCATCGTCAGCCTGCTACCAGTAACACTAGCGGTTTCAATCAAGATGCCTCCAACACAGACTTGCAAATGCTTGGCACCGAGACAGTGGGTAACAGATGCCCACCAGTGCTGAGGAAGACTGCTGAAGATGAAGACAGGGGAGGGGTAAACTCCCTGGCTCCAGGGAATTTGGAGGAGAACTACAGACGTTATTGATTTGCAGCACTGCTGAGAGGCTCCCTTGCTGCTAGGCAGCGCTGGCACTCAGTAAGATGCGATCCTCCATCCAAAGAGTGTCTCTGATTGCCTGAATCAGTGCTAAAGACACACGTCAGTGCATCCTGAAAAGCTCCTTATATATTGACCCAGCCATTATCAGGGTGCTGAGGGGCAGAGCAGGGAGCAAAACCCTCTGGGCACGGCTCTCGGCTGCATCGTACCACATTTTGGAGAGCTTTGCAGAACCACAAAAAAATCCCTCTGAGATGGTTTAGAAACCCCAGAGCTGATTATCCAGATAAGCCATGATGAGATAAGCTCTGATATCATCAGAAAGGGTGCAAGGCACTGTCACATGAGGGAGAGAGATGGGAAAGATGTGAATGCTATTTAAGCGGTCCCACGGTGAAACAGCTTGCAGCCAGCGCACAACTTACTGTCAGCTCTCTTTGAGCAGCTCCTTTGATTGCGCTGCTCTGTGAAGGAGCACTTGTCACTTTTTATCGAAGGAGAGGGGAAGAAAGCAAGGCAGCCTGTTGCCAGGAGAAAAGATGCCACTCACTTTAAGTTAAAATATAGACAGCTGCAATGCCCTGGCTGCTGGTGACTGAGGACTAGCAGAAGTGTGAAGGAAGTATCAATGCAGGGCAAGAAAAAGAAAACAGCAAGAGACTGGAGCAAGCGCAGAGTGGGGAGGGACAGTGCCCCAGACTCCCTGTTTGTAGCCTGAGCGTGCAGGAGGAGAAAACAGCAGCGACGTGCCCTTCAAAAGCTGGCAGCTCCCCATCAGGCTGAGTCGGGATGCTGCTTCCATGGCCCTTGTACCCAAACAGCCGTGGGATGCCTGGCTTAGGATAAAAGACAGACTCAGGGTGACCCACTGCTAAGGAGAGGTTTAAGGCCTCTTATAATAAAAGGGCAATCGGTCATTTGGCACCGTCTTGCTGTGGGCTGGTTACCCCTTACAGCACGTGATGAGCTCTAATCAAAATGGAGAAAAGCTGTAGCATAGCACAGCCTGTCCCGCAGCCCCTGCCTTCCCACATCATCAAGCTTAGAGTTGTTCAGTGAAATCCTCCTTGGGGAGCTGGAAATCCCTCGCTCCAGAGCAAGAGTATTAAAGCACCGTGATCGTATCTTTGTAACTCAGCCAGCAGAGGAAAACAACCTGGGGAAGGTACAAAAGCTCAAGTAACGCGAACGGCCCTTTCCCTGCCTTGGTTTGTCAGGATTCTGCTTGTTCAAGATAATAATCAGCAAACAGAAAACGATGCACAAAAAGGCTCAGGGTGAGAAAGCCCAATTTCCCCTCAGCTTCTGGTGCTTCTGCTAAGAGTTACTTTGGCATATTAAAAGGCACCAGAGATGACAGTAGTAACCGAAAAGATGGAGGGAATGACTCTGCAGACATAAGAGAGACAAAAATGCAAGGCAATATTACAGTATCCCTGTTACCATGAGGCAAAGCATTTCCCACTGGAGCTGGGAAAGCTGATATTTAACAGCTGGATCCTGTCAGACTAACCAGTTTGCTTCTATGGTTTTGTTGCTTATAGCAAAGCAGAAAATAGTTATAGCTATTGTTTTCCTAAATTCAGCTTCATCCTTGCCCTATTTCTCTACAAAACCTGTGCAATTTCTGGCAAGACTCTTTGGCAGTACTTCCCCACTCACACTTTGCAAGGTAGACTGCATTTCCCAGTCCTGGGGTGCTGGCAGTAAGGCTCCGACATCTTGTCCCAGCTACTGGATTTTGAGGATCATGCCCTTCTGTGCAAGTAAGCTGGTGAAGGGTCTGGAGCTCAAGTCTTATGAGGAGCGGCTGAGGGAACCGGGGTTGTTTAGTCTGGAGAGAGGGAGGCTGAGGGGAGACCTTATCGCTCTCTACAACTACCTGAAAGGAGGTTGTAGTGAGGGTGGGTGCTGGTCTCTTCTCCCAACTAACAAGCGATAGAAGAAGAGGAAATGGCCTCAAGTTGTGCCAGGGGAGGTTTAGATTGGACATTAGGAAAAATTTCTTCACCGAAAGTGTTGCAAGCATTGGAACAGGCTGCCCAGGGAAGTGGTTGAGTCGCCATCCCTGGAGGTATTTAAAAGACGTGTAGATGTGGTGCTTAGAGACAGGGTTTAGTGGTGGACTTGGCAGTGTTAGGTTAATGGTTGGACTCAATGATCTTAAAGGTCTTTTCCAACCTAAATGACTCCATGATCTTGTGATTCTAAGTGTAGGAATCACAAATGGTGTACCTGTCCTGAACTGATGATGGATAAAGTCACTAAAAAATCACTTATCTCCTCACTTTAGCGGCATTAGAGCATGATTAACTTCGTGTGCTGCAGAGGGTGGATAAGTGGAGGTCTGATTTTTCAGTTTGTTCTAGTTGTCATCAGCCTGCTAAATTTCCTAATGTATGTTACATACGGTCATGCTGTATTTTTCCTTTAATATGAGTACAGGGGCTCACTCACAGATTCCACAATTCTGCTGCTAATATCACTCTGTGTCTCATGGCAGCACATAGCCATCCATCCCGGCAATGGAGAGCAATCGCTAAGAAATTACATATACATTTGGCAACAGGCAATACCAATGTCACCTTCTAAACAGGCAACCAACGGATGCAGGAGTAAACAGAGGAACAGCCTTTCCCCTGGAAGCAGAGGAAGGCAGTGACTCCAAGTCCTGCAATACTGAGTTATCATCTGGACCTGGCTACGTTTCCCTGAGACTCGCTTCTCTTCATCTCAGCCTCTAGCGGATAGGTGGCATATGGATGTCTTCATGCTCCTGGCCGCCTTGCCAGAGGTCACAGTCCTTTTCTTTTCCCCTGGTAAGTTGGGGGTGGTTCCTGGACGCATCGTGGACGCTCCTATCTGCCTTTTGAGCTCATTAGCTCTCCGCTGTGCACCAACTTCTTTGTGTGGAAGGACTTTGGGAGCAACCCTGCCAGCTTCAAAACTGTAGGATATTTTTCTACGGTAAAACCCCCATTGCTGTACAGGGCTACTTCGTGCCACGGGCACTAACCCCCCACCAGCGCAGCACTGCCTGGATGTGGCGCTCAGCCCGAGTGCTGAGGAGCACAGGGGACCCTCCCGCATCCCGGGGGCGAACGGGCCACGGCAACCGCAGAACGGGGCAAACACAGCACAGGGAGCGGTGCCATGGTCTGCGGGGACAGGCCAGCAGCCATCCCTGGGGACATGCCACTCAGAGCCCCCGGGACACACGGCCAGAGCCGTGGCTGTCCCATGGCACGGCACCTGGGGACACAGGGTGGGCATCACCCGTGGGGCAGGCCTGAGCTGAGACAGCATCTCTGCTGTGTAAAGAATCAAAAATGTTTTTTTGTTGTCTTTTGAGGTTTTTTTTTTTTCCTTTTGTTTCTAAGAGAGAAGACTGCAGAGCTTGTCTGTCCCAGGAAATATGTTATAAAACTGCAATTTGCCTGTCTTGGCTCTCTCACCCTAGCATTGACCCTAAAGATGAACTCCCATGAATAAGTCTAATCCTGTTTTTCATGTTTCCCCAGGCTAATGAATATTTATGAATCGTTTCTCCAGAGCCAAAGCATGGCCCTTACAACCGGCCATGATAGTTCAATTTGTTTTCTTGCCAATTCTTCGAATTGTTTTTTGTCGTTGTTCTTTTTGAAACTTGGGGGGGGGGGGGGAAAATCTCATTCCCAGTTGGTTCTTATCAAAGTGTGTGGGGGTTTTGTTTGTTTTTGATTTTTAAACTCAGCTGGTGCTTGGAGACTTTCCAATCGGCTTGAATGATTAATGTGGTGCCACTGACTTGTTTTGTGTTTGTATTAAAAAAAAAAAAAAAAGCACAATTCATGTTTTCCAAAGAGCCAGTTAGGTATCTCTGGTTGACCATGCCATGTAAGTTTTAAATTGTTCTTTGTGTGCACAAAATGTATAGCAAAAAGGAAGCATTTCCACAGAGATGAATGGAACATTCAAGGTTAGAGACACAGGCAAAAAAGAAAAAATACTGCCTCTCAGCAAGCTGTGTATTAGACTACAATCATTACAAAGCCAGGTCTTAATATCTTAGATTCATTTAAGGGAGAAGATTTGTTCTTTTGCCTACTATTTGTTTAGCTAGTCTAAATTCAGTTTGAATAGCAAAACAGCTTTCCCCGTTTAGCTGCATTACCAAGTCAAGGTCATTCCCCTCAGAGAAAGATCAAGATCCTCTATAAGGGAAAAAAAAAAAAAAAGAAATTATTCTTTCCCCCTGATTGATCTACTGAACATCATTAGTGAAGGGTAAGAGATATCTAAACATGCTCTGTGGTCCATTGACTTGCACGGGTGCTTTTTGAGTGTGAAACAGAAGGAAGTTATGCAATTACCTTGAGGAGAAAAATGTTCCTTTGTTGGTATTTGGAAATAAAACAGAGTTGTGGAGGGGGGAGGATCCTGAAGGACTCTTACAAGCTGTGTGTTTGTGAGTCAATAAAGTGGTAAAGAAAAGCAGCTCTATTGATTTGCATTATGTGCCACTTCCCAGGTAAGCGTTCAGCCTTTTATGATGTTTTTCAGCCAATGTTTTAATAATTTCTGTAGAAGTTTGATAGCACTTAATAGCACATATTTATTTAGAAATAGTAACTGCTTGTGCTTAAACTCATTAGACTAAGACATGCTATTGTAATCTTATCACTCAGAGACTGATTGGCGAAGCGTGCAGGAGCTACATCCAGCGAGTGTAACTTTTACACCAGCCAAAATATATTGCATTATAAAACCCCAAACAACAAAAACTACAGCATTCATTTTTGTGATTTTACCCTTATGTCAGAGGAAAAAAAAAGTCACTTTAAAGCCTGAGAGTGAAGGGTAGCCTTTCCCAGATTGCTTTGCTGCAAGAAGAAAGACCATTACCAGGGAACCAGAAATTGTTCCGAGAGTTAAAATTACTCATGGCATATTAAGGGGGGGGCTCCTCCACACGCTCAGCACTACCCAGGGTGGGGAGACGGGCACGCAGGCTCAGCTGCAGCAGCATGGCCAGGGGCTGATGCTCCCCATCTGCAGGCTCTCCAGGGCAGGAGCCGCTTCCTCCGATTTATTTGAGCAAGACAGAATACAGCTGAACCCCGCAGAGGTCAGCGACCATGAACTTCGGTTAGGGCAGCACTGCAAACAAGCACTGGGAAGAGTGCCGGTGCCCGCGGAGGCTTTAGCCACAGTAACTCCAAGGAGGTGACATCGCCGGGGTGATTTACCCCCTTGGACCCCCAGCCTGGCCCGTACACAAGCCCCGTGCTGCCGGCCTCGGTGAGCCTGGCTGGAGCACGCAGAAAGAGCGCAGAGCCCCCACGGCATCTCTCCTGCCCATGCGTGCACATACATGTGTGTATAGAGATAGAATATACATACACACATACACAGCCCCTCAGACCCTTCCTGCTAAACGGCAAGACCCCAAAGCTTTCCCTTGCAAGGATACCTGGAAATGGTCTGGGAGGGCTCAGTTACTTTTAAGTTCTAGCTCCTTTTTTATCCACTGAAAGTTTAACCAGCAATCTCTGTGAAAATAGCCTTTTTATCTACAGTAAGCTCAAAAATCCAGGGGGCTCAGCACCTCTGGAGGACCAAAAGTGCTCCAGCTGTCTCCACGATGCTCATGGGCAAAGAGCGATGGCTCTGCTGGCCCCAGCAGGTGTTGGTGGGGCAGGGGATCACTCTTGGAGCTGTTCGAGGAAGGGCCAGAACAGCTCAGACTTGCACATTTGAGAGACTGGAGTGTCCTGAAGAGACCACACCACAGTGGCAAAACAGGGCTGAAAGAGTCTCCTCTGTCTCCCTGCCTGGCCACTGCCCAGGCCAAGGAGAGAGCAGCCCTATTATGGTCTGCAATTAAAGAAAAAGCAAAATAAGAATAATTTAAAAACCCCCTTATTGTTCCTGTCTCCTTTGCCAGCTCACCCAGGTCACTGGTAACCCATTTCATAGGGTGCAGCTCCCCACACCCGCATTCCGCCCTGCTAGTAAAGACGAGGCAGTGGGCTCACATGGCCCTTTTACCCACAGCTGGAGGAGATGCCCAAAGGAGGAGCGAAGCTAACCAGAACCCAAACCTTAATGAACCATTAAGGAAAAACATTGCAGAAAGCCCCATGAGATCCCTGCCTGCTCCGCCGGCACGCGCATCAGGCAGCTCCGGCAGCGCATTTGCTGGTTATCATTGCTGTAAATCAAAGCAGAATTAGCATAATTGTTCAGGTCTGGGGTTTGTTTTTACTGAGGTCATAAACAAGCTGATGACACTGGGGGTTTTTTACACCACGTTATAATTGCGCTGGCAGCCTAATTTTCAACACCCTGCTCACCCATGCTCAGTCACAACAGTGTTAACGGCAACTTTCTTTGAAAGAAAACCAATTGTTCCAGGAACGCATCTGAATTCAGCGATATTTCTGTCAATCCAGTGGGCTGCCTTTACTTCTGCCTTCCTTAGGAGACAATCATTGCCTGCTGGGACTTTATGCATAGATTGCTAACTTGCTGTGCATATACTGATGCAAAGAATGAGCTTTGTAATTTAAATAACAGACTGTGGAATTGATGACAGACACAAACACGGTCATTCACCCAGCTGCAGAAAAGTGCAGCTAAGGCTCCAGCAGGAAGGTGAAGGAAACATATTGCTTTTTCAAGGACCAGAAACACAGCCTGCAGCCATGGCTATCACATGTAGGACACCGTATTTATGCATGCAAAATAAAGCAGAACATAGTGCACACCCCAAACCAGAAGGGTTTACATGGTATTCTGCTCTGAGCAGAGAGGCCTTCTTCAGTTTACTCACCTGACTGGATCTTCAGTCCAACTCTAGTGCAAAGTGGAGATGTTCTTTCCTGCAAGGAGATTGGGGTAATAAAGTGGGATTTGGTAAAATCCTGGTGGATGTTCCACGGTCCCTGGGAAGGGCAGTTGGGGAAGACCCATCAGCTCAAGGGCGGCAGCACCTCTCTGCCGGGCAGGATCATACCCACCAATACTGCCTGCATCAACAAAGCAGAGGTAAAGAGCTCCCTCAGCCTCCAAACCGGGCTTTTTGGCCCTGCACACACTGTGATTTACCCCCAGGCATTGGCTCCCAGGTAGTGGTGGGTCCCACAGCCTGCACTGGTCATCCTGGGGACCCACAGTTGGACCCCAGGACTGGGAGCACCTCTGAGAAACAGCCCTGTGCGACAGGATCATGCTGCAGAACGTCTGCAAGACCCCCTGTTAGCAGGCACAGAGCCGGGGAGGGCCCCTTTGGGGATGGATGGGGCTCACGTGTAAAGGAGAAGAGGGTGTGGGGGGACATGAGCATGGGCCAAGGCTGGGCAGAGCCGCAGCACTGCGTGACAGAGCTGGTCCCGCTGAAGAGTTATCTTGCAGACGAAGACAAGGGCACTGTAGACAATAAAAATGACAGCAAGAGTACAGAAAATTATTGTAAATACCTGTTCAGGTAAAATAAACCTTCTTAATCTGGTGTGTGTCATTTGCATAACAACAAAGGCTTTTTTTTTTTTTAAGAGTGATAAATACATTTTCGTTTTGAAAAGAAACAAAGACTCTGACAAGGCCTTTAATCATCAAATCAATATAAACAACATTATAATATATTAGACTTGGAAATGATAAACTGTGATTATGCACCAACTAATTAAATTAGTACTGACAGCTTTCAAAGAGTCGGAGAAAAAGGCAAAATATATTCCTGGCTTTCAGGGATGATTTTTCCTAGAAGAAGTGGAGACAGATGAGCTGTAAGCACTTTCCAGCTGGGAACGAGGATCCACGCAGGAAGCACCCACACCTGAAACACGACCTCTCCTAACACTTAGCGGAAAACCCATTTCACAAATGGGAACTGAGCCAGGTCAGCTGTGAGTAACAAGCAACAAGTTAAAGTCAAGTCCTCCTTAAAATGAAATCCAAGAAGTATGCACTGGAAAAGACTAATTACAGCCGCTGTGCCACTGAGCGAGAGCTACCAGTCTGCTGGCAGTAACTTGAATTTCATTGTTTGGGAAGATGAAAGCCTTCACTCAGCTGGGGAACGGCATGAAAAACATTCATAAACAGGAGTGAGACAAACTGTATTTATTCATGAGTAGCATTAATACCCTTTTGAGGGTTCTTATAATAATTTAGGGTTGCTATGCAACACACAGGTCCAAACCTGATTCCAGTAGCAGCAGCAAAGCAGATCATCTGCTGGCTTTGGTAGGACCTGGAGAGACCCTGCACAGACACTGATGACTACATCCAGCACAGTACCCCAGATGTATATTTCCAAGTGAACTGGGACTAAATGCAGCACAGGCATCCAGACCACTGCTGCGCATGGCTACGTTTCCATCCCAATGGGAACAATAGCAATTGTGGAAACAGAAACAACTCCCAACCCAAACGCTTGTCATATGCAACACTTGTCAACTTGTCAAGATGTTACTTTCTATAAATGAGCTTAATTTACATGTTAATAACACCAAAAAACATGGTGTGAGAGGGATGGAGGAGACTGAGGACCAAGTGAAGTGAGGAGGAGACATCTGAAACTTCCATTTGAAATTTTGTGAGAAATGGGAATTCTGAAATGTTTCAATAAGCTCAAAATAAAATCCATCCATTAACTTTACTCGCATTTCATAGCAGGACCCTCTAGCCATGCACCAGCTTTTCGTCTTCTGGAGACCCTTGAAGGTGGCTGAATTGTGCTCATGACAAACCTTGACTGTTGTGGTTTTGTTTTTTCATCACCAAAGTCCCACCTGTCCCTGCAAGAGCCAAACAGACTGCAGAGTCAGTGCTTCGCCCTGCCAAAAACCCACAGCACGACACGCAGCGAGCCAGGCTGCAGCCTTGCCAGGATTCGCAGGGGACACATTTGCTTCCCAGCATGGAGGAGGCGGCTGGTTGCGATTAGAAAGACAGGGAGAAAAGAAGCAAAAGCAGAAATGCTGCTCTTGTAGCTGCGGGAGCCGGGAGCCAAGAAGGCATCACTGCCATCCCACTCGGGTCAGCAGGGCTGCGGAGGAGCATGTTGTGGAGGACCAGGCACCACAAACTGAAAAGAAACTCTAGGCTGAACATCCCCAGCCCCACTGAGATGTTTCCAGCCCCCATGGATGGAGCTGGGCTGCCCTTGGGCTGGTGAGGTCCTGTCAATCCTCCGGTGACAGACAGCACCTGCGGTGCAGCCACACACAGCCACACTGGCAGCTCCTGATCTGAGTATTCCCATCCCCACCGCAACCAGCGCTTTCCTCCTCCTCACCTGTGCTTACACCTCCATGCGTGAATACAGCGACAGGGTCTCAGCTGACCCAAATATCCTTCCCCTTTCCTGGCACAGATCTGGGATTTTCAGGGCATTCTTGTTTATCACCTTTTGCTTTCAGATGCTGAACTCTCCCTTCTTTGAAAACTTTGATTCAATGGTTGTGTGCAGGCACGTTCCCTTGATAACTGGGCTTGGGGTGAATATATGGAGAACTGGGTGGAACAAAGCCAGTTAGCTACATGTGTTTATCTGGGAGAAAACCTGGGGAAGGTGGGGAATCACATTGCTAATATCCATTCAATACCAAAACCTTAAAAATGAAAAATTAGTTTGCTCTGCAAATGGCAGCAGCCAACAAGCTCAGCCATCCCACATTGTCGCGGGTCCTTTTGCTTTAGCTGCCCATCCATAGCACAGCAAAATCCGTAAAGCTTGCAGGATCAGTCTGACAATTCTGCTTAGGAGAAAGCAGAGAACAATATTTTCTGTATTTAATTACTTTGTAATAATGGCCTGTGTCGTCAGTTCAGCATTTGTGTTTGCCACAATGTTCCAATGTCAGGGCTGAAGTAAAAGTAAAATTAAAGCTTTCTTCTGACTCTTTGTACTTGGCCACATCACATCCTTGCAAAGATGCCTAATCAATTAATTTGTGCCTGAAAGGACAGATAGAGCGTCCTCCCCAAAGGGTCCCTGCTAGCACAGTCAGCATGGGAGCAGAGGTGACTTGGAAAGTGATAATTAAAAGAAAACTTACCCAGGACTCATAGGCCCTCTACAGTTGTATACATTTAGAGAAGTGTGGGCAGAGCTCCCTCTTCTTCCCTCTCCCCCTTCCCAGGGCGCATGGTTGGGCATTTTCGGGAGCTATGCAGCCCCAGAACG
The DNA here is from genome assembly GCF_000737465.1 of Haliaeetus leucocephalus. Classification (NCBI taxonomy): domain Eukaryota; kingdom Metazoa; phylum Chordata; class Aves; order Accipitriformes; family Accipitridae; genus Haliaeetus; species Haliaeetus leucocephalus. The sequence goes on from NW_010972438.1 coordinate 10,256,242, forward strand.
GGAGCTCCAGAGATGCTGCTGAGCACAGCCAGGGCTGTGGTCTGGAGACCCCTTTCCCCTCCACAGTGCTCTCACTCAGGGCTGTGAGGGGACAGGGACCCATCAGGTTTACTAGGTGCAAAACACTCAACTTTAAGAGCCACCGAAGTCTACTTGCCGTCCTCCTAATATACATCAGTTAAACAAACCGATCGTAGAATAACAAAGAAGTATAACCAGTGCCAGAAAAAGTCCTGCAGCCAGCAAGTCTCTCCTGCATATTTTATCTTATAATCCACTGCACTAATACTTAACCACCACACCAAGCAGGTGGAAGTTTGAGGGCCATTGAGCACTGTGAATTTTCCCAATGCATCACAATTACCAAAACACCTGTGCTAAATAACTTTGCGCTGAGCCACTGTGAAAATTCACAGAGTGCTCAATAGCCCTTGAAATTTCTCATTTCTAACTGGCGGTGGAGTGGCTGAGCGCTCACACATCACACCGCAGCACAACGCACGTAAGGACACTGGTTCAAGACCTCGTAAAGGCCCTTTTCTCCTCAGCTGGAAGTTACGCTGTCCCTGTGATTTTCAGGCTGCTCCTACTTTGTCTCCGCAATTACACTCACTTGGAGCTGGTGAACTCTTGTGTGAGCAGACTCCAAACACAGCCAAGCTCCGCAGCTCCCCTGTCTCTCCTTCCCCGCCCGGCACAGCTGCCTGTCTCAGGACCTTCCTTTTCTTCTTGCATAGCCAGGACAGATGCCAAAACAGAGGCAGAAAAACCCCTTGGGCCACAATACGCTGATCCCAAGCTTGGGACTGGCCTCTTCACACTCCTCATCCCATTCTTATGGGGACACTGGAGAGGGACTAAGGGCTCAGCCTGACCCCGGACGCGGCAGTAGCTGAGGACAAATTCAGCCCTGGGATGCACAGAGCAGGGCAAGGCTCAGTGGATGGCCAGAAGCTCTTTAGCAGTGGTGGAAGACATGAAAGACTGCACAAGCCCCTGCTGCATCCAGCTGGAAAAGAGGACGAGAACAAATTGGAGTGGCTTCAGCAGGCAGAAGCAAGAAGAATGGGAGGTTGATAAACCTCCCTTACAGCAGGGAACTAGAGACATTCAATCCATTTAGTCTGTCCCTGGGAAGGTTAAGAGGTGACTTGAGAGTGGTCAGCAAGTGCCTACGCAGAGAGAGGAGTAATAAGATGAGGCTCTTTAATCTGACAGACGAAGGCATCTTGAGATCCAGTGGCTGGAAACCAAAGGCATTTCTACAGAGAAATAAAATTGTTCTTGGTGCAGAACAGTTAAGGTAATTAATTAACCACTGGAACAATTTACCTGAGGATGCAACAGATTCTCTGTCACTTGAGCTCTTTAGATTGGACCTCTGTGGGGCATCTAAACTCCACCAGAGCATCTGGGTTTTGAAGACTGGGGGGGAAGGGGAGGTCACACAGGAAAAAATCACTGGTGTAGGCTATTGGGGGCTCCTTCTGCACAGCTAGTCCAGAACTGGAGATCTTTGGAAGTCAGACAGCGAGAGAGCAGCCAGCTGCTGCTGTATTAGATACAAATACAGAGGGACAGTAAAAGCACAGAGAAGCAAGAACGATTTGGAAAATATAATGCATCTCATCAGATGTCCCCCGAGCCTTACAGGGCAGCCCAGGGCTGCACCCAGCCCCTGCTCTCTGCCACTTTGCTGAGCGGAGCAGAAGAAAATCATCTGCTCACACATGGAGGCTGAGCATGGCCCCCCCGTGTCCCTGTCCTGCCATTCTCCACAAGGGCTATGAACTACCCACAAAACAGCCTGTCGTGCTGGGCTGTGGTTTCCACACACCGGGTGCTCACCAGCCACTTCCAGCTCATCCGTGGGACTGCAGAGCATCACTTTGGTCTCGCCTCTGAGGCTAAGTGCTTTCCTGAGGAACCATTCAAATTGGCAGCACTGCAACACACAGCAGCGTGGGACTGCCCTCAGCAAAGGTCCTTTATCTTTAAAAAGACAGACTGAAAGCAAGAGTTCAGATTAGAAATGCACGTTAATAAATTGCCCTGGTTTTCCACAGACAAATGCAATGCATTTCAGATTACATGTGCCCACATTCTCACTTTCTATAGCTTCTCAAGGCAGCCCATAGTACAACCTCAGCTTCTCAGTACTGCCCCACCACTTACTTGTAGCAAGTTGCCATGATAATGAAGTTGAACTTCTATATCCAATCTGTTGATACAAGTACTATAAACCTGATTTTCAGGGTTGCTTAGCTCAGTTATTAAAAGGTTCAGTGCATCTCTACCAACCTCCAGCTGAAATCCAGATTGTTTTTTAAGAGATGACATTTTAGAAGCCTTAGGCTTTTATGTTACTTTTTGTATTTTAGAAGAAGCATGTTTTGGAGCCCTTGACACAAATAAGAGGTGAATTTCAATGGTCCAAATTTACATGTATTTTAGAGTTAGTGATGTTTAAATACGATTATTTTTGGTACATTAGCATAGGAAAGTTGGCGCAAAAGCCCAATTTTCTCATGTGGTTTTCTAGTAATTAATACTCTAGACACTTCTGATTATAAAATTATACAAATACATCAGTGCATCAATACAAAGTAAAATAATAAAAATAAATACCAGAAACAAGCGTATCACATACATGCCAAACAGACAGGAAGGATCAAAACCTGGCTGCACAGGCACACCATCCCCACGCTTTTCCCTAAACGATCCATCACACACAGACTCATCAAACCAGAGGGCAAAAGAATAGAGAAAAACAAGTTCTGGAAAAGTAACTTTCTACTTAAACCACAATTAATGAGGCTGCCTGAAGGATTCCCATCTCCACAAAAGCAAGTGGAAAACGCCAAGTCCCCCAGGCAGTACATCCACACCCTGCGCTGAGGGCTTTTCCCAGCCTTGCTCTCCTGCGGCCACAGGCACCGCTCTCTGTGACCTCAGTGCTGCTTCACAAATTGTCAAACAACTGTCCAAGCAGTAAAACAATTTAAGCTTTCCACATATTTTGGTATATTTGCTGTTAGCAAACAGCAAAAAAATATTACCTTACTCTGACTATGTAAAAGACTTATTTCACTGATTGCCCAGGCTTTGTTTTTCTTTAAGCAACTCTAAATGGGTGGTGTTGCTATTAACCATAAAATAACCACAGTATTGCAGCCAAAGACCGTTGCAGACTGTCCAGAAGTCTCATGATTTCACTGTGATGCACAGAGAAGGAATAATCAAAGTCCCATTATAATTATAACAAATCCAAATGACCTGAGCCATTAGGTCAATGTCAATAAAAGTGACTCTCAAATGTCTGAACTGGAAGGCTTCCACAGATGCCATTCCTTCTCCAGGAGTGAGACACCACTCCAAATCTCAGTGGAAGGTTGTTTTTGCTTTTAATTGGCACCTGAGTTTTATTTGGCTGGCTTCTAAATTATTCGCCCCTCCTTTCTGATTAGGAGAGCTTTCAGATCTTACGCAGAGGGCTCTCAGCTCTTTGTTCTTCAAGACTCTTTTTAATAAAAAAATAAAAAAAAACCCAAAAACTCACATCTGCAAACAGAAATGCAGGAAGACAGCCAAAAATCAGATTGTGAGCTTTAACATTTAACTATTGCTGTATTTCACTGTGTGCCTGTACACGACTTGTATAAAGGCAGACACCCTTATGGTCTGTGTCCCCTGGAAGGAGACAAGTACACATGCTCCATCCATAATTAATGGCCCAGCTTTTCCAAAAGCACTAACAACTGCATCTGCTTCTGTCTGTGGAGGATTTGACCCTCAAGGTTTGGCTTCACCAGACTAACACTCTGCCTGCAAAATAGCCATCTAGGACACACTGGAGCCAGGCTTTATCACCTGGATCCCAGATGTATCTAAGCCAGCAGCAAACATAACCACACTTGTCCTCTGAAATAGATGCTGGCTTTGCCACTCATTTCAAGAGCGGTGGGCTTGGCCTCCACTCAAGTTTCCAAGGTTCTCAGTGCTTAGGATTGGGACTGAGCCCTCCTGAAGCCTCAAGCAGGCTGAAAGCACTCAGCACCCCTGCTGTATTGAATTACTACATTATTTCAAGCCGTCGTACCGCCCAGAGGACAGGTGGACACAAAGCAGCACCAGTGCAGAGCTGCGCCTGCACCAGGCGGTCAGCACTTCAGCTCTCAGCAGGGCAGCAGCAATGCTCCTGGCAGGTAGGTTGCTACTAAAAGGCGTCAAAATCCACCTGGATATGGGCTGATCGGTTTTATTTGTTTGTTACCCAGCCCATGGAGTAAGATATGCCCTGAGTATATTTGTTTTGCTGAAGCAACCAGAAAAAAAGCCTCCAAGCCTCCCCAAAGCAGGCTGTCTGCTGCCAGCGGACTGACTCCAGTGAGTTTGGGGATTTTAAGAGGACACAAAGCCATTGGCTAGTGCAGACTCAGCCTGAAAATAACTCTCCATTCCTTTTTCTGATGGCTTTTGTTTGTGCTTCTCTCCTCACAGTAAGACAGACCCCTCTTGTACCCCCTTGGGAGACTTCTCAACAAATAAAATAAAAGCTTGGCTGCAACAGAAGGCATTGGGGGCTCTGGATGTACCCTAGAAGAGCCCTCTGCACCAGGGCCTTCCACAGCTGGTGGCCCAAAAGTTGCTGCAGACAGATGCTTGAAGCTGCCCTTAAAAGCAGAGACAGCCTTCAGCTCAGCCAGGGACATTGCTTACCACTGTCCATCACACTCTATCTTCACCATTCATCCTCCAATACACAAACCGTTATAATTCTTTAGTGAGACGGGAGGAAAAAAAATATCAAAAATAAGGTATGTCTTACATCGTTCTTAGACCACCTCCCTGCTCCCAACAGCTACCATCCCCTGGGTGCCCACAGAAGCCCACCAACAATATAATCTAAAAGTCAGGCTCTGTAGATCACAAACTCCCTGTAAGGTGATTCCATCTGAGAACAGCTCTTCATTGCCAGAGGCACTGAAGGCCTAGGACAGATACTAACCAAAAGGTCCCCCTGCTAAAGCAACAAGTTGAAATGTACCCTGAGACTTGGCTATAACCTATAATTTTTTTTCCATAGTTATTCTGCAAGTTTTACTTTACTTTTCCACCCAGCACATGAAGTTACCCTCAGCAGCAATGACTGCCCATAGGCATGACAATCTCTACTTCTTCAGTTACAGCAAAGCATTTTGCAGAGGGGATTCCCCTGAAAATAACATCCACAACTCTAGAAATTAAGCTTCTTTGTCAAAAAAACCCTAATGGGTCCAACAGACCTTGGTCAAAAGAAGAATACAGCCTGATACACTTGTTCTGCTTTTACCTCTGTGTTGTCTGTTTCTCTCTCATTTTGTGTCATTGTTCTTTGGAGTGATCTGTGAAAACCTCTAAAGGGAAGACATGGAGGGAACAAAGCTGGCTAAAAACCTAGAGTATATGCCAAACTGACAAAAAAAAAAAAAAGAAAACAAAACCAAAAAACAAACCAGAAGAGAAAACAACAAGCCAAGCCAAGTTAAATATCAATCTACTTTTGTGTGCTTTGTTTCATTAAGTTTACTTTATGATTCATTTGTAACAAACTGGGGTGGATAATGAGTACTTGCATCACAAGGCCCTGTGTGCTTAAGAAATCACTCACGCTCCACAAGGAAGGATTGGATAACAAAAACAGAGCTCTCTCATTTGCAAAAGTGTTTGGTGGTCTAAGCGTGAGTGAAGGTCTCAAGCAGCGCTGAACTGACAGCTCTAGCAACGAAGCAGTCGTGTCACCGCCGAAGCATTCGAGCCCCGTGGAGACAGCCCAGCCCATTGCATTCAGGTCTGCCAAGGTGTCCTGAGAGCACATCTCCGAGCACGCCGTGGTTTTGGGGCAGCTGCCTCCCAGGCGGATGGCCCAGGAGACACCCACGCGTGGGTGGGCCAGCAGGTCTCCCAGAGGATGCTGCCAACCCTCTCTTAAAAGTCACAGGATGGCAAATGTCTGAGGCTGCAGAAGTCTAAGCATCTAACTCATTGACCTTGGTGATGGTCCCTCAGGTCAGGATCAGGTCTAGCTCCACCGGAGATTACCCAGGCCCCTTTTGACATCACAGCCCAAGATCTCCAGGCTTTACAAACACAAGGAAAACATCCCCTGTCGGAAGCTGCTCACATTTCACACCGAGTGTGTCAGGTGGAAAAACACAAAGGGGAAGCAAGCAGAGGGTGATATCCCATTAAAACAAAACAGGCTTTGCAGTTGAGTCCATTCCCCATGCAATACCAGCCCCTTATACTGAGAAATTCCAGCATCTTTCTGGTTTGCTTAACTTTCTTAATATTTCACTCATAAGTGATTCTACCAGGAGTCAGATCACTGTGAAGACACTAGACTTCCCAAAATTCAAGACATCCACATGTTAATCCCTGGCAGTGCCTGTCACCTGTCTCCTTCAGCCAGGATCACAAAACGCCTGAGGGAGGCACAGAGCAATCGCACCTCCCCTCCTGCCTACCGCCCTGCTCGCAGGAGTTGCTTCAGTAATGATAACCACCCTGCTGGAGAGGGCATCTCCCATATGACAGGCAGCTAGAAATGAGCTGATCAAGCAGGAAAAAAGCACCCAGGATTGAATTGCAGGCAAGCTGCAGGTGTTAGGATAATTATAAGAGTTTGGCAAACCATGGGAACAGCACATGTTCCTAAAATGACAGCACAGGCTTTTATACTTTCATTGCACATCTGTGCATCCGTGTCTCAGCCCCCCTCCAAGGCATTTTGAAAGTACACCAGAGCCATGCAAAGCCTTTGGGTGAAGATCCAAACGCTCAGCAAAGCGATAAACGGGATCACAACCCGCTCTGCTCTCTCACACCGACTAGACCAGCTGTAAGGATGGGAACGTGTTGGACGGCGAGAGGTGACTCAGGGGGATGCTTCATGGCACCGTGGCCTTTACAGAGCTGGGGAACCTGTCCCTGCTGGACACCTTCAGCGATTTTGCTTGGTGAATTCCTCCCAGCTATGCAGGAGATAGAGCATAGCGTGAATTTCATACCTTTTGCAAGCTAGCCCTGAGGGAATAAGTAGCCAACAGGAAAGGTTCCACTTTCTGCTGACTCCAATTGCCCTCATCCTTTTGGTTTGGGTTGGGTTGGGTTGGGTTTTTTTGGTTTTTTTCCCCCTGTATTTTCTAACAATTTCCAATTTTGCAAGAACTTCAGTGTAAGAATATAGATTCTTTTCTACTATAATGCCCCAGCAATAAAGCAACATTTATTACAGCCTGCGTTTCCCCATCTCTGCTGAAGCAGAATTCTCCCGTGGAAGGGAAAGCCATGCAAGTTTACCAGCTTTTACTTTTCTGTGCATCCTGTTAACACACATTACAGTTTCCTGATCATTAATCCTGCAAAGGAGCATTTACAGTGTATTTAAAATGGTTTTCCTTCTTTACTAGCTCCCTGCGGTGCCGTCCAGTTTCTGATCTGAAGAGCAATCAATAAATAAGCTCCGCTGTCCGCCGGGGTTCCTGGCTGCCCAATTAGAATAGCAAACCTCAACATGCTGTTTTATTATACGACAACAGCAGTCGGCTTTGGCGCAGCTCGCAGTGCCTAATGCTGGTTTTAGATGTTTGTATTTGAGTAACAAAGCAGTGTCGGCCTGGGAAGTCAGCAGGGCTGTTCTGTGCCAAACTACATACAAATTCACTCGCCGAGGACTGGAGTTTCCATTGAAGAGCATTTTCGCCAACTGGTTGCATGGGGTTGATGGCCGTGTCATCATTTTAATTGCTCGAAACAGTGCATGGGCGGATTTCTGGCTTGTCAAGGACATAGTATGGAAAAGAGACATTATTAATCTCTCCAAAGCCTAGCTGGTGAGCGGGTCCTTAAAACAGCTGAACAGTGAGCAAAACACACTTGGCAATCGGGCAGGCTGCCGTGGTAAGGGACAGCATGGACCATGGCTCAAAGGGAAGGTGCTGCTGGCTGGTGAGCTCTTCTCAAGCTGCTAAATAAATAATGTTTAAAACCCTGGCAAGAAGGAGCATAAACAGAAGGTGCTGCTCCATCTCATACAGTTTTCAGAAAGAGGGATGTATTTTCTTGGGGCACCACAAATGTACTTTGTGGACCCCCGAACTGGTGACACCAGCAATTGCTTGTGCCGATGGGGTGTCACCATCTCTCCCTAGTGCCTGGCCTGCAGGAGACAACAGGCATCCACTGAAGCTACCAGTGTAAAGAGTTGCTTGGCTGGCCTGGATCAGGCCTGAGGAGCCTGTGGAGAAAGCACAGACCATGTAGATGGGCTCTGCCTGCCTCTGCCATAGCCACAGGATTTCGTGCCACCTGGCAGATCCGTGCTGATGAGCACAGCAGTTGGTGGGAAAGGAGCAGGACATGATAGAAAAAGCCAGTTTGCAGGTAGCTGAGAAGAGGAATCCCACCTCACCAGACTGAGGTTTTTCAACGTATTTGAAATGAAACCGAAGCTAACTCTCCAAAGGCGTTGAGAGGAGGGGACGGTACGTCTTTGCAGAGAAGCACCACCCACTCAGCCAGGATTTCTTCTGTTACCTAGTTCTTTGGGTCATCCAGCTCCACAGAGAGCTTCACTCGCTGCAGAGACCACACTTTCACAGAGGAGCAGTTCAGTCCACAGCATTCCTCATCACACTAAGGAAGGTACCAGGCTGGAAGAAACAGTCTACCCAACACACGCGCTGGCAGAGGAAGAGGTAGGAGTCCCCGAGACAGCAGTGTCCCGGTTTTCCCTGCCTTTAACACACTCCTGCAAGGTCTAGCCAGCAGCTCAGCCAGTGAATCTGAACTCAGGTTTCCCTTGCTGCACTCCCACTGCTGGACCCCAGCCTGCTCTCCGGCTCCCCTTGCCCATCACAAAACCACCCAGTCAGCCACACCACTCCCCCAAACCAGTAACTTTTGAACTTAAAATCAGATGCATGGCAAAAGCAGCAGCGTGTTCAGACTCCAGCCAGCATGGCACAGTGCCTCGTAGGCAACGGGCAGACTCTGCTCCAGCAAGCAGCAAACCCAAACAGCGACCAAATGTGGAGTCCCTTCCCACAGATGTTCTCAAACATTTGATTGAAATACATTGCTTTGTATTTGAAACACAGCCTTATAGGGAAGGCCTGCGGGTCTGAAGAGCTTGAGGTCCATCTTCCAGCACTGTCTTACCCACCGTGGGGCAGGTCCCTGCCTGGTTATTCATTCTGCTCCTCCCTCCCCGAAGCAACCCTTCTTCAGTTTGCAACCACTACAAGTTCTTCAGGACAAGGGTTGGTTTTGATGCTCATGGATGCTGCACTAGTGAAACTAGCGTGGCAAGTAGTAATTTGTTTCCAGAGTTGTTTGGGGATTTGGGGGGGGGTTTCTTGTTTTGTTGTTGTTTTTTTTTTTTTAAAAAAGGAAGATTATCAGAACCAGAAGCATTGAATATTCAGATATTGGGAGCAGAAGGTACAGTGTCCTCATACAACTGCACACAGGTTTGGCAACTCCACTGTGGACTATGAACAGACATACCTGTGACTCACTATCATCAAAAAATGTGTTTGGGTATTTTAGCAGCACAGAGCTCAGACCAGCACCCAGAAGGAAGTGCATTACAGAGCCAAGCCTTTCCCAAACAGCACACTGCCTTTTGCTAACAGCCTTAAATCCATCTTAACCACAGAATTACAAGAAGCAGATTTGGAAATAAAGGATGATGGTGGTCACTCAGCAGGGGACAGCATTATCCTAGGTAAGCCTCCCCCAGGAGTGCAGCAGGGATCATTAGAGAACCTGCTTGTCCTTATTTAAGCCTCCCCAACTCTACCAGGAGCCCAGTTGACCTGCTGTTACCAGGTGGGTAAGCACAGACACAAGAGACTCATTACCCTAAGCAGGTCACTGTGCCTCCTAAGAAGTAAAAAGACAGAAGATTCCCAATTTTCCGGCTTCCTGAGAGCAGCAGCCATTTTGCACATCCAAAAAGCAGGTCTCATCTGAGCTATTTGGCCTATACAATAAAGAGCCAGCACTAACTAGGGGCCAGCTTAACACTAGCAAAAATGTTATATTCCTCCTTCAGTCCTATTTTTAAGCACTGACATTAGAAAGAAAGACACAAGGGACTTAAATCTGTGGGAAGTCTTTAAGAGAGAACATATTTCTTCCACCTGCATTTTGCAGATAACACCCTAAATTTGCAGCTTTTCTGATTTATTCCCATTCATTACTGTACTACCCGCCCAATGAATGGGATATTAGCAGAGCTGCAGATACCTCTCACAGGTAGCTAGAGCATCCTCCAGATAGTCTTTTTTCAACAGCTGCCTTCCAGCTCACTCCCACAGCTTTGCATCCCTCTCTTAAGTAGCTAAGTTCTTCCTCCTGGTCTCCGGTGTGCTGAGCCCTCAGGTGAAGCACTTCACACTTGATCTGTCTCCATTAGCAACTTGGTTACTTCTAATAGATGTTTGTTTGGGGGTTTTGGTTTTTCTTTTTTCCAAGTCATAGAGTATTCAGATTGGCAGCCAAGAAACAGTCCCAGAAAGTTTAGTGGTAAATGGGCACAGAGGAGGTACTTAAACTAAAGGGAGTCCCAGCAGAGTAGAGACATGCAGGAGAACGAGACAGCCCCATCAAAAGTGCTGCTGCCAGCCAAAGACCTGTCCGGAGGAGGAGGCAGATGCCTCTAACTCTTTTGCAGGAAAGCCACGTGCAGCTGTAAGGAAGAGCAGCTGCCCTCCTCAGGTAGCATTTTAAACAGGGAGACCTTTTCAGACCTTTTCCTTACAATCTCTGTGCTCTACCACTGTGCTTTGCTGTATTTTCGCTTGAGACAAGGCTGATGCTCCAGGCCAAACACAGCTGCTAGGAAGTGACACCTCCCCAGGGATATTGCATAGCTGTTTGTCAGGGCCCTTTCCCACCTCCCTGGGAAGCAGCTGGTGCTGCCCACACCCTGAGAAAGGCTCCCAGAGCACATGAATCACTGGCTTGATTAAGCCTGGCAATTCCTGCCAAGTGGGACCATGACAGACACATGCTCTGAATCCAGAAGGTGCATAGCAAAGCCTGGGCGTGGAGTTTGGGCTACATCGCACCAGAGATTTGCAGGGTGCAGTGTCAGCTTCGGTCTCTCTGTCCCAATTAGTGTTGGGGCACACTAACAGGCATTTCACAGAAAGGTCTCTCAAATTACTAAATCGGTTATAGTCACTGGTGAAATGCCCTCAGGAATACCCTATTCCAGGGCCCTGCTGCTCCCAGGATGGTCCTTCTCATTCACAAAGTCCGTGCCGCAGCTCTCCTTCCTTCAGTGTATTGCAGCAAAGCAAAAGCTGGAGAGTAACTGAGCAGCCCCTGTGACGAGGGGCTGCATCTGCCCAGCGCTGCTGCCACAAGGCTTGGGTTGGGCCCAGAGCCCCCAAAACCTGCAATTCCAAGACTCCCCTCCATGCTGCTGCAGCACCTGAGACTCTCACGGCGGCTGAACCTGGTGGCAGGGCGAAGGGCTCCCCACTGGCAATGGGGCTGGCCCCGATGCTGTGCAGTGGGTTAAATAAATGTGTGAGTGCCATGCTGTGAAAGGCCTGAAGTACTGGTGCCTTCCTCTGCTGCTGAAATAGACTCATCTCCCCAACTCGTATTAAGCCCAAGCCCCATGGATCTGAATCTTTGCTGAACGGAGCCCTAAATAAGTAAATCAATCATTCTCCAGCGTACGATCCGTCACTGCCCGCTGAGCTGCCATCCCCACTTCCCCTGGCCTCTCTCTAATAGGCTTATATTGACATTTAATGGTGAACGGTACAGATGGGAGCCGCTGCATGCGGGTGTCCCAGAGGGGTCCGCAGGCCCTGCAGACAGCACCCCATAGCGCCGCACGCCAGCAGGAGCCTGCGGACCCAGCACTTCACACCGCGCTAACGACCACGACAAATTGCTGACAACACTCAGCTGGTTTGCACCAAGCTGCTCTGACGCTCCTGGTTGATACAAGCGGTGATGTGTTAGTGACAGGGAAACATTAGTCATCCCTAGCCCACAAATGCCAACCAAATCCCTCGTCCCCCCCCATCCCCTGCCTGCAGTGCAGCTGTGAAAGGGAAGATTACTCTGCGCTGCCGGGACCACCTATCTGTGCTGAACTGAGAAGGGCAAGAGAAAGAAGAGGGTGCTGGGACACAGCACCCTGCTCCTTCCACTGAAGAGGTAGCTCTGTAGAGACCAAGCCACCTTGTAGGAATACTTCATCCATGATTCATGGGTTGCAGACAACCACTGTAAAGAACTAAGCCATGTCCATGGAAATGCCAGAATTCCTCCCACTTTCCCATGCATGAATTTCAGATACCACTGTAGAGACCTCAGCATCCAAATACTCGGACAGGCAAGAGCTGTCTGCTGTTAGAAGCAGGGACTTGTCTACATGAGGGAAGCTGATAGGCACTGAAAGCAAAGGCATTACACTGCCACATGCAAAGTCCATCCCACTCTATGTGCAACCCTAACTTATGCTCTGAAGTGGACTGACTTGCTGGGAGAGGGAGGGTCGTGCCAGGGGCTAGCCCAGACTATGGGCTGGCAGCCCTACAGCTGTGTGGTGGCAGTGCATTAACTTCCCCATAAAATTAGTATCTAAGGGAAACGCTGATGACCAGTTTACAAATTATCCTGGCCCCAGATAAGACCCTACATATGCCTTGCTTGTTTGCCTTGCTCCCTCACTCTACAAGCCCTGTATCAGCTATTATCATTGTGGCTACAATCACATTATGTCTATGTATTAATTAGGAAGTCATAAGTTTTCCTCCCCATGAGCTTATAGGAGTTCATTCTGGGTCTATGAGTGTTTCCAAGGCAGAGAGGAAAACACAGTACTCTGTAGGATAGGGAGGAATACGTGGCTGGTTGGCTGAGCTCCTAGTATTTCGCTAGACATAGCAAGGAACAATCCAGGGAGATTTGTTTTGTGACTTTTTTCTAACGAGGTCAGGTGTCATGGTATTTTAGCTGGATTAAGGGTCTGCAATCACACGCCTTGTCTTTGGTTTTCATGAGTTGCTCTCTGCCATGTAGGGCCTGAGGCTGAATCAATCGTTGCTGTACTGGAGCTTCACCTTTTGTGTAATTAGCTCAACATTTCTGGAACAGCACGGATGGCCTCATCAGTGTGAGGTCTTTACACGTGTCGTTAACCAGACCTCGGCTCTGAAGGGCTGGGTGATGAGAGACCATCACTTTGGGCTGCCCAGGGACCTGGCCCCGACAGCTCAGCAGAGGAGTGCAGGATTCCTACTGCCTGCGGGGAGATGGGCTGTACGTCAGCAGGAGCCTCCAGGAAGGTTTCGGTGCCAGCTGCTGAGATAGCAACCTGCAGCATGGAAATCTCCCCCCAAAATGAGGGGAGGCTGCTGTGGAAGGGCTGGGGCCACTCTCATGCTGCAAAGGCAGACAGTTCCCCTTCTCCCTGCCCCATAAAGGTTTCTGTCCCAGGGTGAACCTAGGTCATAAGCACAAGAGCAACACAAAGCCTGAGCATTCAAGAGGGAGAAGGGAACAGGACACCAGAGCTTTGATCCGAGATGGAAGATGGGGCGAGAGGCATCTGAGGAGGAGGGATTTAAAAGAGACAAACTGCAAACACCCAAGAGCAATTTAAGCTCCCCATCCCACACAGCTCAGTCCAAGAGGGCATCGACCATTTCTAAAAATCCCTGGGGGAAGCAAACTGGGGACGGCCACAAAGAATACTGCTGATGAAAAAGGCATGAGATACACAAGGGGTGAAGGCATGTGCAGCCCCAAAGGCAGGTCTCATCTTCTAACCCCCCACCTGCTCCCCCTGCAAAAATATGTGGCAAAGCACTATGAAATGTGGTGTTCTGTGTAAAGTTTTTGGAGTCAAAACCAAAACAGCTTTCATGGAGGAAAGCTGCTTTAAAAGCAAGAGATGACTCAAAGGATGACACATCCTTAGTGCCTGCTGAGGAACTCCAAGGGGAACCCCAACTGAGGAGCTTGCTGCATACTGAAGTGCACTGTGCTGCTCTCACAGTGGTGCGTGTGCACAAACATGCTCCATATCACAGGATAACCTTAAGGGGAATAGCTTTGAAAATGCAGAATTAGATGTTGCTATTAGACATTACAAGAGAAGAGATGCTGGCTTTTAATGTTGCTTCCACCCTGAGACTGGTTTGCACACGTAGGAAGGAATGTCGTGTTTGTTTGCATTACTCACCAGGAGAAAAGACATCAAGAGCATCCACTGATAGCACGTTTCTGCCTTTCAGGGGCATGCATCAGCCTTCGTTGAACTCCACTGACAAAGCTGCCGACAACACAGGCAGTCTCTGGCCAGTGCTACTGCATGTTGGTTTGCTAGACTGCAAGACCTTGATCAAGTTCATTTACAGAGGAAGACATTAAAAATCTGAATTCTAGTGCAATTTGTGGCAGTAGGGAACAACCAAGTCTACAGATCTACCTGAAACTTCCTATCTGTACACCTCTGTCCCATGCAGGATAACCTCTGCAGCTGCTACCCTATTGGTAATAGCAGAAAGCAGAGCATCATTCCAGGAGATAAATCCATGTGCGTTCCATAAAGAGGGGACGCGGTAACTGTTTTTAATCCCAACACCAGTTTCAAATACATGACCTGCTGGCAGATGACTCTACAGTCACTGGGCAGTGCCCTTCTCCGTAATGCTCACAAAAGAAAGAAGGCTGAAACAAAGGTACTGATCAACCCAAAATCAAAGTGTCCATACATCCATTCATTTACATATCACACTAGAGGCAAAAGCTGTGCCTTATTTGATAATGTCAGAAAAAGAAACTTGGACAGCAGAAAAGGAAGAAGACTTACTCCTGTGCCAAATTATCAGACTGCCAAGGAATAAAACCTTGCCATATATCATTCATGCACTACATACAGCTGTCTCACTTCTGTAGCTTCTTCCTTCCTTCCTCGGATCTCAAAGCTGTTTGCAAACATAAATGAATAAAACCTCTCACCTCCCATGAAGCTGGTAATTTGTTTTTATTAATACATAAATGATAGAGGAAATTAATTAAGGAAGAGAAAGGGCAAGAGGCCCAAGATCGCACAGCAAGAGCACTTTAATCACTACATTCTGGCTACTTAAGAGTAGCACTTGCATGTTAATGCTTTCCTGCTCTCCAGCAAGCATTTGCAATGGACCATGTTTTCTCAGCCTAAGGGCTCCTCCAGTCCTGGCTAGCTTTGCAACTTTGCAACATCAGGGACGTGGAGTTTTTCTTCACATTCACACCATCACACCTCTGTCCCCTGGTTTAATTATTATTTATGCTGAATATAAATAGCAAAGTAGATGATCCTAAGATGAATAATGAAAAGGCAACAAGAGACAAAAAAACCTGCTCCAGTCAGCTAGTGTCCTACCTGCTTTATATTAAATACATCTTAGCACTGGATCTCTGCATACTAGAGGAGGAAGGGTGAGTTTTAGGGCCATTGCACAATATGAACTTCCCCAATGTATCACAGTTACAGAACCTCCTGTGCCAAATAACTTTGTGCTGATCCACAGTGGAAATTCACAGTGTTCAACAGCCCTTGAAATTTCTAATTTGTACGTTCCCATAGAGGAGTGGTGCAGTGGGTGCATTTCTTGCTGCTGTACCGCGCATTGGACACGGGATCAGGTACTCTTTGGAGCCTGACCACGCTCCTTGAAATTTGTGGTTCTATTTTAATTATTAAGCAACGCGTATCTATCTGCTTCTCCATTTGCATCTAGCGCTTTTAATGACAACAAAATACATCCTTTTTAAATGCTAAGCTAGTAAGAGGTATTAGGAAAAGTGAAAGCTATTACATGTGCAAATTTCAGAGCAATTAGTCACAGAGGCAGAAGCACAGACGCAAGATTAGTTCTCGAGTCTCCCCTCCCGCCTGCTTCCCCACTGGAGCCAGCAGTTTTGCGCAGACCCAGGAGGTGAAGGCTACGCTCAGCACCACCATCACGCATCGGACCGATTCCCCGGGACCCACCATGCCATTAGCAAGTGCAATGCCCTTCGGTCAACATCTCCTACAGCTTTGCAAGGCTCTGAACTGGGCGCAGGCTGTCAGAGAGAGACTGGCCGAGGGGCAGGACTCAGAACAGGTTTAGATATAAAGAAATAAAGAGTTTTCTTTCTCCATTTGCCTGCAGCCGACATGATCCTACAGAAGAAAATATCCCCTGTGGATAAAATACTAAGTGCGTGTAGAAAGGGAACACAAATAGCTAAATTCTGTTCGTGTGAAGATTTCTTCCCTTGACAGTGCTATTCTAGATGCATCACTGCATATTTGCAGTGGAAGATGGAAATACTTCTGGCATTAAAGATAGTGACATTCTTAATTTATCTCACATGTGGGAAGGTGCGTGTGGGAGGAGTGTGAGCAACTTTTAGGAATACGTCCTATGTAGTTTAATACAGAATAGTACACATTTCCCCTAGGATTTTTTTTTAATAGAGCTCAAAATTGTAATGGAAGATTCTTTGCAAGAGTTTAGAAAAAAAATAACTAAGGGAAATAAATCTCATACTATGCTCCACCTTGTAGACTTTTTGAGTACTGTGTGTATATATATATATATAAAGAGATTGAATTATTAAAAAATGAAATCCAAATTATTCTGCTTTTGCAACACTCTTGAGCACTTACTGAAGTCTGCCCTCTTCCGAATATCTTTAGCTTTTGGATTGTTCTCAGTTTTTAACAAATCTGTGGCTACAGTTGCATTGTGGCAATGCAAACCTGTGCCTGAACAGCCTGTGGACTGTGTCTCCATGCCTTGGAGGGGACCGGAGCAGGGGAGGACTCACCACCTCACAGGGTTCACACCCAAATCCATACAAGAAGCCAGGTCTCCCACAAGGGTGAGGAACACCGTTTGATGCAAATTTCCCAGGCAAGTTTTGCTCTTTCCCTGTCTACGCTACCCCATGCTCTGCAGCCACGCAGGCTGCACCTTCCCTGCACGGCATCAAAATCAGTGTCCCCTCCGTACCTGCAGTGCTCCGGCTGGGAGCGACCGCTCCGGTACCTGCTGCAGTCAGCAACATCACCTGTACTGCATGAGGCAAACATCTGCATGACCTGCCTAAAAAAAAAAAAAAAAAAAAAAAAAAAAAAAAGAGTCTGGTTTCCAGCATCTGAAGGGACTTTTGCTGTTGTCAGTTAAAATCTCTCTCCACCGCTGTGGGGAGGTTTGCCCTGCCTGAGCTCTGGCTACCCAGCAGAAACAACCGTCCCTGCCTGGGCACTTCAACACCGACACAAAGCTTCGCTCCACTATGCCCTGAGCCTGGAGGGCAGCTCAGCCCAGGCCTGCACCCTCGCCGATCTGTACAGGTTGGCAAAAACGTTTCATGAGCAGGGCAGGGCTCCCAGCTGAAGGTGAGCACATGCAGAAGTGCCTTCCCATGCCCCAGGAGCTGCTCGAGTTCCTCATGGGAAATTGCAGAGTAAAGTTGCCACAAGGCACAGATTGGGGCTCCAGATCTGCCCCCAAATACAAGAGCTACAGATAGTCTGTTTTCCTCCAGCTGACAATACATTAGCAAACCTATTTTTGTTGTTCATAGACGTTCACGGAAGACCTAAAGATAGTCTGTTATTGTCAACAGAAAATGCAATTCAATTCCCTAAAAATATCAGGAACACGGGCTATGAAGAGTTTGTTTTTCCCCAGTAATGCACTTTTTCATTATTGCCCTGGATTAAAATTAAATTGCTAACACAAGGACAAGCAGATGAATCCATGGTTATGATAGCATAGAAAAATGTCAATACAATGTTTGTACACTGTATGCTCCTTCAGTATTTAAAGATTCTTATCTCTAGAATAATATAAACTGAAACACATTGTGAGGATCTCACACTATTAAATGAAGCTATGCTGCTCATATTGCTTCACTTCTGGGTGCTGTTGTCAGACAGGCAGTGTATAACATTTTGCAAGGAAGTTTCAAGACTGCTTTCTGGGCTTGCCTGCCCAGGGAGCCAGCGTAGTCATTGTTCAGAAAGACAATAGGAGTGTGTTCTTGTGCCTGCAAACCCAACCGTAACATGGGCAAAATACTGATAAAAACGTTACAATTGTGTACCAACCATAGTCAAAACAAACCCATACCAAACCCTGGCTCACAGCATCTTTGTATCAGGGGCAACGTGCTGTCAATTTTTGGTGACAGAAAACATAGCGACTCACGTTCTGAAACATTTAGTAATATGATAATGACTTAAGGGGTCAAAGGAATTGTATAATTACCAATTCCATATAAGAACATAAAAGTAACTGAGAAACAAACTGCTGTTTCAGGAAAGGATAAATTCATATGTTCTTCCAAGACGCTTTATAAAGACAACCTTTGCTCTGAAAAGATCTTTTCTCTTCCCAGGGTGGCAGCACGCTGAGGTGGAGGTTGCAGCCAAACTCCACTGAATTGGATTGAATTGAATCTCATTGCCCCACACATTCCCCCAGACCAAGAGCTGTTGCTGACAGCTCCAGCTCCATCCTGGAAGAGATGCTTTACAGACCCTATTTCTGCCAGAGTCAGTATTCTCCTTGGTTTTCTTTTTTAGCTGGTGAAGAGTAATTTAATTTGCAAAATACATATTTTCACACTTGTTTCAAAGTAGTTTCATCACTAAGCCCTATATAAATACATGGGAACAGTGATTGACAGAAGAAGGTTACCAACAACAATCACTTTAAACCAATTATTTGGGAAGCGTTTTTGATGGAAATGACGTACACAGCAATAATTTTTTCCTGGCAACCATTTTCCCTGGGATTATTCCCAGGATCCTGTACAGATGCACTTTCCCCATGAGACCACTGGCCGGTACGGACACTTGGCAGTCCCTGAGACAGCACTATCACGAAAGTAGGATTAAAGCACGTGAAGCTGCATGAAATCAGGCTCTCAAGTCTCTGAACTCGGTGCAAACCTCATATTGCACATGCCGCAAGCGGCCCTGCTAGCCCTTGGGCTCTCTCAGGAGATCAGAAAGGAAACCACAGCTTTGTTCTAGGAAAGGCATAAAGGGCTTCAGAAGTCACATTACCAAAGAGCTCTGCAGGCACAGGCCAGAGTGCAGCATTTTGTTATGTAGTCTCACCTTGTTGGAAACACGCTCTGGGCTTCTAAGGAAAAAGAATAGGGAACGGGTTTATTTCCGTAAACTCAATTCTTCCTTTCTTTACTTTCTGGCCAACCATTGAGGCTCAAGCTTCTATATATTGCCACTTGGAAAATATTAATCTAAAATAATATGGACAAAAAAATATCACTGTTTGTTGTTGGAGTCTCAGGGGAGCACAAAATGAAAAAATAATTCTGGACAATTTCTGCCATTCCTGTAATGAAAAAAAGTAAATGGAAGTATCAAAGTGACACCTCCATCAATTTAGAATTAAGGAATCGACTTTTCCTATCTCGAGTCAGAATACTGCAAAAAAATTCTGACAACCCCGGTTTAGAAAACTGCCATAGGAAAAGCAGCTAATTCATTCCTCAATGCAGCCTTTTAATGTATATTATACAAACTAATATACCTACTGAATTTTACTCTACATGATTCTTGTCTCACTTTTCACTTCCATGCTTTCATTAACTGAGCTTCTGTCCTTCATTATTTGTACAACAGTGTCTCAGGGGATCCTCTTGTTCTCTTTATAAAAATGTAACTTAAGTGCTCCCATAAAATAATCATGTCTTTGTATTAACTTGTATTAATGGGTGTGTTTTAACTGCATAGCTGGATCATTCAAATATACTGGAGAGGATGCGCAGAGTATATAGAAAGCTTGCATAGTGTTTACATAGTCTTCCCACACATTTTGCCAAAACTGTATTGCTCCAACTCCTGTGACATGCTAAACAAAAACAAATTTGAGCACCAACAAGGGCAAGCCTCTGGAACAGAAACACGTAGTATGGAAATACAAGTGTTATTTACCATAAATCATATGGCTGAGATCTTTAAAACAAGCTCCTTTCCTATAGGATCTTGATGTTACTGAAAGGAGTCACCCTTCAGGATGTGATACTCCCCGCAGGAGAGCTGAACATTAATGCTCCACAATTATGCTTCATGAGCCCTCACCATATGCCACACGCAAAACACATGTAGTTTAGAAAGCAAGGCTCTATCCTGCAAGCAGCTATGCAAAAGCTCAGCCATATTCATGCAAGTCCTGACAAGTAAAGGAAACTGTAAAATTAATTACGTGAGTTGGAGTTTATGGGCTCAGGTATTTACATAATGTTCACAATTAACGTGTTTATTTCCATTTTTATTCTTCATCTATGTGCTTGACATTTATATCAGTCATACATGTTACACATTTGAAAAAGGAAAAGGTAATTCAGGTCAGCCAGGAAAAGCTCTCTTTGGGATCAAACTGGAACAAGAGCTGCACGGGACAATGTCCTCCACGCGTGTCTGCCATAAACCACACTGATGCATTTAGGCTCTAGCGTGGGAAACGTGAGACCTCTGAGCACCCAGAGGTCTGGTCCTCAGCCCGGCTGGAAACGCAGAGGCGGCAGCAGGCTCACCGTCCCACCACACGAGGATGCTGAGAGCTGAGAACGGGCTCGTGCTGCAGAGCAAAGGTGGCATCGGGTGGCAAAGGGCTCCTGTGTAGACAAACAAACTTACCCACTCGAAATGAAACCTGCCCCTGTGAGTGCAATACACCTGGAGCAGCCCTCATTGCTCCATGCTGGGGACAGCTTTGGGACATTTTGTGGGCAGAAATGACCTCCCGACCACATGCCACACCGGCTGGGTGCTGCAGAGAGGCACAGCATATCTGCTCATGTAGGCCATGGGGTTAAATTAAACATGTACCCAGCTCCTCACCAGCTGCGAGTAAAACCCAGCAGGGGTGGAAGATAAAACCCCATGAAGATGAAGTCTGGGGGACACAAGATCCCACAGGAAAGCATTCATTTCCAAAAACATCCTCAGGGGGCCGCTCGCTCCCAACTGCCACCAGAAGCCACATGGCGTGTGCCATCCTCATTCCAGTTCCCTCCACACCCACCTTAATCTGATGCATTACTTGCAAATGAAGGCAAAGAGATGCAATTGCAGTAACAGATTACAGGGTTTTGCTGTACAAAGTACACTCTACTTAGAGGTGCTACCACTGAATTTTAAATTAATAATCAGAGGCACAGCCTCTTCTGAAGCAAACAGTAAGAAAACACCTTCACGCTAACTTTCTGCCCCTCCGTGGCAGATCTCCAAGGAATTCATCGCAATTAGGGCTGTCATGAACAGGTTGTGCTGGTGCACATGGGTTGCAGAAGTACTTTGTGCCGTATCAGAGCTGGCCCTAGTGTGGGCGTTCACAGACCCATGCTCTCCACTTGAACGTCCTTTCTGGGGCATGTTTCTATGGGGTTTTCCTTGGGTTGCACTCATCTTTACATTGCAAATGAGGGTTTTCTTTCAAAGATCAGTTCTTTACACATTTTGGCACCTGACCTACACATGGCACATCCAGTCAAGCTGTATTATACATTACATTAACACTGTAAAGAAAGGTATATGTATCTACATACATGCGCCCTGTATTGTTTTTTCTAAAGTCTGTCAGATCACTACATTATAACAGAGAGGCTATTACAGGTTTTGTTAGCTGTGCATCATTTCACACCTTCATTACAATCTTTACCAGGAAAATGGATTGCTTTTGAGCCTCTCTCCATTCTCATTAAACTTCCACTCTTGCGAGGTGTCAGAATTGTAAAATGCCTAATACGGCCAGTTAATTATAACACTGCTCACTGCTTTAGCCTTTTCAATTACCCGCATTTCCACTGGCTGAAGCAGCCAAGCTCCCACCTAGGGTTAGTCAGACCAAAACTAACAAGGGAGACCAAGGGGTGGCCAGCAAACAGAGGACAACACGCTCCGTTGGCTAACACAGGACCTGGGAGGCCATTGGAAAGCTTTCCACCAGCAAGAGACAGCATTTCTCAGGAGCTGGAGTGGGAAGTCTGTGCTCATGCAAGGATGAAAGACGGAGACGCAGCATGGTTTTCAACTTCCTTTGCTAATACTCTAACTAAAAGTCCAACACCATAAATGTTATTAAGGAAGATGTCCTCAGAGTTGCTCAGGGTAATAGCAGTATTCGTCAGAACAAGAACTGGCAGAAATTAGCCTGAAATCACATAAATAACTTTGATTTCTGCTTCAGGACACGAGCTGCCAGATAGCTAGGAGTCACCTCTCTCCTTGAGCACTGGCACGTTCTTGCTCAGACGGCGAGACCTGCAAAAACACCAGCTGACGGCAGCTCCCAGGGATCACACACTGGAATTCTCCTCCTAGTCCAGCGGGGCCACTTCCACTCCCTTCTGCAGATGGGAAGAGCGAGGGCTTAGACAGAGTCTCTGACACTTATGCAGAACAAACTGCTCCCATGTCCCTTGAGTTTCTGGTGACACAGTATTTTGGGGGTGACATGAAGCTTTCTGAAGTTTCTTAACCGCACACATACTGCGGTGATCGGGAGGCTGACATTTCTTGAACCGTTGCTTCTTGGCTGGATGAACCACTTTCTGACCACCCCGTCCGACTCCCCTGACAGAGTCACCCTACCAGCTCCCACCTGAGCTGACACTAGCCCGCTCAAAGAAATCTTGATTTAAAGTTTCTCATAGCAGCAAACGCACTAGGACGCAAAGCAAGATTTTCTGAGGATAAAATACCCTCCTACATTGCACATGGCATATGCCCACACAAAGGATGCTAGTCTTTTTAGGTCTTTTCTCTTATTACAAAACTAAGGCAACTAAGGATTGCCCAAGTCACACCTTGCTGTACAAATGAATATTTCATTTTTAACAGGGAATAATTTCCAATGTATTTATCAAGAAAGCATCCTTGCTGTAAAGGAACACCACGTTCTGGCAGAGACATCCCAAACACAACTGAGAAAGCCATCTCCCTGATGAGGGATCAGAAGATCAAAGTTGTGTTTTATTAGTTGTATAAAAAGTATCTTTAGCTCTCAGTTGAAAGGAAAAATTTGCATTTAAATAGAAAGATTAATAACTGTACTACACAGAGCCCACACTGAATAATTTTTTGTAACAGAAAATAATTCATATTGTTTTATATAAATTGTGCACCTTAAGTCAAGCTACAAAAAATTATAATCGTAATATTTTATGGAACAATTTTAATATAATACAGCTTTGTTACATTATTATTCTCCTTTGTAAATAATGCATGTCTGGAGCTTTGGGAAAGGCTGGATTTAAAGTACTTACCTCTGAAAATTCAATAGGGCGTGTGGTTTTTGGTGTGTTTACACTATGCATGAGTTTTACTTATTAAAATAGAAAAATCTATCAGAAGGATAGGAACAAACCATCCCTCCTACTGTAAGGACAGACCAGGAGGTGATGCCTGGGGAGAGCTTCTTGAATTTTTTTTGAAAGCAAGCTTTCTCTCCAGAACACACAGATTTGGATTCACTCAAGTACTTTGAAATGCTATTGAATTGTTGAGTTGTTTCGGTCGGGTTAAAAACCTGATCTTTAAACCTAAAAAAATCCATTTTGACATTCTTTTAGCATTGAGGGGCAGCTTTTAATTTTATTTTGAAATGATTTTTCACTTACAGCTACATTTTTTAAACACTGGCTCCGGGCCACAGGAAAACAGCCTCCCTTTTCCATTTCATTCTAACCAAGCCTTTAAAAAAATAAAATAATAATATACTGATGCTTCAGAGAAAACTTCCAAAAACTCCCTTGGGATCAACCCAGAGCATTTCCTGCTATGTCTGTCTGTGATTTGCTTTAGTGCATTAATGACCTGCCCAACACTGAGGAGGTCAGCTGGGAGCAGAGGGGTGTTATCTCCAGGTTATACCCCGTGGATGGTCTCCTGCAGCCATCCCAGCAAGGCTGCAGTACCTCGGGGGTCTGAGGGTTGCAATTTCTTCCTGCTCCATCCTTCTGGGCTGCCAGGCTGCTCCCTGGTACCCACCCTGCTTGTCTCCAGCCCACCGTGAGGGATGCGTGGGGGAAGTTGTCAGGTGGAAGCCTGAGCTGCTGCAGTTAGGCAGAAAAGCTGCATTTTCCACCCTGCATACTAGGAAAGAGGCCAGTGCAGCCCAGGGGCTACGGCAACTGCTTTAAGCAGCTCTACTATTGCTTTTCGACTGCTGGAAAAAGGCAATTCCTTTGCTTTCGTCTCTGGGACTAATCCCAGCAGAGCCCTGCCACACTCAGAGCATTTATTCTGCCTTTGCTCAGGGGACAGCTCCTGTGTCCCATGACAGGTTTGCTAACGCTGGGCACTGTCACTGGTGTCCAGGTACAGAAAAGACCCCAGTCTGCCTCCTCGCCTGCCAAGGGAAGCCGGCTGCTGCTGAAAGTGCCACAAGCTGCTGTTTGCAATGGGAAAGTAGCAGTTTCTTTGCTGGCCTCACTGCGAGATGCAGAATCTATTTCCTGCTGCAGCGTGAGCACAGAGTGGGGAACTTGCAGCGTTTAATTCGTCACTTCTTCATATATTCCAGTCCTTACCCAGAAAAACCTTTTAATTAGAGAAGAATCAGGAGGGACTTGCCCGGCATTCCCCCAGTGCCATGCGGATAATAGAAGAAAGCAAAACCCCTTACTCTGCTCGGAGCCACCGGCACCACTAATTACCCTCCCAAAATTCAGCTCAGGTTCCTCTCGCTGCTCATTTAATCTCCGTCACTCTTGCTGCCTTCCATTTCATCGTGCAAGCATCGAGCAACAGGCACAGACACAATCAAGGAAGTTTGGAAGAGCCATTGCTAGCATACAGCGCTGCTTGAAACGAGGGCTCAACAGCAGACAATCAGGAAAAGATGCACAGATGCTCAAAAACACGGCGTGTGTCCATTACGGAGCACAGCTCTCTCTTTAGGCTCTAATGCATCCGGACTCGAGAGGCTGCAGGCTTCGCTGTCGCTGTGATATGTGCTACTTGCCAGTGGCAGCGCTGGGCTTTTAGGTTGGATGCTGGTGCAGGGATTGAGATGTTCATCGTCACCTTCCTGCTCTCGCCCCCAGTGCCACCATGTGTGAGAGCCCACAGCCTGGGTGCCACCAGCAGGGATGCATCGGCAAGGCTGGCAGCTCCTGGGGAATCCCTCTCCATCACTATAATTACAGAGCCCACACAAACCAAAGGTGTGCAGGGAACCACATAACTTGTGAAATGCAGATACAGATACAGATGCAGCAAAAACCTAATTAAAAAGTCCCTTTCAATGGTCAAAGTGAAAAGGCAAAGCCCTTGACAACAATGAGAGGAGAGTACATGGGAGCCAATGAGGATGAGCATCAACATTAGCAGCAGCTCACCTGGAGAGCAGGTGAGATTTGGGTGACCGAAAACCTGACCTGCCGGTGCTGGCTGGGCTCCTCCTGGCCCCTCTGCTCCCTTTGGTTTGGGAGCTCAGCCACTCAGGGGCACGCAAAAGGATGGCAGGAGCTCAGGGACAGCCCTTCCCCAGTGAGAGAGCTGGATTGGAATTTGGTTAAATAGGTGATTTGCCTCCGGAGATCTGTGCCAGGGTGACGAGGTGGATGGCAGCAGACCGCAGTGGCATGAAGGGCCACCGGCAGGCATACAGCAGCTGGCCTGATGTGCAGACATAGCTGGAATTACAGGTTTCGTTGCCTGTCTCAGGACCTAACAGCACAAGCTAGTAGAAGCCGAAGCATATATCCCTTTTTTCCTAAAAAAAAGGACAAACCTCAAAAAAAAAAGAAGTGTTCAAACAGGAATTTACATTACAAATTTCCCCTTGTCAGAAAAGGCTTTTGGAGCATCTCCACTGCAGCAGGGCTGGTTTAGGGACCGTCAGGGTGGTGCCGGGGGCTGGGAGGCTGAGCCAAGCCGAAGGACAAGTCACCCACACATAGGCAGGGTTTGGGACAGTCCCTTCTATCCCGGCCTCCACACCAGGGCTGAAGCTTGCTCCTACCTCTGCTCTGGAGAGGTGATGCAGCTTTCAGAGTTTGATGGGAGTTTGTTAGCGAGAGGCAGGGTGACAAGCTGTGGCAGGGAGCTGCCCAGGGTGAAGGCCATGGGTAGGTGATTTCTGCTCCAGGGACGATGCCGGCATGGGACTGGCGAGGATGACGGGCAACTGGTTTAAACCCGTTCTTACAGCAAGTTCCCAACATGCTGCTGTTTACACATGGTTCTCCTGAGGCAGAGATGGGCTTTGAAAGTCCACGAGCATGGATTTACAGGTGCTGCTGAAGGCTTTCCACCTTCCACAGCTTCAGAGTCAATCCCTGTGGCAGCAGGACCAAGTTATCCATAAGGATGGCTGGGAGACTGCCTATCCCCAGCATTTTAATTATTTACCCTCAGATTTAATACCTATTTCAAAAGCTAAACTATGTAGATGGAAGCAGTCAGGGAAACTTATTTGGAGTCATAATGCACTTGACAGGTTTGAATCAGTCACCTGAATTTCGTTTGGGGCAAAATATTTTCACTCCATTTTCCTTTCTGATGTGAACGCAAATTGAAGTGTTCCTCCAAACCAGCACAGGAGAAACACAAACAGTTTGGGAGCAGAAGCCTGCAATATTTAGGACCAGCGAGACCACATCCAGACCCAGGAGCTTCTGCTGGGCTCCTCAAAGACTTTTGTGCTATGCCAGAGTCACTCAACGCTGTCTCCTCCACTCAGGCTGACCTTCATCATCCAAAGATCATCCTTGATATGAAGACCATCCCCTCAGCTCAACTGTGGGATGTTTTTAGCGTCAAAAACTTTGTTAGCAAAAAGAGCAAGAAAGACTTGAGAAAGCCCTCAGACCTGGGCACTTTAGGCTTACTAAACCATGGGATTGCTTTATCCACAGCTCTTTGGTGGGGCTCAGACAGGAGGGGATGAGGTGTGGGATGTTACCACTTCCAAAAGAGGGATCTGAAAACAGGAGGACTGTTCTGCTGCCCACAGTCACCTGCCACCTCTGGAAGTATGAAAGAGCAAACCTTCCTTCAGCAACCGTCATGCCTTCAGGAATCTGTGGTCTAGTCACTTTTTTTCCCATATTGAGGGGGCAAAGATTGATCAAATCTTTTCTATTTAAAACAGCAATAAAAGCAAATAACCTGTTTTCTAAAGACTAATTTTCTTGCACACAATGTCAGTTAGCTTTACAATATCTTGTCATATATTCCTTAGCTACTCAATGTTACTTCTGGAGCTTCTGAATGTAAATACTTTCTGACAAGGAGAAGGATGAAACCACATGATTTTTTATCTCAGTTATACATTCACATATCACATATCCAAAGTTAACAAGTGATGCTCTTGTGTAAAGCAGTTTTCTACTTCCCGTGCATCCAAAATAACAGCCTTGAAAATCCTTGTCTATTATATAGTAAGATAGTTTGCTGCCTTTATTTTTCTGACCACATATGTATTGTACAAACAGAGGACAGAGACTTTTATGTTATCATCCTGCTGTCTGGAAATCTCATTCTGCAATCTCTGCTTTTTCATTGCCATTTTCAGATGTTTAATGAAGCGACACATGGATATGAGATGCCCCTGTTATTTCTTTTGCCCAGTGTCTATCGTTTTCAATCTCAGAACTATTGAATAAATGGAAATATAGTTACCAGGTCTGTTTTGCATTTCCTGAGCAAAAATCCCATTGGAGGCAATGAGCATTGTGGGTAAGGTAGACAATGCAGGTTTAAGTCTCCTTTTTTTCCACATTGCCTGTGTGGAAGAACATAAAAGGAAAATATTCACTGTTTATAGGCCTTGTCTGCTTTTTAAGCCAAATATTACCATTAGGAAAGGATGTTTTCTAAATGAATGATCTATGTTCGCACTCCACCACAGCCACTCCTTTACCTAGTTGCCTTCCCCTTTGGGACCTCATGCTAGTACCAGCAAAAGTCCAAGACATAAATATGCCACACTCCCCTGCACACGGGTGGGGATTTGCCCAAGAAAGCTGTGCAGAAAGCTGATTTCTCACCATCATCTCCAGCTCAGAGGTGCACCACTGACCTTTTCTTCCTGCATAGCCATCTCAAATGACAGGAACGATCAGGCTTCAATGCTGAAGGTCAGTCACATCAACGTTGCCCATTTTCCACTTGTGTACAAGTTCACATTCGTCCTTCCGCTCACCAGGATCGCACTTAGCCCACTGGTCTGCGAGAGCATACATTAGAGGGAATTTTAATGACTTGAACTTGTGCTGAACTTCCTCTTTTAGCTGCTGTTTCAGTGATTTGTTGACTCTCCAAGGCTCATTCAGGACTTCTTTTAGCCTTGACAGAGTAGATAGAGTAGGCATGGATTTTATGTGCCAACTCTTCTGTATTTCTGGCACTCCACTCACCACATAGCAGGTCAGTGAAATACAAGTTCAAGCAACAGAGGATGCCTCCTGCGTATATCTGTGGTGTTTCAAAGTAGCCTAAACTAATCTCTCCCTCTCTTCCCCATTAGCAGTGACGCTAAGCTGGAAGCAACGGCTGAGGGTGCTTTAACAGCCACACAGAATCTTAATAAGATCTACTCACATTTATATTGTGCATTTCAGGCCGGCTGGCTCAGTTTCCTTAGCCACAGCCTCACAAAAGGAGCTGAATACACTGGTTTATTTTTGTGGGCATTTTAATTATTTTAGCATTGTCTCTGATTTTTGTATTGGCCATCTGCAAAGTGTGGCAGGATGTGTGTAATCTTCTATGGTACATGTCGTACTTTCTCCATTATTATCAGATGGGAAGGAAAACCAAAGTTAAGGGAGATTAAGGTCAGCCTACTCTCAACATCCAATCGCTGTATAATCCACTGTGTTATCGCTGGGGAAGATTATCAGCCTCGATAGGACCCATTCTTCAAGCCATTCAGCTCTGCTGAGGCCCACTTCTCTCTCAGAATGGTATTTCGGTTCGATCTGAACAGAGAGAAATCGTACATAAATTTTCCACTACATCCCACTAATGTGCAGTAAGTGATTGTCTCTGTGCAGGACGCAGGAAAGGCGTTTCACCGGACAGCACAGCTGTGCTCTGCGCTGCCCTGGGCCAGAGCAGAAAGGATGCTAACGCAGCCACACCAGCAAGTGGGAGACAGCTGCCCCCAAAGCCTTCACCCCAGCAATAGGGAGCCGAGTCGACTGCTAAAACGCTGCGGGGATGAGGGTGGATAGAGCTGCGCTGACCGAGGGACTTCATCCTGGCCAGGAAGGTGTTGCTGGGCAGGATCGGGCATCCCGAGGCAGAAATCACATGCTGCTTCTTGCAAAGGGCCCACAGGCGTGATTTTGTTGATGTTAAATGGTCCAAAGAATTATTTGGGGAGGGTGAGGCACAAAGTGCAGTGCACTTAGGACAAGAGCGACTCCATGCTGCCTCCCCTCTCCCAGCGGAGATGTGTGACATTCCAAAAAACGCCCTGAAACCAAGATAATTAATGCATTACCTCCTAGTAGGAGGAGCAATGCATCTCCCCTCTAGTAGGAATATAGCTCAACAGACACGCTTCACCTACCAAAGTTCGGTAAGGCTGAGCCACACGCTGCTTCTGAGCATCACCACGTTTAACCCGTTAATAGTGACCGAGTGTCTCTGTGTGACAAGCGGAGACCAAAGACGGGACCAAGCAGCTGCTGGGCTCTGCCACACTTTGCATGCACCCCAAAAGAGAGAAAGAGAGGGAGGACTGCAATACTTATGCACAGTTGTAGCCCCACTGTGAAACATCCAAACAATCCATTGGAACAACCACGCTCCAAGAGTAACCAGAATAGCCCAGATTTCAGGATGATTTCCCTCTGTTGGCAATTAATGTACAAAGGTAGAAGTGTTTTCAAATTGCTTTAATTCGCAGTTCCTTATCCACTCCCAACAAGTTAATGACTGTTGCTCCTCTAAGGTTGTCTCTTAGCAACAAAAAGCCTCATCAGCTTGGAGTTCTCCCTCGATTGCTGGACGCTGGGTGTTCGCATTGGATGTCAAAGGAAGGCAAGATGGAAGAGCAGACGCTGACCTCGGGCAGGCAGTATTCAGCTCCAGGAAACTCCCTGTCAATTATCACATTGTACACAAGTGAATGGGGGATCTTCCGCTCGGTGCAGAGAGGGACAGAGAAAAAGGCATCGTCTCTTTCCCACAGGAAGATCCACCGTGTGCACCAGGAGCTAACACCTCATTGTAAATGTCGGCTGCAGAATCTGCTCCTTACAAATTCCTGCAGGCTTACAACAAGCAATGGCTGCAGTTCAGGCAGTAGAAAAATGCTAGAGAATGACATGCAACTCGGTCAGACATACCAAACGAGCATCTCATTTTGTTCATGGGGCTTTTCAATCACTTGCAAGTTACCTGTGTCACACCTACCCCTTAGTAGTCCAAATTCCACATCTGCCTTCCATGGATTTCCACTTATTTCTTGTATTCAATGACTTGGGATTGAAGTCCTCACCTTCTGTCCCTATTCAGTCCCTGCCTGAAAGAGCATATAGTGGGGATACACATGGGGCAGGAATGCAAACCCCAAAACTGATTGATCTGGAGCTGAGCAAATGAGCAACCAAAGGTAATACTGCAGAGGGAATCAAAACAACACAGTTTCAGCAAGCTCTGAGCAAATGTGGAAAAAAAATTGATAAAATATTTCCACTGTGGGAAAACATGAGACAAATAATCCCAACACACAAAAATGTTTCATTTTTAAAAAGTCAAAATATTTCATTTCAACATTTCCAAATGAAGTTTGCAGCTTTTTCTCTCCAAAATATTCTTGGTGTGTAATTCAGTTTTAAAAGGAAGAAAGCAAGGGTTTTTTTAAAGGGTCAGATCACACAAAAAGTAGCCATAGCATCCTTTGGTTGATTCACAAATGATTCAGAAATTGCAACCATGGGATCCTCTTTGAGAAAAGAGGATTACCTGGGAGACATGGGATCCACCTCATGAAATGGGGCAAGAAGTTGCCAATATCCTACTGAGGAGGGCATTCAACCAGGTTCACAGGGGCCAGATCCTGAAGCCCACGGGAGGGCAGGAGGACTGCACGGGGAAGGGAGGAAGCAGGCATGCACAGGGTGAGAGGGAGACCCTGAAGAGAAACTGGTATGACACGAGCTTCTAAGTTATATTACAATCAATTAAAACCACGGATAACATTTTGCTACATTGCTTTCCTGGGCATTAAATGACTGTAGCTGTCATGGGGTAGGCAAATGAGTATGATGGGAGGGGAGGCAAGCAGTGAAGCAATGTAAAACAGAGGCTTTCCCCAGTAGCAGAAAAGGTCTGGAGAGCTGACAGTCAGGTTCTCACCACGGTCCTGGGAAAGCACTGCTCTTCGCTCTAGGGTTTCCTGCAAGATAAGAGATCATCACTAATCCCATAAAACATGGCACATTTCTACTCAGAAAGCTGAAAAGAAGCAATCAAGGCTGAGAGATGCTCAGACCCCACATGCGAACCAGATCTGGGTGAGCACCAGCATGGTCTCCAGGACACTTTTCTCCGAGCAGAGAGGAACTGACCTGGACCCAAACGAGCAGCACGTTTGCTCCAGTGTGGGAAACCTTCCTGGTGCCTAATCAGCTTTCCAGCTAGGGGAAGGTCTTCATTCTGATATACTTTTAATTTTTTGCTTATGGCTTTAGTATTGCTGTATCATATGTAACTGTACTTTCACGCTTGGGTAGCAGCAGTAATAGATCAGCAAGATTTCTTGCGCCTATCTCAGGAGGAAAAGTTTTATTAAATCATTAAATAAAATCATCATGTAGTCTGCTTTAAAAAATAAATAAAAAAAAAAAGGTCAGCTTCAGAACTGAAACACAAGTGGGAAAGTAGGTGTTGTGAACACTATACCAAAGTAGCTGAATTAGATGCTGCTTATCAAGGAGGAAATAGAGTGCATGAATTTAAGACAAAAAGAGAAAAAGAAAAGCAAAAAAAGATCCTTTTGAATTAAGCCTTTTCTCACCTCTAACAAGGCTCTAGAAACAGCACTAATCAATCCAAATGACACTTTAGTGTGGAGATCCATTATATTCCTCAACGATCATATGGCTTTATATGTTATAATTTGGTTCTGAATTATGGCCTACATCAATTATAATTGAACACTGCTTCCCACTCTACAATCAGACTGTGATGAGAACAGAAAGGCAGTGGACATTAGAGGATTACTATCAGAACCACCTAATTTAATTAAGGAGATTTATTAAAATGGTAACATTAACAGGTGTTTTATGAGACTAATAATTAATAAGGTTTCTGTAGAACATTTGTAAGAGAAATAGACAATATGCAGTGCCAGCAGAACTCCCTGTAATGGGATAACAATAAAGCATTAAGAACTGTAGATCAGATATTATGATAATAATCTGATACTGTAAATTATGGTTTGAAGAGGATTAAATGCCATTACTGCAAATTAGTATTTATTTAAGCTCCAGCAGGCCTTTGCACACCGTCTAAAGGAAAGGTGGGCTGTAGACAGGCTCTCCAGCACAGACACTTGCTGTCCTCCCGAATCCCACCGTGATGAGTCGAGAACCTCGCTATCTGCCAACACAGCAATAATGCTGACAGAGTCCACCTAGGAAACCGTAACAGGGCTGCAAGAAAGCACTTTGTGACGGTGAAGTCCAGCAACTTGGTTTTGACCTTTCTAAAGTTACCTTCAAGCAACTGAAAGTGGGCAGCCCCATGCCCCTCCGCAGGCTGCAAGAGGTGTCCCCAAGGGACAGGGGTCCACAGTGTCTCCTGGGGCTCCAGCCGCCTCCCAGCACACCGGATGGTGAAGGGTGGGAACGGCGATGGCTGCTCTCTTCCTTCCCATTGCAAATCCTGCCGGCACAGCAAGAGGTGAACCTCAGGAGCATGAGGAGAGAAAGGGGAAAGCGGGACGGGAAACCAAGAGGGAGAAGCGTGCTTTCACAGCAGGGAGCAATATCCCAGCTAGCTAAAGGAAGGAGTAGAGAGAAAATAGCCTCAGGGTCTTTTCTGGAAATGAGGGTGCTGAGGGACTTTGCCAGATTTACTTAGCAATTTACAGCTCGTGTTAACACCTGGTGCTTTCTTAGCTCTAGGCTTAAAAAAGTTTTCTCCCAGCCCTGGTCCCAGCAGCCCCCCAGGTAAGAGGAGGGAGGCGGCTGTGGAGCACACAGCCCTTTCTCTAAACCAGCTCTCATCCCTGACACAGTGATGGAAGAGGATATTAGCAGTAGGAAATTTTTTCAAGGCCAGTACTTTAATGAGCTCCTAAATAATGACTTTATTTTAGAGGCACACTCAATATTCATTCAGTATCGCACCCGAACAATACCACTGCCTGACTTCAGTCAAGAGAAAACAAGTTCAGAGAAACCAGCCCTCCGCTTTGGGAAGCGATGATGGGATGGGGAACTCATCCCTTGCTGGGCCCAGGATGAGAGGCTTCCCTGGTGTGACGGAGGGTGGCGTGGGCTCTGCTCCCCTCCACCTGCTGCTCCTGGCTGAGCTAGCAGCGCTGCTAGCTCCCACCCACCCTGCATGGAAGCAAAGATGCTCCTGTGCCTCTGCAGCTCAAGGAGCTGTTCATGCCACTCAGCCGAGGTCTGAGCCACCTTTTTTTTCACTCTTTTAATTAGTATCTGATATCAACTGCAAGCACAGAGTTTGCAGAGCAAATGAAATGGCCACTTAGTGTCAAAGTGGGTGTCACTTCCCCTCTTGGGTGCAGAGATGCTGGTTTTGGACGAGACCAGATGCTTGTTTTTCTCAGGGGTGGGTTTGATTTGCTTTTTAATCAGGCTGAGCAAAGGGAGGCGGCCTTCAGCTTTGCTCCTAGCACCCAGCCTCTGCCGAGGCTCCGCCACTGTCCTCTTCCACAAATTACCACTGAACAGTTGATGGTTACTTCAGACGTGCCCATTAATCACAGTTTAGTTTCTGTGAATCATTCTGGTTAGCACATCTCAACTGGGACAATTTTGATCAAACTTTCCCTGGCTTTTGTTTCCAAGTTTTGGACCACAAACATCTTGGAGATTTATACCTACCCCAACATGAAATACTGTCTCTGCCAGACCTTGGGGAACTCCTGCAGGAGACTGTTTCCATTAAGATTTCCCCAGTCCAGAAACAGACTCTGGGCCATGGCTTTTTTATGGTTCTGGGACGCTTATGAGAACAGATTAACCCGTCTTGACAGAGAAACCAGTTACTATCCAGCAGCCTCTGGAGCTCCCATATATCTACTTTCAAGTTTTATTTCATTTTTAGCATTCTCCTTTATTTGTGCATGCCCGCAGGGAGCAGAAACCCATGCCAGAGTGCTATGAATACCCTGCTTCCCCAGCCAAATGCCTCATGGGCAGCAGAGACTGAGAAACCCCTCTCATCAGCACAGTGTTGCAGACTCTGGAGGTTCACAGCATGTAACAAAATCTCCATCCCATTTTCGATGGGCAGGCAAGGACTTCTGGGCACTTTGAGGGACTCCCATGCCCAGCTCCCGCTTCACTGACTGACTCTGTGAATCCAAACCTCATAAGGTCCTTTGAAATTCCCACCTGTAAGTGGCACACATTTTGTGACTATTAATTAGCTGAATTCCTTCCCTTTCACAGGAATGCTCTTTTCCTTTGTTTTGTATCGTGGATCACATGAAGAATAGTCTGGGGTTTGCATTTGAACAAGCATCAGTTCTGTACCCTACACAAATAACCCGTTCCCATCTACAACCCAAATATTCATACTTGCTTTTAAAGCCTGCAGGCTGCACCCAGCCGTGCCAACAGCAGGCATCCTGCTGGCTTCACAGGCATAGCACGGGGCTGGAAGAAATACAGATGATATATTTCAAAGCGGAAAAGGTGCACAGCCTATTCCCTCCCTGCAAGGGATATCCTCTGGGCCAGTTTGAGCAAAATTGTTGCAAAAGCAAAGCCTGCTTTCTTCCCTGGTACTGCTATTTAAATCACTTCTATGGGACAGCACTGTCAGTCACTGAGTTTTAATATTACCGCAGCAGCATTACAGGAGAATGAGAGCTGAATCAATAAAAAATTAAGGAAATACAGTTTTTATTATACAGTGATATTTGGAATTGATCCCTTAGGCTTTCCAGTCACCTCAGTTTTGTTTTATATGCCTGTGGATGGAGTGTTGTGCAAAGTAGTTTGAATGCAGGAACCAATCAGTCGTAATCTAATTTTAAATGGACCACAAGCGAACTGAGAAAATAAAGACAGGCAGGGGCATCATGTTGACACATGTGCCTATGGTATATCATATCTCTGCTCTGCCTAACTAGGAAAAATACACTCTTAAATTGTTTTATCTATGTATAATGCCAATACCAAGAACAATAGGGGGGAAACTTAGTTGCAGCAAGGACGTGAAGAATAAATTCATAGAAAAAAAATGAGAAAAGAGAAAATAATACCTTCTCTTCTTGGCCTCACTTGTAAAATGCTAAACTAACGGCCAATAAGCATATGAAAAGCATAGAATAAGCAGCATGGATGTTTTACTTGTTCAAGTTAACAAGGATTTCTCTCCGAGGCCAAGATCTGATTGTTCCTCTGACTCCTCAAGCGAAGGGGCTACAGTTTGCCTCAAGGAATCGTGGACAAAACAAAGACATTGTGATAATCAGCAAGTAGTTATGTACAGCACGGTATGCAGCTTTCTGCAACTTCACCTCATGCTGCAGTCCTAATTAATTTCAACTGCTTTCACCTGCTATTTGCAATTATGATTTTCTCTTTCATTTCTAGCACCATGAGCTCTTACAGTTGACCAGTCCTTCCCCTGCTTAATCCATCTTGCATTGCTCCATGAAGCAGGTCCTTAGTCATGACCTCCTTGCTGCTCCCAGTGCTGTGAGACTGCAGCACTGAACTGTCAGCTGTGCTCCCCACAGCCAAAATCGGACTCCCTCAAGTAGCAACATCCTCAGTCTCAGCTTAATACATTCGAGTACTTGAAGCTTCACCCTCTGCTCGTTCCTCCTGGAGGGCTGATGGTGTCTATGAGGGGTCCCATCTTCCACCTGCCAATCCACGAGAGTGATTTGCCCACACATCAGAAATTAGCTCAAGTGCCTTAATGTGCCTTTAGACCTGACCCATCCTGAGTCAGGAGCTTTCTTGGGTCCTTTACTGAATTTGCAACTTTTACCTCTTTATCAAGTCACCCATTGCTGTAATTCCTGCTCTGTCCTGACCCAAACTGCCGTATTTGCTTCCTAAACACAAAGAAAACAGAATTAGAGGTTTGTCTATAAATTTAAGACCCAGTTAGTATAGGACGCTACCACAGTGCATTAAGAGCCGTCACTCTGAGACCCCTCCAGACCTACTGAAATACATCTACCATAATATGTGGAAGAATTTACATTACCACAGGGGCTCAACTTCAGGAAACACTTTAGAAATGGCTATTTTTCTAACACAAAAAAATATAGCAGTTGAGGCGGTTCAGAGATAAAGAGAACGAATCACCAACCTAAATATTCATCATGGCTTCACTACTAGTAATCATGACTGCATTTCATTTTTCTCTGCAGATACCAGCTTGACCACTAATGCTAACTGCTGGTAGTCTGAAAAACCAACCAGCCAAAACAGAAACTGAAAATTATTTTGAGGCAAATAAAGTGCAAGTGAATAATATCCAGGAGGTAAGAAAAAACAAAACCAAAAAAAAACCCCCTACAACCATGAAAGAAGGTTTCTTTAGTTAAAAAGGAAAAATAACCAATTAAAATGTGAGCTGTAAAAATAATTTTAAAGTTCACTCACAAATGGAAAAATGATGGCTGTGATCTAAGGGAGCATAAATCAGCAACAAGGAAGAGCAGGCAATTTGAAAAAGGAACCTAAAGGTATTGAAGGGAATTCTATGACTTGTAGAATAATAAAAATATGGAAATTTAATATAATAGCATGACATTAAATCCTAGCATGTTGCAGATTTCATAATAGATGAGGATGGAAAAATTGTCAAACATGATGCAGAAAACAGAAATAAACAGCAAACATTCCTGTTCTGTATTTAAAATGATGGAGAATTTGTTCACCTTTTACAGTGACATGGCAACACTTTCTATTCCAACAGTAACAGATTTTAAACAGCCATTCAATGTAAACATTTAAGGGTGAGATTGAATAATTTGCTCTCCAGGCTATTAAAACAATTGACAAAGATCCCTCTGAAACAGCCACATTCTTTTTGAATCATCTGCATTCAATGAGAAAGCCTCAAAGGAACCTCAAGAAATTCAGGATCACCCCAGTACTGAGAAAGTTTCACAGGCTGACCACAGCTTGTACCCCCTACACCCACAGGCCGGGTTCTCATCCCTACTCTTCCCCAGATCAACGGGAAAAGGCATTGCTACATTATTTTTTGGCTTTGAAAACTCTTTGCTGTCAATTTGTTTGATTTCCATGTTCTCCAGCCCACCTTGGAGGATGCTATTTGTTAAATGGATCCTACTTGAGAGTTTGTGAATATATTTTGATTGGATTTGATTATCACATATAAACCTCAGAGTACATGGGCTGGCCAGGAATATAAATACAATTATTAGTAGCAACAAACATTAAGCAAAGCTGCACTGACTCACTGCAAAACACTTTTCAAGCCCCAGCCAAACAACTGCTTTCACTTTGCTTTCCTGCCCACCGTTTGTGCAGCAGATGCTCTTTGGACGAAAAGCTGTACCACCTTCACCCACAGTCCGAGTTTGACTTTTCTACACATTTGCCCTCTTGCTTAAGTTATGCCAGCCCATCTGCAGGCCTAGCTAATCCTCCCATTAGCTAGCAACTGGTAGCTCAGCTCTGCTCCTCTGTGCTTAGCATTATACAGATCAGCCAAGTATTGACGCAGCATCACTGAGGAGAATCTAGATTGGTTTTTTTCCCATGCTTCCTTCTTTTGAAACTTAAAATACATGCTGGAAATAATTTCAAGGGCTGCTGAGCATTGCCACTGGGGGAATGCAAGGGGCTTTCAACACTGAGACTAAAAGACAGTTGGAAATTTGCAAGCGGTTGCCTTTGAAATTAGATTTTGAGGCTACATTCAAAGAAGCCCATGTAGATTGTCCCACTCCCTGCAAACACACGTGGCGCTTCTGACAGAGGCTAACAAAAGCTCCTCTCTCTTGCTGGGTCCAGCCCGCTGTGTCTCATCTCAGAGCCTTGGCCCAACCGAAAGCCCCCAACCGACAGGCTGCAGGGAGGGTTGGCATCCGCACTGGACTTGCAACAGCGTCAGCCAAGGGAGGCCGAGCCAGTGCTGCGAACTCACAGCAGCGCCAGCAAAGCTGCTCCAAGAGGAAGGTGCAGTTCAGCTCGTGTTTGCTCAGTGCACAAACTGAAGTCCAGATTTCTCCAAAGCCAACTCACCAGCAGAGCCAGGACGGGGAGAGCTCACCTACAGCATCTCTGTCCCACCAGCTCCTGGATCGCTAGAGACAACCACGAGCCACCAGATGCTGGTGCACGTCTTGTGGTGTTAGTTACCGTCTCTGTTTCAGCAGCACACAGAGGTCTCCAAGAGGAGCCAGACGTGCCTCTTTATGCCCTTTTCATGATAAAGCCTTCCACAAAGCATTGGCACTCAAACTAGCCAAAGTAGACCAGAAGTATTATAAACCCATGGTACAGCAGGAAAAAACAATGGGGAACTTGCTAAAGTGCACGAAAGTCTTTTGTGGCAGAAACAGAAACTGAAGCCAGGTATCCTCAGCCCCAGCTTCAAGCTCAGGCACTCCTTACAATCCATTTATCCAACTTCCCCCATGCTTCTCAGCCCCCTGAGGCATGATAATGCTATGTCTTCTATTAAATAAAGGAAAACGGCATTGTATCAGAAAAGGATCCAGTAGGAACAGTCTTCATACCTCATGTTGCGTTTCACCCTTAGTACTAGCTTCCATTCATGTAATCTATTTTTAAATGACAAATTTCCACATTTCGTCTTCCTGTAACCTAAACGTAGCTTAGCAACATCTGCTTCCGTGCCATCTCCACTGTCACACAACAAGTGAAGGAGACGTGCCAACTCATCCTCATGGAGAGGTCACTTAATTTTGGTTTGTAAAGCCAAATCTCCTGCGATCTCCATAATTACCAATCAATTTTACATAAATAGCAAAATTAAGCCCCATTATTCTCATTTACCACAAAATTAAAGGAATTAATTAAACATGGGAAAAGTGCTGATGTCTGCCAAATTGTTACTTCCAACAGATAAAAACAAATTCAGGAATGATATATGGACAGAGGAAGAAAATCAGCTTTCCATCCAGCAACTCAGTGAACTATTGCAAGGAGAACTGTAAATAACAATCAGAGCGCCAGGCTTCTCTGTCTGAACACTGGGACAAGAAAGACACATTCTTTATTATGGAGGAAAAAAACAACTCTGAAACAATCCCCTTGTTTTTGTTTTTGCAAAACAGAAAAGGCCCTGGGGACTGGTAACAACAGGCTTCAACAAGAATGGCTCTTTCAAACTTTGATTTGTCAAAGGACTGCTGCTCTGCAATTATCATGAATGGTTTTAGCTAAACATCTCAAAGGAACAAAAGAGGATGCAAACATTTGGAGACAAATTGTGACCACAGGAAATCTTTGCAGGTGGCTGAATAATAGGGGGGAGAGAAACTTTCCAAAGTGCAGGAGCCAGGGTTGGAAAAACAGGGAAAAACCGAACTAAGCATTGAAGAGTTTTGAAACTCCAGCGTCTTCTCCTGTCCTAACGAAGATGCATCAACAGGCTGGTTCTGAAGTTACAGTCATAAGACAAATGCATTACTGCAAGCAGTGTTTGAAAGACACTTGCAATTACAGCTGCTCTGGAACAATGAAATATATACTGTTCCTTAAATAAACTGAAAAAATGATAACCTCTTTTAACTGTCGTGGTGTAGTAGAGAGATCTTCATATCTTCCTTAATGAGATTTTTATTGCCAGTGTAAATTTGTCTTGAACTGAATTTTTGTCTTGGGAACTCTGAATTATGTTATACCAAGTTGTTCCTGGTAAGCATGCAGGCTTGCACACATTTTTTGCTGTGAAAATGGCTCCTTCTGGCAAACTGAAAGCAATTGAAGCTCAATTTAATTAGCTGCCTTCTGTAAATATGCCATTATTCTTCTAGCTCAGTGCTGGAGTTATATTTACAAAGGGAACAGATAGCAATAATTATTTTGGGCCGTAGTTAGTCAGTATTAGTTAATGCCTGAGTGTAATTGAGAGGAAATTAAGACAAGTGTAGTCTTTCGGGGGGAAACAAAAGAATATATCAGTCTATAGCAGTATAGACACTGCACCTGTATGTTCCTTCTTGGGCTGGAATACATAGAAAGTTTTAGCTAAAAAAAGCAAACATTTACCCTGTGCTCTGGAACCAGCAAGGGTTAACGATAATCACCTTACGTTTTCATTCATTAAAATTTTGGTGGATTTTTTAAATAACTCTTACCAACCATCTTCTCTGAGTTTCTATCTGCTTTTCAAGTTACAGTCCCATGAACTAACAGCCACTGCCATATTACTCCTCACCGAGGAAAGGAACACCGAGCCAAGCCGCTCA
The DNA here is from genome assembly GCF_000737465.1 of Haliaeetus leucocephalus. Classification (NCBI taxonomy): domain Eukaryota; kingdom Metazoa; phylum Chordata; class Aves; order Accipitriformes; family Accipitridae; genus Haliaeetus; species Haliaeetus leucocephalus. Next base: position 10,296,939 of record NW_010972438.1, read on the forward strand.
GAAAGCTGCATCAGAGGACCTACAGCCTGAGGAGTACAAGTTGCTTGGAAAGGTTTTGCAGACAGTGTCTGAGAGCCCTTGCATGGCTCAGGACAGGGGGAACCTGCTCCAATGACATTTTCATGGATCTCTGAAATAAACTAATACTTTCCAGTGCCCATCTTAAGAGCGAACAGGATTCTTCAAACTAACCAACTGCCCCATAGCCCTTTTCATGGGTCTGGATACATTATTCAAATTAACTCTCAGAACAGATTAGTTTAATTGCATCACTATGTAGATGCTTCTTTTTAGAATTAAAGAGGCCTTAATTCAATTTACCTTAATCCACTTTCAAAGCAAATTATAGCAAATGAAGACTTCGCTAATTCTGAATGATTGTTCACACTTAGGTTAAATGCAGTTTAACTTACTCTCTTTAAATGTATGCATCTACTTAATTTTCATTACTTTCCTTTTATGTCACCACAACACGTTCCTCCTTCTTTAGGCTTGCAAGTGTCAAACTGTAAGTGAAATACTAAAAAATAATGATTCAGACATGGCATTCCTTTATATAGCAAAAGTTCTTGAATAAATTTTTGGAAATTTTTTTTGCACAAGGGTTAACAAATTGGGCCCACTGTTTCCATGCTGGAAGTAGTTGTCAATGCATGTTGTAGGGTAAGGATGGTTTTGAGATTAGCTTATTGCACCAAGCAATAGAAGACAGTGTTTTGAGACAAAAGCTCTCTCTGCCATACTGGACAAACGCAGCAGGTACGTGATAGCTGAGGAATGTGCCCGGGCCATCCGCACCAATCTCACTGGGACCTGGCGTTGACGGCTGCTGTGCTAAATGGCTTCTGGCTCCAGGGCTCACTTGCTTTGCTGTGCTGCCTCGCGTGATGGAGAAACTCCCTCCCTGGTCCTCAATGTCCTCTAAGACAGGGTCAGACTTATTTTCACCTGCTCACTGCCCACCCGTCATTGGCTCAGAATGCTTCAGTGTGGTCATGCACAACACAGAGAACAGCGGGAACCTGGGCCGTGGTACACACACAGTGCGTCCCCACGGGAACACAGGGCTTGCCCAGGTGAGTCATGCCAGCCGTCCCGGGGGAAAAGGCAGGATGCACCAGGGCTCACAGCACCCTTCGCCCAAATGCACTGTTGTCCACAGCCTTCCTTTGAACTCGGCTTGAAATTATGGGTTTCTCACTGCATTAATGGTTGGCTAATCAGCATCACTATAAGCAAATGCACAAAGCTACCTAATCTGCAGGTGGCAAGTTAATGGGGTTTGAGTAGCAAGACACTGACAAGCCAGAAAGTACCCAAGCTCCACTGGTGCTACTAACTCCTGTGCTATTTTCATGCCATACAGAGCTCTACAGCAAATCAAAGGGCCCCCAGGGTACCTATTCAACATGGAACAAATTCTCACTTCAGCCATTATGTAAATGAAATGCTAAAAATGTTCTTTTGTTCCTCTGAGGTATTAGTACTACTAATGCGAACTGCACAAACTTCATAATCAAGTAAAATATTATCTTGTGGTACTTGCAAAGTGCCAGAAGTTTATTGACTATGTCTCTGGGAGATTAGCAATGCTCACAGAGCTTTAGATGTCCTTTTGGCAAAGTTCAGACAAAAAGCGTTTTCATAATTTAAAATTCTGCTGTAAGGTGGGATGGGAAATGGCACGCATCTGGCATGTAGCTACTTAGAAATGAAGAGTTAGTACAATAACAATAAAAAAAGATCTAGTATATCTGAGCACACGTGGTTTCTCCTTTGTGTAACTTATGACTTCAGAGCACCCTGCCAAAGCTGAGCTGAGCTATGAATACCAACTATTTTAGTCTTCGAGAGTTATAGTGCAGGAAATTCACATCTCTCTATTCTTTCCCCTAGCTGTCACTCAGGCTGCTCCTTGTGAAAGACCTGAATCCAAAAGCCAGCTTTGGACATTAATTTGACAGCAGATGGATCAGATAGATTGGACCCCCATTCTAGCGGTACAAAGCTGGAATACATTGCTGCCATGCACGCTGAATTGCTGTAGCGCTTGACTTAAAGTGTAACAGCCCGCATTTCCCCTGGCACCACTGGGCTAGTGGCACCACTGCTCCACAGGCTGGTGAGGATCTGTCCCAGAGTACTGCAGACCCACAAGTTTCACAGACGCGTTCATCCTGATGGGCACAACAGCCGTGCTCTGCTGCACAGCACAAGAGTCATGGGAAATCACTAAGAAGTGTCACTTTCATCTAAGCACCAAACTCCAACCCAACAGCAGACCACAGAGAACTGCCTCTGAACAAAGCCTCATCTGTTCTCACGGCTTCCACCTCTTGACAAAGTTGATAGAACATCCTAGACAGATCCTCAGAGAAACAACTGATACTCTAATTGGATCATCTCTCCCAGAAAATACATCCATCACACCCAGCATTCCACTAATTTAAGTTTCTTCCCTGCACCCAACTTTAACCAGAGCACTTAATAATAAAATTGAGTGCTACAGCTGCACTCAGCAAGACACAAAAGCAGTCCTGAGCAAGTGTCATCAACACTGACCCACGTGTCCCCCATGTCACAATGTTACAGTCCACTAGCCACATTTGGAAATTTGGTTCTAGCCTCCCCAAAATCCTACCGAGAGCAGGTGTAAGATGTTCTAGCACTGAGAAAGGCGATGCAGAGACTGGGGCACAGAGCGCAGGAGGAGGAAGGCAATCCTATTCACTCCAGGTGTGTGGTGTGTGTTCGGACTCAGGTGAAACTCCAAAGAGGAGCAGTTAGTAAAGAATGGAGCACTGGGTCCAAATGAGATACCTGAAGGTGACAGATACAGATCATTGCTCACGGGGAAGATGAATGGCAGCTGAGGGTGCAGATGAGGCTAAGGGGCTGGGGAAGGAGAAGGACATGGGGTAAGGTTTCCAGAGAGGGAGGCTAGGACAGAGTGGCTTCCAAAGTCAGGACATAGGGCTGATGGAAAGATGAAAAAGGGTTCAGAGCAGGCAGTGGGTTGAGCCAGAAGCAGCACAGGCATGAGCTCAACCAAGCTCCCAAGAGCTATGAAACAGCAGAGAGGCAGAGAGCCTGGGAGTTGCTGGTTACTCCTCCAGCTCAGTGGTAGCTCTTCCCGAGAACTGCAACCACAAGAAATGTTTCTTTCCATAACTCGGAGTAATACCAACTAGAGCATTAAATGGTTATAACACAGGAAGTAGCAGTGGACAGAGAAGGGCTCCCTGCGCAGTAAGTCCAGGCTCCTGCAGGACTCACCCCCATAATCCCTTTCATACCCTGAGGATGCTCCTTTGAAAAGCCAGCCCTGGTTTTTTGCCTGACTGCTCCTGCTGAGCCATTATCCCAGAATTGCCCTGACCAGACAGGAGGAAGCTTCCAGCATCCTAAATTAATTCGTGACAAATCTAGCCCCCTTTGTTCTCCTGCTAGCATTATCCTCAGCTGAAACAGCTCTTCCCCACCCGCTTGGGCTTTTTCCCCTTGATGTGCTCATAGGAAGCAAACTAATCCCTTCTTGGCTTTTGTTTTTCTTGGCTAAGGAGGTCAAGCTGAAGTTTAAACCTACTTGTTAGCTAAAACTTCATAGCAGTTCCCATTAGTTTTTAAATGGAGCTAAAATGATGTGATAGTAGCCACTGTTTTTTCCTGCTACAGGCACAAAACTAGAAATATAGACCCCAGGTGAATGGAATACATATGGAATGGTTAACACAGCAACCCAAAGCTCACTTCTGCTGCTTACCTTGTGCAACCAGGTAGGATGGGTGAACAGAAGCCAAAGTTAGCCCTCTTGAAATGGAGGGAGGCCTGCAAGACAGACATGCCTCGCTCATGTAAAATACCTGTATTCAAAGGAAGCTATTTACATTCCTGTTAGGTCTGCTTTGCAATTAAAAACTTCTAATGCTTTTGAATGCAGTGTTATCATTGAAAACCGGGTGTCTTGGACACAGAGACAGACAAAACGGACAGCAGGATGCTGTACAGGGAGGTCACAGCAGTGCAGTCTCAGAGGGGAAAATGAGAAGATGTCCAAAGGACATACACTGCAGCAAGGAAGTTGGGGAAGGAAGCAGAGATGCACAGACACCAGCAATGCACAGTGTCTAGAGGTGGCTGGAAGATGATGCTATTGCCCCATTAGTGAAGTTGAGAGACACAAGAAAACCCACGAAGGGCTAAATTCTCATTCGCTTGCAGAGGTCAAATGCTGACCTCTTTTATTGCAAACTTACCCGGGTGCAGTAAATGTTCCAGGTGAGCAGCAGGTAGTTAAGGGCAGGCACAGCCATGAGTATGTAACTTGGAGCAGGGCTGTGCTTCGCACAGCAGCGGAGCTGTCTCAGCTCCACTGCTGTAACATAGATGAAAATGTGCCATTAAACATGTTACTCCACTCAGCACTGCCATATATAAAAATGTTTTTCCAAGGTACAATTCACTACAAAAAGAGTTGAGTACATTTCTCTGTCACAGCAAGAAAAAAAATACGGGTAGTTAGGTTTAAAGGAGAAGAAAGCATGCGCCCTGCTTTCTGACCCTGGTTTTTGTTTATTGTTTGGATCCTACACCATATTTTTCTCATTTTCTCCTTCAATTATTTATTAAGGAAAAAAAAAAGAGATGGAGAAGGGTTCTCTGTTCTTGTTTGTGCCACCGCTCATGGCTGCTGCTGTGGGAATACTGCTAACAGCAGCTACTAGTGTTTTATTAAAAATAATAAAGTATATCGTTATCATAAAATAGCAATGTGATCAAAAGGATTATTCTGTTATGCCCTTGTCTGAGTTTTAACTGTAAATTAGAGCTCAGATAAAAACAATCTACTGTAGAGCATATAAAGTTTGGAAAAGCTGATATATTTCTACATAAGCTGTTCAGTTAATCTTATATATATATTACAGAACACCGCCCTCCCTGAAACCGGGAATCTCACATATATTTTTTATACCGAACCTTTTATTCTGTATTTTATAGACGCACAGGGGGCCGATCGGCTTAACTCTATTGACTTTCATAGTGCTGCTCTGGATCCGGCCCCGCTCCCAAGGCAATGAAAAACCTCCCTGCCTGCTAGCAGCCCTCTTGAACAGGAACACTGCTCCATCTGCTGGGCTCCCGCACAAGGGACAAGGGAAGGGTGAGGGCTGAAGTCGTAATATTCAGCGTGAGCGATAAATTCGAGGCGTATTGACGCCTGGCACTAGGGCATTATATCTGGCAAGTCAGCCAAAGTCAAAGGCAGGGAGTGCACGTCGGGCGTCTTCCTAAAACACGCGCTGTCCTTCTGGCAAGCGCTGGGATGCAAACCACGGCTTCACAAATAGAAGCGACTGCACGCATAAGCATCCCTTACACACATCATCGTTCACAACTCCTACCTGATGCTCCGTGCAAGCGTGCACAGCTGTGCTGACGCTCCCGGGGTACAATAACGCATTACGGGTTCCCTCACTTGCCGAAAATCAGAACCCCTCTGCAACAACCCATTTTCCAACTGTCTCCTTCGGTTAAAGCATTGTTGCTTGTTTGCAGATAAATCTTTTTCTTATTTTCAGCCCACAGCACTGATAGTTCTCAGCTATTACTAGTGACTTTCTTCCACTAACTGCTCTCTTTTCTAGCTTCTCATATATATACACAGTAGATTGCATAGTCAAAACCCGAGGCACAGCCAAACACATCTTCGAGTGCTTGGTCTTTCCGACACAGGCTGGTAGTATATCTCCCTGCCCCATATACACTCACACTCCTTTAAAAACAAGTGTGAGTTAGGTGAATAAAATGGTGTTTTTCTCCAGCAACGTAACATGGCTTTGAATTGAAACAACCTGTTAAAATCCCTTATTTAAAAAAAAAAGAAAAAGTCCTTGTCTTGATTATTATTCAAAGCATATTCAATAATTCAAGTAAAAAAAAAATTAAACATTTGCATTTAACTTCTCTTTTCATTATGCTTTATTCTCTTCCTGCACGTCTAAGGGCTCAGCCAGTGTAAAATATAGGAACCAACTTCCCGGCTTTGTTTTTACTTTTTAACATATCATCACCTTATAGTCAATTTACTTCAGGGTCCTTTTTCATTAACATAAAGCGGTAACATCTGGATTGCAAATCCTGCAGGGCAATGTTCATTTATGTAAAAAATGTTCGTGCTGAAAATAAAGAAACAAAAGAAATTCATTTATGGAGGTGTTTTTATTAACCCAGCAGCTAGCAGAGGTTGAGAACAATATTTAAATGGAGGGACAGTATGACCTGGTGACCTATTTGTAACACTCATGAATGGTTTTAAACCCAGAAGTTTGGGATATGAATATTGCCAGAGAAATTGTTGAGGAGAACCTCTTGCATCTGGAAGCATTTGCAGAATGCTGCTCACCTTCAGGCAGCTCAGGCTGCAGGCGAGCAGCATGAGCACTGCCCGTCACACCGCCGCAGAAACAGAGATTATCTGGGAGCTCGCTGATCCACAGGAGGAGAATAACAGGTGGCAAGCGAAGGGAGCTCAGAGATGATGAAGTGAACTGTTTTTATGTATCCAGGATGCATAGTAAAGCAGCAGTCTTAATACTTATCCCCTAGCATTAAGCATTATATTGATGGAGTGACTTTTTGGTCAGAAGCCATCTGCTGTTTCCGTGGGTAAGAGTCTAAAAGAATTTGCAAAGCTGGCTATCAAAATGGGAAAAGTTTCATTTGGCTGTGGGTGTTTTCATGAGGCACCAGACCAGCAACAACAGGGAGATGCAAAATAAATCCATTTCTGAAACAAATCAGTGCACGAGGCATCCTGCTGCTGAGGCCCCAGGGTGACAGGGAGTGAGATTTGCTCATGTTAACTGCCCTTTGAGGTGCAGAAGGCAAAGGTCTGGTCTTTCTGGGAGAAGTGGGATAACTCCTGGTGTTTCCAGCTCTGAGATGGGCAGGGGCTGGGTTTGCTGGGTTTATAGATTTCAAATCTGGTAAGGAGAGAGGGGGAAAGGAGAGACAGCAAGTCAAGGACAGCTTGGAGGGGAAGCAAAGATGGTGCAGGGCAGGAAAGAAGGGCAGCAGGGGACTGGGTTACAAGGCACTGCCAATTACTGCAGCAGGAGCAGCAAGAAGCCAACCAAAGAGTGGCTAGCATCTGAGGAACGAGGTGCTGTGGGCCAAGGCACCCTAAGGACCCTTGAGTGTGGCCACATCCTGCAGCAGCGTGGCACCAGGAGCACTTCTGGCCAAGGAGGGGCAGGATCTTGCGCACGTCCTCTGGGGCTGGACTGCAACAACGGCCTCTGTGTCTTCAGGATAGGTCAGGGAGAGCAGGGTACAGAAAGCAAGTGATGTGCTTTCCTCTGAACAAGGTCAAAACATACATCACTCTCCCAACTAACTCCACGTGCCCCAGTCTGCTGGTGTCTTAGTTTCGGACCAGCAAGCACACCATGTGCCAGCTCTCTGTGCTCCTGACCATGCTGCAGTAGCTGGGACATCGTGGACATCCCAAGTGTGTCACACAGCCTGCTTTAAATGCCACGAGAAGTGCTCAGCCATGGAAGAACACACTCAGGACACAGGCATACCCCAGAGCAATCACCCTAACCAGATGCCAAGGGCATTCGTTCCTCTCTCCGCGCTCACGCCCACCCATGCAGTTGCCCCAAGCAGAAGAAAGAGCAGCCTTTAAAGTTGAAACAGTCTTGCAGAGATGGTGTTACATAGCCCCGGAGCTGACAGCATAAGATAGGAGCCCAAGTCACAGGTAGAAAGATGGGCAGCCTTTCAAATTTTCAAGAAGGTCAAGGCAGGGACGAAGGAAGGGTGAAAGACAGGCCAGCCTGGCAGGAGCAGCCAGGACTGCTCCTCTGCTGTCGCTCCCCTGGCACAAAGCAGCCAAATCCCTTCAGTTGTCAAACGTGCACTATGCTATTGTTAATGATGCTATTACTTACCATATGTTTAGCAGTATGGCTGGATTTATTCAGCTTATTCAAATGCGGGATTGAACATTTCGGTGTAGCACTTGGCCTCAGGCTCAGGGGGGTTTGAACTGTGGGAGAAAGAAAAGCTATTGCAGAGGAGGAAAAATGTTAGTTACTTAACAAGGTCAATAGCATAAATTCTTATTTTGTTTACTTCAGAGAGCATAGAAGCCAGTTTTTACACCCTGTTTCTGTTAATTACTTTCAGAGTAGGCTGTAAAATCATTTGCTCTCCTACCTATAATTGTACTTTATGCTGCTAAAAAGAGCTTCCATCCATTTTACCCTGGAATGACTACACTCTGTAGAGAGATAAACTGATTCTTTTATATCATCATAGATGGGGTCAAGCTATAATATTCAGAGACAGTGCTTGCAGGACCTGGAACATTGGTTCAGCCACTTGAAAAAGTAAAGGTTATTTGTAAAATTTAGATTCAGGTTCAGCTTTCAAACTTGTCCAAAGGTTTGGGTTATCCAGCAAGAAGAGCTTGTTAAGAGCTGGCTTGCCTTGGTTTATCTCTTAATCACAGGTGCTCAAAATCTGTAGCTCCCATCGATTTCATATAAACTTGTGTTCTGCATGTTCAAAAAGCAAGGCCTGGTAATTGCTGAAAGTAGCACAATGTTCCAGAAAGCTTGTAAATAAAGCCTTACTAGAAATCATATTTGCTTGGAAGAGAAATAAACCCAAGAATTGTCTTGTTTCCCTTTGCCTTGCTGCTGTGAAACAGATGTTAACACCACATATCTAACTCACACGATATCCTCATTGGATTCTTATCCAGTACAACCAGTTTAATTCCCTAGATCTTCCTATTACCAGTAACCACGTACTCCCAGCTTAGAATATCCTGCAGATGTGGCTGCTTTTACAGAAGAATGCAGCACACTGACCTCTTTTACCCCTGCCAGTGTCATATTCTGGCTCTTCATTGATGTATCCAAGCACAGATCTAAATCCATCACCAGCCCAAATTCCTATTTTTATTCTGGCAGGCCAGCTGACAATAGTTGACGGAAAGGAAACATCTTCAAAATTATCTTAAAAATACCATTTTATTGGCAATCCTTAATAAAACCAGTAAAACACAGAGCTTGTATAAAATGCAAATGATGCCAGCTGATTTGCAGTTTGACTGGATCATGTAGTGAAGAGAAAAGCAAACAGAAAAATTGCAGAATGGTAACTGTAAGTGTATTGTTTTCCAAAGCAGAAAGAAACCTTGCGAGACCTCTCCAGCAGTTTAACATCAAATATCCTTCCAGATATTAACTCATCTCAGAATAAACTATACTAGTTCAATGCCCATGAACTATGCCTTTACTGCCCATGGTTTCCAAGGAACAGACATGGCAGTAATTAGTGGGGCATGAAAATCAATTCTGATGACTCAAAAGACAATCTGTGATTGTGGAAGTGACAGTGCCTGGAATAACAAGGAACACGCTTTGCAGTCAGAACAAGACAAACTCTTCCTTTGACCACAACCACGCTTAGGCGACACCATCGTTTCAAACCAAACAAGAAGTAGCTCCAAACCCAGCCACTACACAGAACCACCAGGTGAAACACCATTCCTGAAGAAGAAAAAATGCATGCTGAAATCAGTACTGCAACACCAGCTTCTTGCCTAGCTTTCATGAAGCTACTAGAGCTCTGCCTTCGCACCTGAGACTGTCCCAAATAGCACCTTCCTAGCCACGTCTGAGATGGTACACTTGGAGCATGCAATCATTCTACACGAGCGAGGGGATGAAGATACGGGCCTTGAGCCCTCTAATCCTCTGTTTGCTTCTGCTAAAAGGGTGTAATAGGTCCATACTTACCTACCAGTGCATTGACAATACAGGGAACCAAATACTCACCTCACGCACAGTACCCATCCAAACCAATTCCAGTTACAGGCCTGGGAACACGACGTCCCGACACACACTAGATGACAGGGGAGTATTTCATACCTCATTTTAGTGGATCTTCAAAGCAGAAGGCCCATCAGCTTCTGCAAGACTAAAAGGTACTTTGGCAGACAAGAGTAGCCATCGAGCAAATTTGCAACAAAAAGCGTGAACAAAACCAGCAAGTTTCTCCTGCAAACAACATCATGTGCTCTACGTAGATAGCACTGTAATTTACCCAAAGCATCACTAGCCCAGCTGAGAGGCTCCTATTTCACAAGAGCACACTGCACAGGCAACCTGGAGAGGCACCTAATCAATGGATAAATACAAGGATTGTTCTTGCAGTGCCAGATCTTGGTTAAAGCAGAAAATGTGTCTTTTTCAGAGTGGCTGCAAGGCTGAGGTGCTTTGTAACATATACAAAACACTCAGTAACTGGATGTCCTTACCACTGTGAGCCGATACAGCACAATCATTTGCCAACAACAGCTCATCAGTAGCTGCCTTCATTACTTTTACCTTTGCACACAATGCTGCAGATGTAGGGCCGCCAGCATGATAGCAAACAACGGAGAAGTAAATCCTCAACCCATCTGTAATTCTATTCATAACAGCAAAACATCCTCAAGGGGACCACGAAGGGAGCTGGCAGCTTGTTTCAGTGCCCCAGTGGCTTCTGGCACACCACTCCTCGGCCAGGCAGGACCAGCCCCTGTCACGCAGACCAGCCTCTGACCGCGCTGCTTCCCCACGCTGCTCCAAGCCGGGGGTGTAAAAGATTAATGGCATAAAGAAATTTCAGGCATAAAGGTATCAGAGTAAGCAGAGAAATTAGAAAACTACTGGTTATATAGAAGAGGGAGAGAACAATGCTACGTGTAAAAAGAAATTTTAATAAGACATTTCCTTTGGGTCAAGATCTAGGGTCTGGCTTAGTGAGGTAAACGGCACGAGGAAAGAACAGTAACAGCTGCAAAAGCATCTGGGATTGAAAAAAAAAAAAAGAAAGAAAGAAAGAAAGAAAAGAAAAAAAAAAAGAAACATTTCAGACCTTAAAGTAGAAACTTAATAGTTAACAGGCTGTTCTTTAGGAAAAATACTGCTTTGATCTGTCATAGCTCTGCCTATGGGTGTGCTATCCCAAGCATTTCAAAGAAATCTCTTATCATCGTGTACCTGCCTCAGAGAAATCATACCACTGAAGGAACAAAAAGGTTGATTGTTATTTTAATTGAATTTGTTTTCAATTTATTTTCAAGCTGTCTGGGGGAAACCTTTTACACGTGCATTGTTTGATTTGTTTTTAACTTTGGTTCCATTATCCTAATAATGAAGCTTTTAAGGCATTTTAAGAAGCCTGTTTGTCAAAAAAGTTACTCACATTGATCAGATCAATACCTACAAAAGTGCCTGAAAGCAGGAAATGAATATGGATTAAAAAAAGCCAGCATTATTTTACAGAACTTGGGTTTTGTTGTGACCTCAGATGCTCAGCATGAGTCGCTGACTTGATCTCTGCCAACATACACATCCATGAGCTAATGTGCCAGGGGATTATTTTCCAGCATCCTTTAATGCGGGCTACCTGCATGTGGTCTCTTTTTCAAAGGTGCTGAACACTTCCAGCTCATGCTGCTCCCTGCGTTAAGCTCCGGGACAAACCAGGACAGAAGGACTCCTTGAATGAGATTAACAGTAAAGCCAGGATTTGTGCTACAATAGGTTAATTAGTTTTCTAGGTAGTTAGCTAATAGTTCTTTTCAATTTTATAACAAACCAGAGGCGTATGAGCTGTGGAGCTGCAGGAAAGGGCACGCTGCGTGCAGAAAGGGCTGTTGGGCATCTACGCTCTTCTTCTGCAGACTCCCACCGACTGCAGCAGGCTTTGGGACGAGGCCCTGAACTCCAACGGCTCTTCCTCCCACGCAAGCCCCTTATGCTGCCCTGAAAGCACAAAAGGATCCTATAATCCTCCGCTCAGGCCAGAGGCATCCTCCCCCGCTGCCCTTCACGCTCAGACCTGGGGAGCCGCACTCTACCGTACCGGACCTTTTCGCAAAGCTATTTCTTCTGCAAGCTGGCTGGTACAGCAGTGCGAAGGGCAAGGCACCGGGGAGCCACCGGGACAGGGGCCGGCTGGGTGGGAGCCGGGATGGGGCACGGCTGCGTGCCGCGGCACAGCACCGCGGCACAGCACCCCGCTCTGCCCAGGGGCGGCTGCCAGCCTGCAGCCGCCCTGCGAGCTTCTCGCCTCCTGCTTCTCCGCAGCCATTTCTTTCGGGTCCGCATGCAGCTTCTTCACTACCCGCCTGCCTCCCACTCTTTGAATATATCAAATTAGACAAAACATCCTATCGCACAAGAAATTGAGTGGGGTTTTGTTTCTTTAAAGTGTGCTTCTGTGTTAAGACAAAAAAGTTTTAAAGTTGATCTTTCTACTTCTAAGCTTTCTTCTCCAAGTGATAACACGCTTCATTTTTTTAAAGATGTTTGGAGTCTTTTAACTCTTGGAACTAGTTTTCATTAATAATAAAAAAGTCTCAGCTAATCTTCTAATGATCATTTTCTTTAGTGCAGTTTTAGCTCAGTTAATAGCTGAGTTTGCCTGTGTTGCGTAATGCAACAGCAGTGGCTTATACCCAGCTCTTACATTCACTTTTTGCATTTATGAACGAAATTCATTATTTCTTTTCCATGGTAGTAGAACAGCTGGGTGGCAGACAGACAAGCCTCATTTTACGTTCTTATTTCAGTGGAGATCTATTAATTTTTCTGAATATTAAATTTCTTGAAAAGCAGAAATGAAAGGACCAAATTGACTTGTAATGAGTTGTTTCTGTCACTCCCTTCCCTTTCCTCTAGCCCCGAAAAGGAAACAAACTGTCAACACTATTACTTTCTAAAATGCCATTTTGAAATTAAATATTGAGCTCAGATTTTAAAAGACAGGACAGTTTTAAAAATTAAAGAACAGAGAACTAAACTAAGTACTTTTTCAGAGTAGAGAGTATTTCTTTTTGGCCACAGAACTATGACTGCTCATTCCACCCAGCCAATTTTTCACTTTTACTACCAATCCAAAATATCTACAATTTACTCAGCTCTATCTTCACCTAAGCGGCAAACCAGAAGTTTCAACAATCTGAAGAGGAATCTATTTAATGTAAGGTCCTTAGGGAAGAACCTGCCATTAGTCACATGTTTGTTCAGCATAAAGTTCAAACCTTAGTTCACTGCGAGACCATATTGCAATACGTGTAACGAGAATGCCTTATGGCCGCGGGATTCATTAGACAGACCATACAGGTAGGCATAAAAGCAGAAATGTTAATGTAGGTACCCTGGGCCAAATTTAAACGCAGGGAACGACACAAAGAAAGTTCATTTGAAGACGCGGGGAATCTCTGATACAGCGTTGCTGTAAAGTCGTGCCAAGGAGTGACTGCAGTTCATGTTCTGCATCCAGCGGGACGGGTGACGCTGCAGCTGCCTACCTCTGCCCCAGGGCAGGTCTCGCCGCGTGTCTGCCCCTGGGCACAGCACATGAAAAACAGCTCCAGCCTCTTTTGTTACAGCTTTTTCATGTCTCCTCATGAAAGCGCTAAAGCTGAGGAGTGTTATTACTGTGTCCTTAGATTACACCACCCCTACCTGTATCAGGGAGCACTTTATTGTTCAGGCAGTCCCAGTGAGACAGATAAAAGCCTCAAGAAGTATTGGATATGCAGGAGGGAGCAGCCTGGCCCAAAGCGAACACCGCTGTCATATGTGGGTCTTTTGAACAGAGAACCTCTATAGCTAGACCTGAGAGAGTAACTCCATTAGCCGGCATCAGCTCTGGTCTTTATCAACCTGCTGCCAGCAAGGCAAATCTCTACTGGGGTGTATCGGTGTGGTTGGTGCCAGCACCAAACAGGATGGAGCCCTGCCATCCTCGCATAGGTCTGGGGGAGCAGGGACGTGCACCACAGCTGTGCAGGGACCCGCTGTTCCCCCCCGAGGCTTTGGTAGACCTGAGATTGAAGGCTTGGCCAGCCAACAAGCCCCATGCCATGAACAGCCATGGGCTCTAGCAGTTAGTCCCCTGGCTGATGTCCGTGCTCCTTCAGCTCCAAAACCTTCATGACTCCTCTCCTCAAGCACTTTTAGCAGCCAAAGGAGGTAGGACACGTGGCTCTGGCCAACCTGGGTGGGCACTACCATCACCCTGGTCCCTCAGCATCCACAAAGGGCACAGCCACGGTCACAGTCCCCCACTGGGGGCCAGGAGCAGCACACCCACATGCCAGCCTCCCCGCTGTCCTCACATACTGCTGATTTAGATGCCACCACCATTGCCCTCCCACTTCTGCTTTAATTTCTGTTCCCTGCCGTTCACAGTAGTGAACAATGATGCATTACAATTTTCAGGTGCCTAAGGCTCGGAGAGCTTTCCTAGATATAATCAGCAGAAAAGAAGGATTTTGCATTGAAAGCCAGTGCCAGCATCCCTGCAGTGATAACCATCCCTGCATAATTAAAACGAACATTTCATAAAATGTCATCTCCAAGCAGCATATTTTAGATAAAAAAAAAATAAAAAACATTTCCAAGATCAAAAGAAGAGAATTATAATTGGGAAAGGGCGGAGGTGGGGGAGGACAGTGTGACAGCCCCAAGAAGTATTACTATTATTATGAGGCAAAGTTTGCTAAAATGCCAACTGCTCGCCCACAGTAAAAGGAAGCACCAGTTTACTTGTTAATCGTCTTAATTAATTAACTGGCATTGTCCTGGATTTCCTGAAGCTGGGTTTACTGTGGGAATCAATTTTAAAGAGCTTCCAGAAAGAAAATTTAAATTTCTGCTTAAAGACTTTACAGATTAGTAAACAAGAACCTGCTTCCAAACCATTTGGACAAAACCACGGCTGTGATTTATGGAGACACAGTCTTCTTTCCCATAGAGTCTGTCGTGATCAGCTATATTGACCTACTGCACAGCACAAACTTCCCTGAATTAATCCCTCTTTGAACTACAGCAGCTCTGTTAGAAAAACATCCCATCCTGATCATAAAATTGGCAGCAAAGCAGAAGCCAGCGTCACCATGGTGTGCTGTACCAGGGGCCAGCTCCCACTGAAACCCCTGCTTCTTTCCACCACCGATTTGTGCAGTTCCATACTCCACCCACCGCTGGCCTTCCCTTCTGCTAGGATGAAGGGCAATTTGGCAAGCCCTTGCTCCCTGTACAAGCCCTTGCAGATGGTGACTGAGTTTTCATTACCAGGGCTGTGATCTTCCAGACTTTCTCAATTAAGTGGGTATGAAACAGGCCCTGAGCTTTCTCATGGTCCTCTAAGGCCAGTCCAGTTCTTAGCATGCTTCCCAAGCTCAGGACATAGTCGCACCCAGTAGCAGATACTAGGGCAGCATCATCTTCCTGCGAGTCATGTTAATATGTACAACTATCTGCTCTGTAACTTCCAACCACAACATCACATTAGGCTTTCTCCCATCCCACAAATCATCCAACCTGTGCTCCAAGCCTTACTTTAATCGCTGTTTCCAGGGTTAGCAATTCCCACTCTGTAAACTTGACTACTGATCTCTGGCTACAGTAACGCAGATCTTAAAGTTACCTGAAATGGTAACTATGAAAGCGCACACACAAAAGTTTTCATATCTTGAACTTAAGTTTTCTTCTCCTGTGTTCATCAGGGCCCTTTCTTCCCCAGAGCTCTGCAGAAGCCTTAGGTGTGGGATGGTACACACCTTACTGCAGACTTGACCCATTGAGGTCTGGCACACAAAACATCCTTTGTGATCAATGGGGAGAAACAGAGGCTTTTACGGTTCATTTCACATCTATTTGTGGACAGTGAATGACACCTGTAAAGTACCACTTTCGTTCCACTGACTGTACTAGAAGCTGCATGTGTCCAAACTAAGATGAACACAGCTACATGATGTTAGGTGAATCTCACCTTTTGAGTCTAAATAAGACACTGCAGATAAATATAGCACAATACGTATGACTTATTAAAGTGCTCCAGTAGTAAAACACCCATCACATAAATATGGAAGTGCATACTTCTTTAAATAATGGATTTTAAGTGCTAATTTTGATGTCAGATTCTGCTCTCGCATGTGTGTAACAAGACAAGAGGGAGTAAGGGGTTCTCCCAGCTCAGTCCTTGTAAAGAATAGCTGGGTAGAATCAGCCCCTTCCAAAAAGAGGATAACAGAGATGGTCGTTCCCTTTTCCAACATGGTCAGCACCACAAAATGGGGTTGGAGAACATATGCCTCTCACCTGTACATTAACCTCGCAGTCACTTTCTGCCTAGGGGCGGGGAAGGGGAAGATCACAGCCTAGCAACTTTTTTTTCTCTTTCTATTTCATGGAATGGCTTATTTGGCAATGGCAAAATTTTCCTTGAGAAAACTATATTCCATGGAACAAGGGCTCAACAAATCCTCAAAAAGTCCCAAAGAGAAAGCTGAATGGAAAGCACACATAGCCATTTTTTCATCGGCTTTTTTCTAATGTGCAAATACAACAGTTCCCCACTCTTCCTGGCAGGAGCAGAAGAGCAGTTGATGAAGCAATGCTGATCTCCCCAAACCAGAGAACTTCTCAGAAAAATCAAATGAAAAACTGTGCTGCAGCCTGCCTGCCATGCTTACAGCTTAAGCCAGGTAACTGGTTTCTTACCCTGCCAGGCATGCTAGAAAAGCCGCAAGGAAACCAGCAAGAGTTGCTGTGGGGAAGAGGGAGATTTTGCAGAAATCCCTGCACATCTCAGCCCATGAACATGAACTTCCATGCAGGATTGAGAGTGAGATAGTCTTCCGTGCGCTGGTCCCAGGTTTGGTGTGAAATGGGTCCTCTGGCACTGAATAGGGGCATTTACATAAGGAAGGAAAATATTGGACAACACAACAGAAATTCCATCAACTGCAGAGAAATTTGGTGAGACTTGAGGAGGGACAAAAGTGTGGAGGGAGTGGGGAACAGAGGGAGAGAAGGGAAGAATAACGTGGCCTCTAGAGGGATGACCTATGTTTTAAATCGGTTTGTCATCCCACTGTTCCACTCACCTTAGAAAGGACTCCTTTTTCAGCACAGCTCTTTTCTACTGGTCTGACTCTGAAATTCTCTTGAGTAACCTCTCTAAGCTAGAGTTGGTCTCAGCACAGTGGGAAGAACCGGGAACATGGCAATATGGATGCAGGGCAAGGGAGCTGTGTGCTGCCAGGGGCTGTCCGGGCACTAGCAGTAGGACAAGGCTGTGCAACGCTGCAGTTTGGTGTCTTTGGCCCATCTGGAGCTGCAACAGACCTGGAAGAGCTGGGCAGGCTTCAATCTGCACCCACCCACACTCACAGCAAGCAAGCCTGGGCACACTGTAGCTTATCTGCAATGGGCACTTCTCTGAACGTCCAGCCATCGGTTATTTCCAGGAGAAGACTATCGCATTAGCTTTTGGCAAGATTTGACTGAAGCTGTGCAGCGAAGCCTGTATTACAGAGGACATTTGGTAATCCCTAGCACTAGCAATTGAGTCCTTGTCACTCAACCAGGTGACTGATAGGAGGCCAGGAAAGGAGCTTAAGAGGCAGAAGGGAAAAAGTAGGACAAGGGGGACTGGCAGATATTAGGTAAATACTGGGGTCCCAGGCAGAAACATCAAATAAGCCCACATTCAGCATGCACTTAGGAAGGACAAGTCTGCATAGATTGAAACAGGAAAGTTCGTTATTCTTCTGATGTGGAAAATCAAGTTGCAGTGATGGGTGCTGGGTAACGTGTCCTCACAGTCAGGGTTTGACCACACACCGTGAGCAGCTCCCACCCACTCTCCCCTCTGAGACTGGTCCTTCTTTCACAGGGACAGGAAAGGTGTTCAAAGTCCTTCTTCGCCACTGAAAGCTCTTCTACTCACTACTGAGCCATTGGGCCAGATGATACCTGAATAATCCTGCACAGCAGTGGAAATTGCTGCTGGACAATTTGCAGAACTCTCCAGCATTATGGTGCTTTGCCTAACTTCATCTCCAATAATATGAAGTTTCACCTGACAGTTTGGTCTTTTCTCTGCAAAAATACTCTCATACTGACACAGAGGCATGGATAAGTCATGCGCTGGCCCATTGCCCAGCTTAGTGCTTGGTTTGGCTTCAGCAGTTCAGCCGACACACACATCTTTCTTCGATTTCCTTTCTCCAGTCTTCCATTTCCCTAGTGTCCCTTCTGCCCCTGCCCCACCACTTTCCATCGCCACTCAGCCCACTGCACACGTTCTCCTTTCACAGGCAGGGCTGCATGTGATGCCCTACTCAGGTCACACAGACCCCTGTTCAGGCTGCGTTGTGCCTTACTGTGCAAGTTATTACACCAGAAAAGAAAAAAATAATAATAAAAAAAAAAATCAATAGGGCTATTGAGTAGGATACGCTAGACCTGACTGGAAAGGGGAAAACAGCCCAAGGAAGAAAGTGGGAGATGATGTAGTCATGTCACATCCAGCTTTTCTACATAGCCATGTACTGCTTCCTGTAGCAATGACCCAGCCCATTAGATGCACTCAGCCTTTCTTTCACCTTTTTAGCCACCAGTCATGGATAATCTGTGCCATTAATCCTGCCTGTCACTAAAGGTACAGCATACCTGCACACTGTAATACTGTACAACAGCTGAATATGCTGCATAAGAGCAAGAATCTTCTTAATGGACTTCTGCAGTGAGAGTGGTAAATGGGGGTGTTCCCAGCTGCATATATCCTAGTGAGAGGTAATGAACAGCACTCCCATAGCATTTTGCTAATAACCTCAGATAGAGTGAAGAGTTCAGGGGAGGGGTGAATTTTTTTTAATTTTTTTTTTTTTTTTGGTAAAAGTTTGATGAGCTTTCAGAATCCAATATTTCAGAGCTTGCTCGTTGCTAATTAAGGGTTAGTATACTAAATTAGCAGTAAATTAACATTCATTTCTCTGCTAGTACACTAGAGCTGCAGGAAATTACCCAAATTATTCAGGTAGTGACATTCATCACTGGGTGGAATGACTGTAGCTTAAACAAGATTTAGTGCTACTCTGTAGCTAATATTCACAGCTGCAGTAGCAGAGAGGCAGGCTCCCTCATTCACAGTAATTTTGACAGCATAGGTGCCAAGATAGGGTAAAATGTTCATCTGAGCTGTTGATTATCGAGGCAACAGGACATGACAGGCCATGCATTGCTGAGAGATCACTGCATGCTTGGGGTGCAAATGGGGAGGTACCTGGCTGGTGGCTGCAAGTGACCAAAGGCTGCTGCAAAAGGAAAATAACACCCCAAAAATATCTCTATGCAGTTGCTGGGGTTAATTGATGCTGGTGCAGCATTACTTCTAACTAGTTGTAAAGCTCCATCTGTAGCTGCAGCTCTATAGACATTTCATAATTATGTTTAATATTGCAATCCCCTATTTCTAGGGAGGATTTGAGGATCTCTGCACATTTGTCTAAGTGATGAGCATTTTATCTAGGGCTTAGGAGCTTACCTTCTTCCTTGGGGAATAGATGGCTTATGGAAGTTGCTGACTGCCTTCAGAGCCCTCCCCCACCTCCTTTTAGGTCAAACCCAACTCAACCATAGCAGCCTGAAGAACCTACCACCAGACAAGCTTTTGATGGTCTAGGAAAGAGGTAGTGGGCACCTTGCTGCAGCTATATGCCCACATCCAAGAAGAGACCTTTCCTGATTCATCAATCTTCAATGACAAGGTACACTTGAAATGCTGAAGCCTGGAGCTTACTCTGTTCCCAGGCCAGGTGGCACCCAGTTGCTTTGGCACTGGGGATGATTTGTACCATTATCTGCCCTGCCCTACTGCAAACAAAGTCCTGCTTCTTCCACCAGCTATCCATTTGTAGCACATTCCTTGCAAGAATCTCAAGCTGATAACATTTATGGAGAATGTAAAATTTGCACATTTGGGCTTTCGTAGGCACTCTGTGCTTTTGAGCAGGCTGCAAGAAAGGTGTGTAGGGAGGGAAGGTCCCTGGGGGAAGAGCAAGGACCATCCATGCCCTAGTGCAAATCAACTAGAGAGGTGGCAAGGGGGGAGATGAAGACTCTGAGAACAAAGCACTGCAGCTTTCTCATTTGTTAAAACTGTGTGTCAAGAACTAAAAGCCCTTAATACTTGAGGAGAAACTCTTCAGGCTACCATTTTACCCTTGACTATTAAGAACACAGTCACTTTGTAAAATTCATATGCCTGAATAGACACAGTTACATAGACAACAGGACGTATCTCATTTGATCACAAAGAAGTCCATGTGCTGTCTGAAGCCTTATGCAGAACGGCAGCAGGGGTCTTTACACCTATTTTTAAATTTTCCAGCACTCAGACTGGGGGAATGAGCTGTTCCCCCCTGCAAATACAGTCCCAGTCTAAAGCAGGCATGTTTTTAAGCTCATGGATGGATATTTCAGATGCCACCGCTATTAATTTTCACTCTTCTGGCTCTGTTCCTTATCTGCTGCTGGCAATCACAGTGGGATCAAGAATGAGTCTCAAAACAGGAGGAAAAGACAGTTGTCTAGTTGTGCTTTTTACATTCTCTCACAAGCAGCCCAAAGAAGGGATAATAATGCATATCTTAATTAACTAAGGCCCTCCATAAACTGCCTGGGGCAGGTTTTTATAGATACTGGCTTCTGGCTGGACAACTGGCAAGCAGACTTTTACTGCCTGGAAACAAAGGCATTGCAAAAAGCCAGTAAGTTAAATCAATGTTCTATTAATTCATTTTTAAAGTCTCACAGGAACATAGTACTCTTTGTCCAAAAATGTTCCAGAGCTTTAACAGCTGCACTGCTAGCACGGGAAGCAGAAGAACAGGCTTCTCAGATGTCAATGTGTACAGGGACGTTGCTCTTTCCAGTTTAAAATCCACTAGGCTTCATACAAAGCTGGTACCAGTCCACTTTGTCACCCAGCTTGCCCTTAAGATGAAGAATCACCAGATTGATGTGCTGGGAAGAGCTACTAACATGAAAGAAGCAAATCTTTGGTTTGTGGGGCAGGGGGAGCCCCCCAAAATGCCCCACAGTTTGTGTCTCTCCCTTCCTTATCCTTCATGGCACAGGGTCCTCACTTATGTGCCTTGATGCTGAGCAGTGGCAGAAGGAACAAATCCCCTGTCACCACTTTGCAGCCACTCCTGGAGAGGAATAAGAGAAGAATCTACTTGCTCCTTTGCAACCTGTAATGAAGAATGAATTTTGCACAGTGCTCTCAGGAGGAACTGCCGCTGTCTCCTCTCCCAAAGGGATGAAGTTTGCTCTCCCTTGGTTTCAGCCTTGCTCTGCCAGGCAATACAGAAGTCCCCTAGATTTTTTTTTTAGCACACTCTATCCTCGGGGAGGTGGAAGGGGCAGGACTGCTTCTCTCATTAGCCATCGCCTCACCTGAGCCCCTCAGAAACGGTTGTCTGCCTTACAAAGCCTTTCCTGCAGGATTTAGTTACTGAGAGCCTCAGTGGAAAACAGCACTTCCAAATGTCAGTGACTGTTGAGAGGAACATGGAATAAAACCCGAGACTACAAGAAGAACAGATGAACAGAGAAACCCAGATGTATTATTTGGTATTGAAGCTGTGTTATGATGCCATGTGAGGCTGGAAAGCCGGCAGCTCACAGCACTGGGGCACTCGGCTGCCTGGTGACTGCACCCCGACCTGGCCCTGTGCCCAGCCCCATCCTCAAGAGGAGCAGTTAACCATCCCACCCCCCATTTAGTAACGCTGTTTCCCAGTAGCTCACAGAGCCTGTATGTGGGACTGGAGGTTCACAATCCCCATTTTGCAGAGGGCTGAGGTTGCTGCAGTGACTTCCCTAAGCTCGCCCAGGAGATCTGAGCAGAGCCAAGAACAGACCACAGGTTTCCTGCGTGCCAAGTTACCAGCTCTACATTAGGCTAAACTGTCCTACAAGCACAAAGCGCTTCAGAGCACAATTTTTGGGCACGGAGTAGGAACGGCACAGAGCAGAGCATCTGTGCCGGCGCTGTACCCCAGGCTCAGCCTGCTCTGACTTTGCCTGTCCATCTGTACCCTCCCCTTTTCCCAAAGGGCTCTCCCCAACCAAACACCACTGTACATTTTGGAAGGATTTCCATCCCATGGATATTTCATACGTGTTTTTAACTTTCCACATTTTCAAAACAAAACTACAAAAAAGCGATGAATGTCTTGCAATGACAAATAACGTATGCTGTGACATTGGAAAACATGCAGCATCTTATTAACAAAAGCTGTAGAACTAGTCTGTTACAGGGACTAAGTCAAAGTGCCAATTTTTTAATGCTGTTTACCAAATCAAACAGGCATTCTGCAGTCCACCTGTTCCTAGTGCCGTTGACTTCACGATAGCCATTTTCTGAAGCCAGAGAAATAATTACTAGACCAGTTTATTGATGGCAGCTGGTTTGGAGTGAATAAGTCCAAAATGTGCAATGATTAAAGACTGTAAAGGATGCAAGCTATTAAAAGGAACAAAGAAAGTAAAACAAACCAGTCCAGAATGGGCAAATTGACATCTTCCATGGGAAGCAAAAAATCTCTCCTCCAAGCTGATGTAGTCACAATCAACTCACATGGAAGTCAATGAAGGTGGGGAGGGGAAAAAACCCAACAAACCAAACTTCTACACTTATTTTTTTTTTATCCAGGAATTATAGCCCAGCCCTTGTCACTAGCACAGGATTCGAAGTGCTGGAGTCAAGTGATGGCCTAGAGACCAACCTGTGCCAGCTGCTTCAAAAGGCACTATAAAATCCCATAATGGAGGATTATGCACCAGTATGCCTGAGGGAGAAGCTGTGTTTAGCGTATGGCTGGAAGTACAAAGGATGAATCTCCAGCCTGCCTAACTGTCGATGATATTGCTAATCATACAAACGATGCCAATCTGTCGGTCTCAATATCCTACCTTGTGGCAATGAGTCCCACAGGCTAATTAAAACTTAGGTTAAAAGTGCTTCCTATTAAAGCTGTTCAATGCATTGACTTCAAATTTAATTTGATGTCTCTTTCTTATCCAAGAGAGGAAAAAGTCATGGCGTTATTGTTTTATTTATATCCATCATAGCCTGTCTCTCAGTGGCACATCCCATGTATTGTTCTCCCTAAAATAAACAGACCTAACCTTTGCAGCCTCTGCCTGCATGCAAATCTTCCTGCTAAAGTATTTTCCATGTCTCTGATTAGGTTTGTTGCCCTTCACTGAACCTCTTCTGTTTCCTGCTCTATCATTTTTTAATTAGGGTAACCAAACCAAACATGCTTCTCAAGGTGAGGCCACATCACCATCTCTAGAACAACACTGTCATATTTTCAGTGTTGTCCTCTGTTCAGCAAATTAATGTCATGCCATTTCATATTTATGCTTTCCTGACCACCGCTCAGACCTGAGCAGATGTTTTCCATTGAGCTCTTCAAGATCTTTTTCTGTTTTGAAGCTTACCCCATTATGAGATCGACTGTTCTATTCAATTAATAGTAACTTCCTTTTATTCACATTGCATTTTTCTATCAGTACTTTGATTAATATAGCTTTGGTAAATTAGAAGAAAACTCTTAACGATGTTTAGATTTGATTAAATTCTGGAGCATCAAATTTCACCAATTTGTTACTTACTGTCTTTTTCAGATTATCACGAAATACTGGGTACAGGCTCAAGGGGTGCCTATCATAGAAATGACTGTATATGTAATTACTGAAGCTCTCCACAGAGATATGATTTTTAAAGAACACACGTATTGTAACATAAATAAAAGCCTAACTTATTTTTAAAGCATTTTCAAATCTCAAACCTCATCTTGCTGCACCTGCACCACAAGCCTACAAAGAGGGAAGGAGGGAAGTGGCCTCTGTCGCTTCCCGGGGTACGTTCACACGCACAGCACCAAGCCAAACAAACCCACCTCCCCTACCTGCTGTAGCACAATTTTCAAGAAAGGTGAAGACAACAGTCTTCAAAGGGATTTTAAACAAAACAATGTCAGGAAAGGCTTCATCACCCTATGTACCACACACTTCTATAGCCTGTGAAGAGAAATACCCCTCTCAGTGAAATTCAGACCACATGTGGTTTCTGAATGCAGAATGTCTTTTTATAATGATATATTCATGCTCACTGCCATCCTTCAGAGACTTCCTACAGAGTGGATGCTTTTTCCTCAAAAAAGTGTTGAATTACTTTAGTGGGAATCAAGTTTCAGAACATCCACAGGAGGAAGGAGGAAGATGAAGGGAATCTTCAGCAGTTTCACATCTAGCCAGAAGTCCCTTTCCAAGGATTTAGATAGGTATGTTCCTGCTAGAGAAATATTCCCAAGTTCTTGGCACCAGCCTCCTGCAGCCAGGGACAGGAAGCATTTTGCCTTTCAGGTAGCTGAAGAGCTTACCTCAAATCACCATTTATTTCTAACGAGAACTGCATATTAGATAAGAGTCCAGAAGCATAGCTGGGTAACATTTGAAAAAGCTGTGTTTCTGCTGGGAAGGAAAAATTGTCACATTTTCCAGAGATTGGTTTTCTAGAAAAGAAAAATGGCTACTTTCCTTTTAGGACAAAACCAATAGTTTCTACCTCAGCTAAAGAATCCCATCTGCTGCAGGCTCTGAGTCATCGGCTTATTAGCAAAATTGTCTGAGAGAAGCATAAATCTGACTCGCTCAGAAACCAAATCTGCAGTTAGACAAAAATCACAGTCTGCCACTTCCCCCTAAATCCTGCTCCTTCCTTGTCTTCAGTTCATTACCACCGGCGATCGGCAGCACTGCCAGCCCACTGCCAGACAGATGCTCCCCAAAATCTCCGGTAGCATTTTCTCTCTCACCACAAGGCTTTTGACTAGTGCCAGCCCCAAGGGCTGGTGCTCCTCTCCCAGACAGGCAGTCTATCCACACACGGTAATGTCTGGCTGGTGGCATTTATGTTGTGATTCCCTTTTGGCCATATGTACAGAGCAACCCCATTTGTTTTGCTTTTTCCTCTCTCTGCCTCTCTTTATCTTCTGAATATAATACACTGTCAGAACCACGCATTGTTTTGTATCTTTTAACAGCTGTCACCACTGAGCAGCTCACTCCATGCTTCTCTTTTAACGGCACATTTCTCCTCTGCTTTACGCTGAGCCATTACTACTTGGATGACCAATGCTACACACTTCTTGGGTCAGGTGTGAGATTGTAAGTTTGCTAGGGTTAATTTTTGAGTTGTTTTTTTGCTAGTACTTAGACACGCTCTCTTAGTAAATCATCAGAGCTAATGGGGGAGGGAGTCTGAGGAGGACAATGGAGGCGTACTTTACAGGCTATGTTTATATCTCTTTTTTCTTTTCTCCATCCAAGCATGTCAACTGGGGAGGCAGCACATCCCGATCTCTACCAATGCAAGATCAAAGCCTTCCAGGGCTGTCAGAACTCTGAGCCCGTCGCTATCCCTATTTACACGTTTAATTTTAGTATTATTATTAATATTAACTCATCTTGGCAGTTCCTGAGCAGCCACACAGGTAAGGACCCTATCCCACTAAACGCTGTACAAACACAAACCAAAACGACATCTTTTCAAGAGCTTACAGCCTCAGGAGAAGCTTGTAGCAAAGAAGATGTTTAAATGCTGGACTTCATTCAGGTTGATTCGTTGTAAACAGAGCCATGCTGCATAAGCCAGGTCATCACAGGAATTCAGGGCCCCACTTCTGTTATGGTGAGACAGAATTACGCACCCAGAAGTCTTTGAAGAATAGGCTCTTAGTCCCTGTGCACCTCATTCTCAGTAATAGTCAACAAACACTTCAGGGAGCAGCAGCACTCCAACACCGTTAGTGCAGCGCTCTGCACAGCACTACCTCATTTCAGGGCACAAGGAAGGACTGTTGGGTCCCTCAGGACAACCTGCACCAGGATCTTGATAGCCCAGTTCATCAGTCATTGAGGTACCCAACTCTCCTGAAAGCAGTAAAGTACTCAAGTACCTGAAGGATTTTGGAGCTTTTTTCATTTTGGCAGAGTAATTCCCAAGGTGCAAGATGCCACGAGCACAGAGTCATCATGTTCACAAGTGCAGAGGTCCGCTCGCAACCACTTCTGTGATAAATGGCACCAAAGGAGAAGCGTGCCAAATGCAGCTGGAATTTTATGGTTCTTCCTTTAGCACCTCTTCGGATTTTGTTTAGTTCACTTCTGCAACAACAGCTGGGAGCAGTATTTCCTTCAAATTACAGAAAGATTTAGTGTTATCTTAATGTGATACAAGTGTAGCCTGAATTATATTTAGGAGGAAGCACAATATGTGCTAATGAATAATAAAGACTGTACAAGGGTATTAGCCTGTCTCCGACTGCTGCTGCTTGAGCCAGTTCTCACCTTCTTAATAGCATTAGCAATTCACAATGGCTCTGCCACTGAACAGCCTTGTCCCAAGAGAGCATATTGGAAACGTTCTCCATTTTGTACGGTTTCAGCTGGAAAGGAGGCACCTACTTCCAGACATAACAGAGTTGAGCTGCAAAAAAGCTAGACTTTCCCCTCTGCTAAAGATGCCTTGCAGGATTGCAAAGCCAGCACCTATAAAACCAGGGGTGCCCACATCCACCACATTAAAGCCAAGAGCTACACAAGGAGTTTAGGCAGAGGCTTGGCCCCAGCTTCACTCCAAAGACTGGCAGCAAGTCCAAGATGTAGTCCTTCTTTTGCCCTTCTCAGTTTGTCCATCTGCAATACAAGGGGGCATTTTGCAGAACATTAATGTCTGTGTCACTGCTACAGACGTGTGGCTGGTAGAAAACAGAAGTTTAGTGTAGTCAACAGTAAACCGTCAGCTGCGATCAAGAATAGCACCAATATGGTTCACTGATTATCTGAATTACTTCAGGGTATCTTAGCAAATCCCTGCAATGTATCACAGCCACCAAAGGAACACATGATTTTATGCAAAGAAGAACATTTTAAAAGATGCTACAAAAAAAACACTGATACAAATAGCTGAGAAAGTGCAGTGCTAATGGATGTTCCCTTCTTTCTGCATTATTTATCTTTCATAAAATACTACATAAACTCGCTTTCTCCTATAGAAAGAGTCAAAAATAACATATTTGACTTATCTGTTTAGGCAATAGTGACATGTGTCAACCAAATCGTTTCAACACAGGATTCTTCAGTTTCAGCAACTGTCAGAGGGCTCCTCTATTGAAAATAATCAATGCCTTTGACAGATAAAGAGAAGTAAAATAGTGACTTATTTTGATACAACTTGACAGCTTTTTTTGACAGTAGTTTTCACTGTCAGTCTATTGGATTTGAATTTTAACTGGGGCCCATGAGAAATATGCTTTTGGTCTTTAGCATTGAATCTCTGCAAATCAAAAGGGCAGCGGGAGCGCAGTACCTACCTGCTTTTTATTCGCCATTATCTATCAGTCTTCAATTTTAATTACTCATTTTTAATACCTTTCCCAATTTTTATACTCTTGAGATGTCATAATAAGGCACATTTAAACTATACTTTGCTGCTCCCTTGGCAAGAAGGGACATTTCACGCAGCTAGACTTGCAAAAGGAGCTATTTTCTAATGTCACTGTGTTCGGATTGACAGTTCAGTTCCATCAAGAGCTCATCTGTTCTGCTCTTACGAGACTGCAGAAACTTAAAAGAAGTTATTAATATTGATTATGAAATATTCAAACACTTGTCCATACATGAGCTTGTGGGGCTAAGGATCTCTTCATTAAAATTCTTTATACAAAACACATCTTTCCATTAAAAACAAAAAAAAGAAAAAAAAGAAAACAAAATTCAGCAAAGGATCCAGATCTGAATTGTCATAGAACAGGAACAAGTGTTGTGGTTTAACCCCAGCCAGCAACTAAGCACCACGCAGCCGCTTGCTCACTTCCCCCCCACCCAGTGGGACAGGAGAGAGAATTGGGAAAAAAGTAAAACTCGCGGGTTGAGATAAGAACAGTTTAATAGGACAGAAAGGAAGAAAATAATAATGATAATAATAACAATAATAAAATGACAATAGTAATAATAAAAGAATTGGAATATACAAAACAAGTAATGCACAACGCAATTGCTCACCACTCACTGACCAATGCCCAGTTATTTCCCGAGCAGTGATCCCTCCCAGGCCAATTCCCCCCAGTTTATATACTGGGCATGACATCACATGGTATGGAACATCCCTTTGGCTAGTTGGGGTCAGCTGCCCTGGCTGTGTCCCCTCCCAACTTCTTGTGCCCCTCCAGCCTTCTTGCTGGCTGGGCATGAGAAGCTGAAAAATCAGTGACTTCGTCTAAACACTACTTAGCAACAACTGAAAATATCAGTGAGTTATCAACATTCTTCTCCTACTAAATCCAAAACATAACACTATACCAGCTACTAGAAAGAAAATTAACTCTATCCCAGCCGAAACCAGGACAACAAGGCATTTGAAAGAATCACTTAAACTACAGCCAGGTCCTTCACTGCTGCAAAGCAGCACTGCCCCATCAAAGAGGTGAGGAGCTCTAGGCTTGCTGTTGGCAGACATTGCGCTCCGACAATGAGAAGGCAGGGGCAGGGTGAAGAGGACAGAAGGAAATTCCTTATTATCCTGTATTTTGATAATAGCTTCTTTCAGTAATTACCATTTTGAACAACTTCTCCCACTGAGAGGTCAGGCAGAATCCACTTGCTCTGATCCTTTTGTTTGTTCCTGGCTGCAATTTCCATGAACATTGTCATCATATAATTTATTTTGTCTTTAATATAAATATGTGACCTTGTAGGGTTCAGTATCTAAATATGTATTTGTTTCCAAGCCTAAATTCACAATGGTATGTGTGAAAATTCCCTTTGGTATAACAGTGTTCAAAGAGACAAGGCTGCAAGATGACTGAAGGTACAAAGGTGCAGGAAATAAAAGGACTTGTATTCGCAACTCATCATTCCATGTACTGCTTGAGACAAGAATCACATCCTAGCTTTTGATGTATTGTTGTTGTATATGTTGAGAGCTCGGTTATGTTTAAATGTAGTACTTCAGCTCCTTTGCTTAACAACACCTGATAACTTGCTTGACATCTCAAAGAGTTTCTTAAAATATTCCTAAACCTTTGGCATCCCTTCCTGCCCTGGGCTTCATGAATAAAACATTTATCCAGTCAGCAGCTTTAGCAAAGAGGAACAGCCAAGTTCCATCCATCAACGTCAGCAGCTGAATTACTGAGTGATTTCAGATCCTTTAATAACTCTGTTTCTTTATGACTATGTTGGTAAACAATCAAATAGTACTGGCACCTGGCTTTCAGTGAACATTAACTTTTTTGCATTATCAAATACCACTAATACAGCTCATCGCTGTTATTGTTAGTTCAGTAAAAAAAAGTCTGCAATGCTGTCCACCTTCATGAGAATGCACTGAGGTTTATTCTTGATTTGTTATGAAGGTCATCGAAAGCTACTCACACTAAACCTGCTGGGACTTAAAAAAAAAAAAAAAAAAGCAAGGATAAATAGAGCCTTTACTTCACATATAATGTGCTTCATTTATCATTGGGATCACCAAGTAGTAATACACTGCCCTTTTTGTAAGGTTGTTAATAGAAACTAAGCATTTTGGGGTGAAAAACCAATGATATAAAGCTTCTGTTGTTGTAGAAGTCCAATGAAGCTTGGAGATCCAAGTACTATAAGGAAATTGCCTACAGATATTCAAAAGGCGGTTCCTGGTTTGAGCCTCTGTGCTAGGGAGGAGGGGGAACGGGGAGAAGAAAAATCAGCTTTCTGAATTGAAAACCTAGCCAGAATGTGTCCAAGCACATGTGGTTTGAATTAAATGGATATTCAAGATAAAAATCTTTTCATAGCACTTTACACCAGCAAAACAGTAGGAAGAGCTTTTCCACACACTTGGATACAAGCACCGGCTTAGCCTCTAACCAGACTATGCAAATGGAAAGCCCTGATATTCAATCCTCCAACCTCTCATGCAGGAAAACTATTCTTAGGCATGCAAGAACAACACATTGAAGTCAAAAGGGTCATCTAAATAAGGATGACTGGCCAGGGTACGGCCCCTGGTCTGTCTCTATTCACCAGGGATTTGTGCCTGGAATATAAACAGCAAATACCCACAGACAGGCTGATATGAGCACAGCTTTGAATATCTGATCCTGCATAAATGATCTTTCCCAGCTCTGGGAGAGAAACAATTACCAACACCAAATTTGCAGAGGATAAAAAACAAGCGAGGTCCCAATAAACAACAGAAGAGCAGGAGCCTCCCGAAGCCCGCATAGACTTTTGCTCCTAAGCCCTTCAGGTGCAGCTGAAGGGTGCTGCTGTGGGATCACCCCAGAGACGGCTTTAGGGGGTTACAATATTTTCTCTCCCCTCTAGGAAGACTTTCTGCTCCCAGCACAGCATCAGCAATAGGTCGTGTGTTGCCCTGCTCTGCTGAGTGCTCCCGGGCCAGATGCAAGCAGTTCAATGTGTGCAGAAATATGGGAGGGTCGTTCTCACCTCCCAGTACACGTTCCCAGCTGCAGAGCAGTGGAAACCACAGGCTGATTGCACCAGAGAAAACAAGATTTTTCCAGGTTTCTGTGGGTTTAAATGAGCTCTGTGCTACTGATGTCAGGGGGCACAGGTAGGGACCAGTAACATTTCCATTTAGAGGCATCTTAGAGCCTCTCCACAGGAAAATAAACAGACTCTTCAGTAAAATTACACCCAATTAAGCCACAGGTAAATAATTAAGCCACAGGCTTCAGTATTTAAGCACTTCCCAGTTGCTTGGGTAAGTGAAGTGTCACTGTTATGGATTAGGCTTCTATACTCTAAGTTTTCTCTGTTGCATCTTAAAAATAAAAACCAACACTTAATTATATCTAACTGAAGACTGGCTCTGACTCCTTTGTTGAAAGGAAGACAGGTACTGTTCCTGAGAAGTACAAGGTAGCCCATTCTTTGATTCCCAGGAAGGATGATGGCAAAGATTATTAACCATGAACGTGCTGGCTTGGTAAAACAAAAACCCACTGGCACAAAAGACCAGCTCCAGACCCGTGTCACACAGTTGGGTTCCACAACCATATGTGCTAACTCATGCGTGTGTTGATCATGGCTCATCATGCTGACCAAATCCGTCATCTCTTTTTCCCATCTGCTCCTGGATATCCAGTTTTCATCCCCTCTTGCATCCTGCAGGCACTGCAGCCTCCCCGGAGGCAGCCGTGTGCTGCCCAAAGCCCTGCACACCCACCCCTATGGCCAGCTTGTGACCCTTTACTGACCACTTTGGGGACCACTGCCACTGGCAAGGCACGGGGAGAAGTTCCCATCAAGATCTTCTCCCACCTGCACAGAGCAGCCCGACAAGGGCAGGAGAGCTGAGCGCCAAGTGGGCTTTCCAGCAAGATGCTGCCTGTCCTGCTCCCACTGGCAGAGGTTTGGGGACAACTTCTCAGAAATCTGTCTCCGCAGGCTAAGCTGGAGACAGGGGGTCCCCCTTGACCTGCTCCAACACATGTAGGGCTAGGGATAGTCATGGCTTTGAGGGTTGGGTTTTTTCTAAATTTCTTTTTAAATTTGCAATTCTTCCCATGCCCCGTTGAAGGAAAAACATAGGACTCAGTGGAGGTCTTTGCACTGGCTTTGGAGTGAGCCCCATGAATTTCTGTTTTCAGCTAAAAAGCCAAAACAAAACAAAAAACCCAAACCTCATTCTATTTCCTTGCTTGATCCCCAGGCTCTGAAGTTGTAAATACAAACTGCATCTCACTCATTTGAAATCTGCAACCTCTCCGTCATAAATCAACCTCCAGAGAAATTAATTACTACTTTTTCTGGGGGAGAATTTTTTTCATTTTGTTTTCTGTTTTAAAGATTCTGGATTACATAACCAGATGTGGTTATCTTTTTTTTCTTTAAAAAGAAAAAAATAAATAGAAAAACAGTCCCATCTCCCCCATATCGACAGCAGCTGCAGCTGGAAAGCCCAAGGCCAAAAATCCTTTGTCTTGAATTTTAAAAAAATGCCTTCCCCCCCCCCCATATCCCCACTGAAACATGTTTCACACTTAGCTACTGGAAACATACCCTGCAGACATTTACATCATAGGCTTTGTTATTATAAGTTATAGTAAAAGACAAAAGGAACAAGGTTTTGTAACCAGAGGGCAAACATTGCAACTGCTAATTTGTTAGGGGGTGACATTTCTGATAATGCCGCTTTAGTCAAGCTACCATTCCGTATTATAATTTCATTATAGCATCCTATCACAGCACTTAATAGGAGAGATACACATCAACAGATCTATTACCTAAAACAAACAAAGATATTAGGAAACTTCTTGGGACTGAGTTGTATATTGACTTCTGGTCAGCATTTCCAGAAAATTTCATTAAATTTATGTCATCAAAAAACATAACATATGGACCTTCTGAACAGGAACTCATACCAGCAGGAGTAACACAATTGTTTTTCCCCATTTTGTGATTTATCATCCATTCCATTACATGCTACACAGACTGTCATTTTTCTTTAAATGTGTTTGATAAAAGACTTCTTGTTCTACTAGGTCAGGTATTATTATTCATCAACGTTATGTCCCAACCAGCACGAACACCAGCAGCAGCTGCAGAGCTGTCGCTGAATATCAGAGTTAGTGCTGGGCTTTTCCCCGCCATACTCTGGTCCCAAGAAATGTGGGAGCAGCTGAAGGGGAAGCAGCTCCCTGTTGCCTCCCTGTGCCGAGCAGGACGCACGCACTCTCACAACCCATATCGCAGCAGGAAGGTGCAGAGAGTGGAAAATGGCCATGCCTTTCCACAACACAGCCCATCTGAAAGATTTGGAGCTCCGTTTGCTCCCCGCTGACCCTGTAGCAGGTTGCCACTCACACCGGTCTGTGCCTGTAATCACTGGTGGCTCCATGTCAATCCCCCTCTTGTACCTGCAGCTGAGACCTGCCCTAACCAACTTCCCACAGACTTTGCAGGCATTTGCAGCACAGCAGTGTCAGTGGCACTGCCACGAGCGTGGTACGAGGAACAAGACGTGCCCTTGCCACCCAGCAGCCCTTGCAGTGCTGAACCACCAGCACGCTCAACAGCGGGGCTGGGGACCTGCCCTTCGCATCCTCTGCGCCAGCAAGTGCTCCCAGCCCTGCGCCTGTGAGAGCAGTGTAGTGGAGCTCAGCAAAGGCAGGAGGCTCTCTTTGCACTTCTTGCCAGTTCTTAGATGTACCCTTATCTGCTCTTAATTATCCAGGCTATTTTTACACTGTTTCTCCCCCCATCTCCTAATTGCCCAAACTTATTTTCCTGATGGTTTTCTGCTGAAGATGAATTTCAGGAGCTCAGTATCTCAGGCAATTTCAAGACATAATTAACACCACCACTCCCCTCATTAGTGAATGGCCTACTTTCTCTCCAGCACTACCATCCCCCTAGATGTTTGGAAAAAGTCCTTATTATCCCCCTGTAGCTCTTTGACTAGCATTAACTCCTTAAGCTTCGCAGGGCTCTCCTTTCCCTGCCTGCAGCCAGGAAACACCTGCCTGAGTCCCCTCTGCTTGCTGGTTTCCTTCTCAAGTTTCTGCACTGGGTAGTTCTAGCTCCCAGTCACGGATGAAGAGCTGTGCTGCCTGTCCATCAGCAATCAGGGTACACAGCTGAAACTGCTCTAGATGCTGCTCAGACAGCTAAGAGTGTCCCTGTCCCAGAGGGTTTGCAATCGATTCAGAGAAGACAAGGAAGGATGATCATTCCCTTGGAAATTTTGGATAGAGGCACAAACACACACAGCCTACAGCAAGCCCAGCTTTACAGCTCATTTGAAAACCACCTTTTTCTTTTAAGTGCCCAAGCATTTATCCTCCTCCCTGTTTGAACTGAACTGCTTTTGACTTTAATTAGAGTTTTCCCTCAAGTAAAAGCAGCTGATTTGGCATAGAAGACTGGACTCTTCCAGGTTCCCCTTCCCATAGTCCAACGTCCTGGTACAGGCATGTCCTACAAACCCATCACTTCGTAAGCAAAACCAAAGGCTTATTTCCAAAGCTAACCCATCGAGAGCTCACATAAGAGGCTAAACTTAATTGTTTGTGGCTGTAACAATATCAGATAACCCCTGCAGAGATAAACAAGCAGACTTGGGAGATTAATATTTTCTCTGATATAAACTTTGTAGGATGCTCTGTTGTCAAGAAGTCCACAGAGATTACTTGTGTTGTAGTAGGTGGCACTTCATTTTCCAGAATCTATGACCCAGCAGAAATTACTGTCAGCTCCCTGACCAGCCAAGGGGTATTGATTCCCCCGTTACTACAGCAACCCATTAGTTATTAGATCGTGTCTCATATGCAGTGACTAATCTGCCTCAGCGAGGTCTTGGATTTTGACACTTTTTCATTCTAATCCTTAATTAGTTTATTTGATGCGGCCTGCACATTTTATTTTTATACTAAGTAGTTATTGAATATACAGTCAAACTGAGCAGAGATCAAAGGAGCAAAACCAGTACGCTGTCAACTAAACTAGTTATGCAAAATAATAAGAAAAAAAAAGTAGCATGCCATATCAAATGCATAAGCTAGCTTCACTCAACACTCCTACAGTTGCACAAAAAAATCAACCCAGGACACTCTTCCACATCCAGACTTCACTTGAAACACAAGTGCCCCTGATACGTCACCTCCTTTGTATCATCTCCGTTCCAATGATTATACCAAAAGACTAGGAAGCGTTCACCAGCAACTTTATCAGCTTCCTTTGATACTTGGCTTCTCGGGGGGGGGGGGATAGACTTTGACAGGGATCTTCCCTTTACACCAAAATAACCAGAGACTGGGTACCCTTTTATGTCTTACCCTCTCTTTGATGTGAAGTGGTGAGTGAGGGTCCTATCAAAAACCAGAGCACAGACCCAGAGTTAGAGTGGTTCCTGTCTGCACGACAACCCAAACCTGGACAGAGGAGCAATGTACTTGGCTAAGACCCACACTCATTCTCATAAACCACTTGACACATAAAACTGCAGGTTTTGACCACAAATTTAGGCAACTTTAACTTTGTATCACACTCATTAATAAGCCCCTGTGTCACCTGACAAAAAAATCCCCGTACTGGAAACAAAAAAACCCTCGCATTAATTCAGAAAGTTATTCATAATCACAAAAACACCAAAAATGGAGAAAATTCAGTACCAAAAGTCAGAATGAAAATAAAAATGAAGAATTTATGTTTAACTGAGGTGCCATAAGAACTTCTTCTTATGTGTCCTTCAGTCCTCTTGTTATTAATTGAAAATAAAGTTCCAAGTGGAGTCTATCCCTTCCAGCTTTCCTATTACAGGATACAAAATAGGAAAGCAACTTCACTCTCAGGCAACAAAATCCAGTTCTGTCTACTGACTGTACAGGAAGGGCAATTGCTGTGTGTTTGCCATGGGAAAGTTTTATTAGATCAACAATTCACATTCTGATAAAATCTCTTGGTATCTTTCATGGAAACCATATACTCCTTGCACATTTGTATAAAATTGACGAAAACAAATCAATTTGCTAGGTCTGCTGTTCTACTGAGTATCAGCAGAACATTAGGCATAACACATTCAATTGAAGAGATGATGAGGACTGCCAGATGAATTGACTTCAGAACCACTTAATGTGGAAAGGGCAAGCTCTAGCTGATGCCTTCCAGGTAATGCCTCCCTTTCTTTTCACCTACAGAGGTTTAGACACAAAACACCCACCTGGTTCTTCTGCACTTAAATGGATGAACATGTGTCTGTAAAACCCATGTCCCTCCATAGGTTTTGACTGTGCACCATCTCTAGATGTCAGGGTGTCCGCAGGCCTCAGCTGTGTGTTTGAGCCTACAGAAGCAAGATGTACTTGTACAGATTTAGGAGAGGGATGGAAAATTTGACAAACTATGCAACAAGGACAGGTTTTCCTTTAGCTTAATTTGATAGCAAACTATGGATTCATGCTGTGGCTTTTCCCCAGCTCTGATTCATCAAGTGGAGGAAAAGGAAAAGGATCCCAAAGTAGAAAGGCTTAGGATAAATATCCAGACATCTGACCACATGCATTTCCATTGCTTGGTATTATCACCAGGCTGGAGGGCAGCAAAGGTTGCAAATTCAACCTAGGTGCTCTCTGCTTCACCAGTATTTCCTGTCCCACAATTTAAATATCACAAAATCAGAGATGGAAAGGGAACATTTAGACTGCTCACTCACCAGCCCCAAGTCACGCCCTATAGCACGATCTCCAGTGCTTTATTCAGTTTCAAAAGTCTCACATAGAGATGAAATGTGAATAGACTGAAATAGAACAGAATTTGGAATTGCCTTGATCTACGTGATGCAGTGTGGGAGTGTACATATGTGTGTGCCAGCAGTTTTCCAAAACACATCCACTTTGATCCATTAGAAAATTGACCTGGTCTGCTCAAGAAAGTGTCTTGAATTAGCCCAAGTAACCCATTTGTATTATCATCCATCTTGAACAATTCTCTGGATGTAATTCATGGAACTGTGGACCAGCTATTAAATCAGAACACTGCTCTCCAGAGAAATCTAACCCAGACTTTGAGCCCGTAACAACAAGAGCAGTCAAGTGCTCCACCTATAAGCAGGCAAGTCGGGCATACCCTATTACCTAAATGGAAACCCACAGGCACAGTGGATTCGGTAGTAAACCGCACAGTACTTGATTATATTAAGATATATTTCATTGGAGGTGGACAGAAGCACTAACAAAATGCAAAAGGAAGTTTCTCGTCATTGTTGGTGAAGATGTAATAAAATCTTAAGGTAAAGCAAGATGCAGTTGCTTCAATAAAATATCACTTAGAAAATTCAAGGGCATCGACAATTGGGCATTGGCATTTAATACATTGGGCATACAATTAGGGAACATGATTGACCAATAGAAGCCCCCAAAGAGCAAAGTCATTGCTCTTCATGCTCCTCATTAAGATGATGGGGAGTCAGAAGTGTTCAGTAATAATACACTAATAAAACTGTCTGCTAGACAAACTTACACTTTCCGACAAAGTACTTCATAACATCATACATACCAGTTTCACCATAGATAAGTAAGACTTTCAGCTCAGCCTTTTTTTCCATAAGCCTAATATTCTAGTTATGAGTAACCCAGCCTCACGTGCAAAAAACTGAGATTTGAGGGCTCGATTGAGGCCTAGAGCAAGATCTTAAATCTGTCCCCAACATTAGCAATCAGACCCCTAACTCCTGTGCCCCTGGCTGGTTTGAGGAGTAAGAACTGGTGCTCCTGTCCTCTGAGATTTCCCTTCCAAGAGCCTCCATTTCATCCCAGTGCAGGCCAGGAGAAGCACTCCCCCCAATCCTTTCCTATACCAAATGCCCTTCTCAACTTCTTCTGAAGTCGGCGGGAACACAGGACATCCCACAAACGCCCTAGGACATCATAGCTCCAAGCCCAAAGGCCCAGCCTTGTTAACACTCTGCAGCTGAACACAGGACACGTCAGCCATCCCCTTGAAGTCTGTTTCATTTAATTGCCACTGTCAACTGTCTAAAAGGCTGTTAGCTAAGAAAAAAATTTAGGAAGGTGAGATGGAGAAGAGAAGCAGTGCTAGGAGAAGAGGCTTACAACTGTAAGAATCTTGTACACTTGGGCTTGGGATGAATGAGAAAACAGAAGGGATTGCAGCTAAGTACCAGCTCCTGACTCTTTATACACCATTACATACCCAGTTACCCACAAATAAAGCACATTCTGCTCTCCTCTCCACATCATATTTCACTCTAGTATATGAATAATCTGATATGCCTGTAAGCAGAGCCCAGATTCAAGAATATTAAGAAATTGCACAGATACAGTAATAATGAAACAAAATTCCTAAGCCAGAGAAAAACCAGCTGTGTGTAATTCATTATGTCACAAAACTGTCATGTTGCTCAACAGAAAAACATGCCTTTTGCCTGGCTTAGACCAGACCCTTTTGCTGCCTGGAATCACATTAAACCTATAGCAAAATACAAATTGTGCTTCAGGATATTATACATTTGTCTTGCAAATGTAACCTAACTTCAGGGACTTCCGAGAATAAAGCAATGTGCAGTGCAAATGTACATACACTGATAGTAAACTGACAAAACTACAGTTGGACACTACAAAGCAGTGGTCTGGAGCAGAGCATCTCTCAAGCACAAGTTCTGGCACCATCACCAGTAGACATGTCTATGGGCCACATCCTCACGCTGATACCAATTAGTGTAATTCCCTTTACTGCAGGGCAGCTATACGTAAAAGCGCCTGATAAGCATGTGGTTTAACAGTGCCTGTGTGCTAAGTGAGGACAAGAACCAGTGGAGAGGAAAAGGAACAAGTCTATAGCAGCCAGTTTATCATACTTGAACCAAGGACTTATTCCTCTTATATACTGCCCTTCGCAGCTGCTGTGCCTTGGAGGTGTTTTCTTTGCTCAGAAAAAGCTGTGCATAGTAACTCTTGCACCTCCTCCTAATGGTGGCTGGCTGTGATCCGATCACTGCTGTATGTAGCATTAAGGTCAATATGCCTGTAACCATAAATACCGAAATACATTTTGCTAATGATCAACCATCGTCACTGAGCAAAGACAAATGTGTTCACCGCAAACTCCGAGAGCACCATAGCATTGCTTTTAGAGGAAGAAAATGCACTGAAGAACCTGGACTTCTTGTCCCTGGAAATAAGCCATGTCTTCATGGCCTAGTCACCTCTATAAATACAATGAAGTATGGTAAATACATCTGGGATTACATTAGACGCTGAGCAATTTGGGAAGATTGGTCGACTGTGGAAATCCAAAATGATCTCACTAAAGCAGCTTAAGTGGTACTAGCTAAGCAGGTTTGGAGCCCACATTTCAATGCAGAATACCATTTTATATGAGAACTCACTCTGCAAAACTGTCTAGGCTCAATGTCCATTACTAGACTACTTGATGATTTATTGTGTCGTAAGTTGGAACTTCTCCTAGTGCCCTTTGTGTTGATGATGTCATTTGAAGATCACTTCTCTTTATGGTTGGTACATGCAGTAAAAAGATTTACAGTGTTCATATGTCTCCACCAATGGCTTTTATGCACAACCTTTAAGAGCCAAACACAGAGAGTGGGATTCACCTCACCTAACCAACATCCCAAAGTCAGGCAATTGGCCTGCTTTACTGTATCGGCTCTTTTCCTATAGAAAACAAAAAAGGAGAAGGCACCTCCAGAGCATGAGTCTTCCCACCTAGCTCAACCATCTACTTGATGAATCAAAGCCAAAATGATGCTACATACTTAACTGATGATGCTATATATGTTCAGTATCACAGGACAGACTTATCCACACTATAGAGCAGTAAGACCTCTGCCCTGTAAGCAACATAACTTAGAAGAGGGGAGCAAGGGTGGGAAGTGTATTAAGATGGCACACGTCCACATTATGTATATGTCTAGAACGGTTTTAGTCCAATTTGTATGACAGATTAATTAGATTTTCCCCTCCAAACTTCAACTTATCCTGGAAACCCAGTGAAACAAAAATAAGTGAAGAGACCTGAGCTCAAGACATTTGTGAAGCTACATCACATAACAATTCTCAGGTTTCTGCAGATGCAAGCCCCATAACAAGCAGAGAGAAGCAGTGGCGGTGGATTAACCCCAATCCTTCCCCGACTCCACATGTGTACCACTCCTGCCGCACTGAGCTTTAAGGCAGAAGTGCCCCAGAAAGGGTTTACCCATTTTCATGCAGCAACAGAGAGCTCATCGCAGGCATGATGAAAACCAAGCCACCATGTCCCACAACAGCCACCAACCTCAGCTTCATCTGGCAGTGAAGCATCTCCGCCTTCACCCCCCTGTGATTTTGCAGCCCTGCTCAGCATGGAAGCGGTCTCTGCGCAGCAGAGGCAAGTCCAGTGGTGCTGGCCAGGGAGGGTAGAGTGGAGCTGTGCAGACACCAGTGCCTTGCATGACCCAAAATGCTGCCCTGGCTGCACTACCGGTGGGAAGGATACACAGCAGCATCTACAGCAAGCCCTGAATTGCAGTTGCTCCCTTGAAGGATTCAGCTGGGATCTTTGCATTACCTGGAACCGAGGGAGGCAGAAACCTGTGCCATGGCAGCACCAAAGGCATCCCAAAAGCATGCTCAAAAAGCCACTTTGAAGATACCAGAGGAACAGAGCTGTTGCATCACTGCATAACACGAGGTAGTGAAGGAGGCACCCATCCCTTCCCTGCACGGCCTGGGGCTGGTCTCGCTGCAGGTCATGGGGTTTTCTCCTCTGCTGGCACTGGCTGCTCAACACGGCCCCCTCCGGTTGTTTAGCAGCCTTTCTCTGCCTTTCAAGAACATTTACACCTCCCATCTCATGGCAGGAACATGCAATGTGGGCAACACAGCAAGTGGAGACAGCCATATTCTCTGGGTGCTGGGGCACCTCTCGTCCCCAGTACCTTGCAGGACACTGGCAGGAACACGAGTCAGCATCTTGGCCCTTGCAAGTATAAGTCCAGCCTCTGCATCCACAGCAAAGATTAAAACCATACCCATCTCTTTAAGATCCTGTTGCCAAATTAGCAAAACATGCAGCTACTGTATGTCATTTTTATTGTATATAAAAAGAACCCATTACATTTATTTGGTACTTTTTGTTGCTGTCATGAATGCCTAAATAATCCTTCTGTGTTTAGAAACAAGCCACTGGGGACCAATGAGATACATTTATTGTAATTACATGATTCTTCTAATTAATTTTTGTCAGGAAATTTCAAAGTAAAAATCTCCAGCTAAATGTGCCCCTCCTTCCCTCCAGCCAATAGACATGTTTCTGAGCCTTGCTTAAAAAGCTTGTTTCCTTTTTGCCTAGTTGAAATAAAGTGGAATTGTTAGTGAGAGTGGGCAGAAAAAAAGAGAACATTGTCATTAGACCACATTGTTTAAATCAAACCCTAACAAGCATTTCATTTTGTTTGGGTCATTAACTACATTTGAGTGAAAAATGCAGTTTGCCTGGCAAATTGGTTGGTGGCCAAATGCCTCCAACAGGAGACCTTTCTGGGTTAAACCCAAAGACTGCAACGCAGACACACAAATTTTACAGGTGGGAAACTTAACCGTAAAGAAAACATGCTTCAAACAAGCATGCAAAGAAGCAAATGCTTATTAAAGATATAGACAAAATTTGATATTTACTGATTTATGAGATTGTACAGCCTGAGGCAGTATTATCATAATTTATTCTCTTCTCCCCTGTAACACAGATCACTGAATGTCATAAAGTAATTCAGATAAGATAGTCTGTAATTAGGGGCTAATGATATCAACTCTGCTGGACGCACTGCCACTTCTGACATATGATGCCCAAGTGGTTTTACTAAAACTGTATACCACATCCCCGGATAAGCCCCAAACAAAGCTATCTGAACAGTCAATGCCCCTTTGACTGGGGGGGTGGGTGTTGGGTTTTGGGAATAGTTCACTTACATTCTCTCTTGCTGCAATCATTTGCAGAGTTAAAAAGCTACCACCTCATCCCACTCTGTTCCCCATTACCTCAAATCAAACAAGCCTATCTCTCCCAGCTTTTCCATGCAGCACGTACCCACCAGCCCTGCGAGGCTCCCGGCAGCTCTCCTTCGGATCTCTCCCGCTCCCCATCTTCCCCAGAGCACCCCTCCAAACTGCACGCTCTGCTTAAGCCCCTGCCCTGCTGATGTGGGTGAGTGAAAGGCAACAGCCCCTCTCCCATACGACACCTTGTGTTATCAGTCTGCAAGTGAAGCCTGGTTTGGCTTTTCTGCAAGAACACACAGTTGTTCACCCATTCGGTTTCTGATCCCTGATAAGCCTTCATATCCTTTTTTGCCATTCTTAGTCCAACACTGTCAGCTTGTGCCTCTGCTACAGAAAACTCAAAGCTAGGTGTAGTGTGTGCATATACATATAATTTTTATTTTTTATTTTTTAACTGAACTGCTTTCTGATAATTTCTCAGTTTTTCCACAGTGATACTGAATTCTAATGCTCATCTCCAAGGTGATGCCACCTTTCTCAGGTTGGTGTCAACTCCAGGCCCTGCATGTAGACTCTTAACTCCACTGCCCAAGTCACAAGTGCAGTATTGAACAGTCCCAGACCCCTGATGGGCACCGTAAGGTACCTCACCTAAAGCCCTCCCTAGCTTGACAGCAAACCACTGATAACTTCTGCGTGCACACAATTTGCCAATCATTCACAACCTGTCTTAGAGACTCAATTTCCTTCGATTGCTTTGGAGATTGACACGAGAGATGGCATGAAAAGCCTCACCACAGTCAAGCTGTCTGACACCCCTCCTTCCACCCTGTTGTGCTGTCACAGAGGAGAACTAGGTGGAGTTGACATGATGTGTCCCTGACAGTTGTGCTGGCTGTTCTTTATCACCTGTGATGCTCCAAGTGCATATGGACAGATCACTGATCACTTGCCCCAGCAGTGAATTCAAACAGACCAGTCTAGACTTGCCCAGCTCTTCTTTCCCTCTCTTTCAGAGGCAGGTGCTACCCACATCTCTTCTCTTCCCCTGGAGCCTCCCCAGACCTCCTCATGCTCTTGAAGATAACTGCTAATTGGCCCTGAAAATTGCTCCAGCCTCTTCTCAAAATGCTCCAGAGCTGGGAACATCCAGTCTGCCCCAGTATCCTAATAGCTGCAGAAATGTGGAAATCTATAAGGTCTGCTGGTGCACTCGTTTCCAGAGAGCAAAGGGAAGATGTTTTCTCCCCAGGGCTCTGGCAAGCTCAGAGGCTCAGCACTACCGGTCAGTCTTGCTGTCCCATAGACCGTATATGTCAATCCTAAAGAACATTGCCTTTGGTTTGAGTTGTGAGCTTTCCTTTCGCAACCATCACCTGCACTGCCTTTCACCTTTTCCCACTCCACCATCATGTCCCTGTTTCTTCAGGCTGTTCTTGCCCAGCCAGCTACAAGGCTGCTGGGTATCATGTCCTGCTGTGTTTCTCTTACCAAATCCTACCTTGCACTACCAGTGATCTGATCTGCCAGATGCTCAGCACCAGCCTCATTCACCCCATCTCTTCGGTCATCCATAGCCAACTATCTCCAACAGACTGTCTCTTCCCAGCAACCAGCACCAGGAGCCTTGCGGCAGACATACCACGACTTCAGTCTCAGCATCAGCCTCTCTCCCATGGCCAAGTTCTCCCTGAACAAGCTGTATGCTCTTCTGTCAGGACTTTAGCCACGGCCATTTTCTACCAAGCCCCTGCAATGGCATTTAAATTATAACATCGATTATACACAAGACCTGAAGTTCCTCCTTTTTATTCCTTGTGCTGACATAGCTAAAACATTTGACTGATAGATCCATTAATTTTCTTCTTGTGACAATTATCCCTCAACCTCTCCCAGTTCTCACTCCTGCCAGTGGTTTGATGCACCACATTCCTCTACCAATCCTATTTTAAAGCCTTCCCCAGCAGCAGCAAATCTCTCCTTGTTGTCCTTTTCCTGCACATGTGGTTCCACTGAAACAACATGTTACACAGGGAGAGTGTCTAGCATTGCATTTGGTCCCTGCTACTCTCAACTCTAGTCCCCTGCTGCCTATCATCTTAACTGCAGTAACACTTATTTGAAACAACAACCCCAAGCTATTCTCTCGTATCCTCCTGTTTATGGAAAAGCACTGATTAACCAGAAGTAATTTTTTTTAAACCTAAAAGTAATTTATATTATATAAGAAAAAAGGTCAGGTAGATACTCCATTTATCACTATTACAAAGGGCTGTAACACAGTGATGAAAAGAAAGAGAAATTAATTACAAGTCAGAGGCTGCAATAACTCTCTCTGTAATTGTGACGAAAAATTTAAATTAACGTTTCTGTCACCAAGAGAACTTTGATTAATTTTACAATAGTGGAGATGCTATCACCTTAATATTGGTGGGTAAGGAAATTTTACTATTTGCAATTTAGATGTAGATCATTTCTTTAAGACTCAAAAAGTGCCTGCGAGGCACCTTCACACTTTATTAACAGCTCAATCAGTGCCACACTAGAAATAATTAGCCAAGAAGCCATGTAGTAAATATATCTAGACTAGCAAACCTGCAGAATAAGAAGTGTGTGATAAAATCCAGACCCCTCCAAGAGAAACAGCCTCTCTCCAGCGCTCCAAAGCGACTGCTGCTGCCCAGCTGCCTGCTATGCCACTCTGCCTTCAGGG
This sequence comes from Haliaeetus leucocephalus, assembly GCF_000737465.1. Lineage (NCBI taxonomy): Eukaryota > Metazoa > Chordata > Aves > Accipitriformes > Accipitridae > Haliaeetus > Haliaeetus leucocephalus. Next base: position 10,341,125 of record NW_010972438.1, read on the forward strand.
AAACAACACAAACACCAGATTTTCTGACAGCTTTGTTTTGTTTTCTGTTTTTAAGCCTCCGCTTGGTTGCAAAGCTGGAGGGCAGAAGGGTTAGATCCAAGCAGCGGCCACCGACATTGCACCCCGATGTGGCAGCAGCCCTGTACATGGGGTGCTGTACGAGGCGCTGGCTTCCCTCTGGGGCTCCTGGGTGCAAGAGCTGGGATGGTAAAAGGCTGCTGAGGAAAACTTGCTGCTGACAGGTGGTGGGTGAAACGCAATCGGAAAGAAACTGAGGCAGTCAGGGATTAAGCATGGTGCAGGACAGAGGACTCACCCAGTCTGCAGCGGTCACACCTGAGCACAGCGTTCAGCAGCCAGGCAGGCCTCCTGTTCCTAGCCCACGGACATCAAAGTTACCTTTTTTGGGTTTTGTTTTGCTTTCCCCGGCTTTCAATCCTCACAAAACCCTGACCAGAGTCAGGGTCTCAGACAGGACTTAGACACACACAACCACTAGTACCCTGGCACACCAGTGGGCTTTGATATTAAACATGCCACAGACGCACCCTGACCAGGACCCCTTCTCTCTCTGCATCTTTAAAGTCTTCTCGGGATAGAACTGAGCCCCACGTGGGATGGGCCAGGACGTGGGCAGCCTCTCCGCTCTAGCCAGGAGAAGCGGCAACCTTTGAACTCAAACCTTGCAGCTCCCTGTTTTGCAGAGCAGAGCATCAGAGCAGGGAAGGGAAGCACTGCCTCGTGATCCCCTCCGTGTTAACCATGCGCACATCCCTGTGCCCTCCAGGACACTTATCCTCAGTGTCTGCACTGTGTCTGTAAGGAGAGGGGACAATTCATGTATTTTTGTCCCTTGAAGACCCTCCCCACCTCCAGCACACAGAGGAGAAGACAGGGCGACACAGTGAGGGGCTGCGGGAGCCCAGCAGCCAGGCTCTGCGAGTGACACCAGTCCCCGGCCTTTGCTACCAGAACAACCCCTGCAAAAGCCCAAGGATATAATGCAGGAAAGTAAGGATCAGACCAAAGCCCTGGGAAGCTTTCCCAGTTCCTTTCTGCACTATTTAGCAAGGGCCATTAATTTCTTCCTTTCATAAACACTGTGAACGATGAAAATCTGGAAAATAAAATGAGCCTAATGAAAATGTATTGGTTCTAAGGCAATCAATGCCATTCGGCTTACAGAGAAAAGGAAACACAGTTCCCCATCTGTACTGTGCTCCCTGTAGTCAACAAGGCTGACTGTTTCCAGCATGGATCAATGAACCATTCGTTAGGGGAAGTGAACCTATACGAACAGCATTCGTCTCTCTCCTCCAAGATCAAACAGACCCGCATGGGAAGTTTCAAGACTGCTCTTGAAACTTCAAGTCTAAGGAAAGTTGGAGCACTTGAACGTAGTTTGCACATAACAGTATCTAGTAAATCCTCGTACTTGCTGCACGCAGAGACTGAGCAGGAAGAAGCTGAGACGGTGCACATGGAGGCTGGATCACCTCTGCAGAGAAGAGGCAACACTGCACCATGTGTGCAGGGGCTTGTGAAAGGTATTGGGGTGAGCAGGGGGGAAGGAGCTTTCTAACGCTGTCAGCTTGTAAGTAACATTAAACAGTCGATGCAATTTTCTCTTTGAATTTCTTTAGATATAGTGATGCTAAAGAAGGGAAAACAAAAAAAAATAAAGGCAGGATGGAAATAAGGAAACAGTGGTGTAATATAACCAAAGTAGTATACTCCTCATTCAAAGAACTTAAAAGGTGGGGGTTTGCCCTAAAACACTGAAGAACCTTACAAGGGATGCTATGAAGAAATGTTTACTCCAGCAGTGAAGACATCCCCCAAAGCAGGCAGGAGCTGGCACTGCCGCAGTCTGCTGCGGACAGCTCTGCAGCTCCAAAGCATTTGTGCAGGGGGGGAACCGTTTTGTCAAGTGCAAGGCCCTTTCCTCAGATGCATCACCATAACTTCTGACAAATGGTACCTCCAGGAGAGCTGTCAGAGGCTATCATTGATAGTGTACAAGTAGCCAGTGTAACTCAGCTTGACATTAACTGACATGGGGCAGCACGAGGTCCACAAACCACACTCGTTTAAATAACTAGAAAGCCCTAGAAAGCACAGGCTGGCCAAGAAGGTGAACTGCAGCAGGCACATAGAAAGGCAAATGTTTATAGCACATGGGTAAGGAAAGGGCATGTTCGTTCCTTCCTTCCACTGAACTGACACAAAGTTAATGGGAGATCTTTATAAGGATGGGCTATAGAAAGATGCACTAAAGGCTGTTTCCAGTGACTTTAAGGCATTTGGAAGTAGGCAACAATAAAAAGATAAAATTATAAAATACAGATGCTGAACTGGCTGTAAGATTTGCCTCCAAAACTTAAAGGTAGAATTTCCTCACGTTCTGAATATTGTTGCAAGCCGTGGAGAAACACTTAGCTGCCTTCTGAAAAACAGCTGCAAAAGCGAGATATGGAGAGCAAAGTGAGTGTAAGAGGATAATGCCATCATAGAGAGATGCACTGCAGTCTGAACTACAGCTGACAACAGAACAGGACCATCCCAGAGAGACCAGCACTGGGCACAACTACGGGCAAAGCACAGCACAGTCCCTGCCGACTCCGGCCACCGAAAGCATTCACCCATACAACGGGGCCAGTATCGTAAGGCAACTAAAACAACAGTTTTCCTCAAATTGCTCCAGTAGCTTTAGGGCCTCTTGGGACCAGGCACTGCCAATAGCCTCCAAGGAGAGAGAGCTCCTGACTAAGCAGCGATACTCCTGCTGCCAAGACATTTTGGTAGGGCCTTTCATTTACACTAAAACCTGCAAATACTCCACTTCAGTCCTTTGGTAACATGCAGCAGGCAGAAGGGGACAGTCCCCTGGGGACACCATCCCCTCCCCACCCCGCTGGTGCTGCCACATGCTGCAACACAAGGGTAACGCTGAGCCCAGGTTTCCCTCAGTGTTCAGCTGCACCTCTTTTCAGCACAGCCGCTTCTGATGCCCCTTGCCTGCTCCCTTTCCAGGGCTGCTCTCACACCCCGGTTTTTCTTTAAACACTTCCCTCCTGCCCATTTCCACAACCAGCACGTACAGACCCGCCTCTGCTCAAGTCAATGCCTTTTCCTAGTAGCTGTGCACTGCCAGAGTATAACGTACACATGAAGTAGTAGTTCTCCGATAAGTATTTGACAGATTAAACATCGCCTTGAGCTTTAGTTCTTCAGCAGAGTTATGAAAAATAACTTCCACTGGAATTTGCATTTCGTGATCGCTTGCAGACTGACTGCCTGCCCGTTGAGGCTGTGCTTTGGAGTGCGTCTGTGCTTGGCAAGTGATCCCTCTCACCATCAGCTCTATCTCCTGCTCTCACAGCACTGCAAACCAGGAGCCGAGATCTAGTGCTCCAGCTGCCCTCCAGGGATGACCATCACTGAGAACAGGGCAGGCTTCAGAGGGATGCCAAGGACAAGTGGTTTGTGCAGCACAGAGACCAGTTTTGATGTTCTGGAATTAAATATTGCAGCACAATTGGAGTTTGTCCTAGAGGCCTGATAGAGTCATCCCCAAGGACAGAGAATAGCAGTGGTCACAGATGCTGTACACCCACCCATATATTAATTGAAAGAAAAAAATAGGAGAAATATTATTATTCTTGTTTTGAGAGCTAAAGACACATTTAAGAACTTTATGAATTGCCCAGAACAGCTACACACTTGTGTGACCTGGCAAGATATGAGGCTTTCCAAGCAACTTACTATCTCTGGACAAACAGATGTCACAAAGTACCCAGCTTCTCTATTACATGTTTTCTTCTTCCTCATCCCCAAGAGGAAATAGATGGTCTCAGACAGCAGCCACAGAGAATCAATTCAACCTGTTTATTGAAAAAATACTTTCAAAGAAGCAACTGATTCCTTATCAGGAAGGATGCACTCAGGAACTATGCACCATCTATGAATTGGATCCAAAAGCTCTTCATGTCTTTGAATGGTAAGCTTTTAAGAGGGAAGGAAAAAAAAAAAAGGGAAAGAAATCCAGGTCCAATAACATTGCTAGTAGCAGTTTACCTTTGACTACTGAAAGAAAAAAAAGAAAATCATTAGATGTATCTCTCTCAGAATCCATTTTACAAGCTAATGTCACTGCTTTGCTTTCAATCAGAGATTAAGGTTAATCTCCAGAACTACTGGCGCACATGCAGACACGGTGGAAAGATGCAAATAACTCCACAGAGGAGGCACAGAGAAGAAAGCTCTTCACCAGAAATCTATTATTCTACATGAAAATGCATCAGCTGATTTACAGTCCCTGTTGGATACTAACGTACAGCTGGGAACAGGCAGAAGTTCTGAGCCCAGATTACAGCACCATGAAAGCATGTTACAAATGACTGCGTGTGTATGCGTGTCCATCCAGTGTGGGGGGGTATGGGTGCATACTTTAAGTGCTTGTCAAATACTGACCTAAACACACCTCATTTTCTGCCCATTATAAGAGCTCTGACATGAGCCTGAATAAATACAGAAGGGTCCATTTGAGAAGATGCAACCCTCGTGGTGTCCTACAGCACAAACTCGCAGTGAGCACTTCCCAAGCCCTCAATACAGCAGTCTGTCTCCCTGGGGATGAACAGGAACCCTCGGCAAGAGACTAAATCATGCAGACAAAGGTATCACCTCCTGACATTGCTATATGCTAGACACAGCTCCCCCACACCAAGGGCAAATGGTTATCTGCCCACATGCTAGCAGGAATATCTGTCTTGTGGAATACAACTGGTGTGAAGTCCAGGATTGCGTCAGTATGTTTCTCCTTAAAGAGACTGGCAGCTTTAACCCAGGACTGAGCCTCACAGCAGCATCCCTGACAAAGGCTACCTATGAGACACTGTTAGTGTCCTAGGCACCTGCTGGCAGTTTTATTGCAAGGTACCACAGGATGCTGCAGAAGAGGAAAAAAAGAAAGTAAAATTTTAATTATTCCAATGAAAAAGCTGTCCTGATGTCCTGTAACCCAGAGACTGAGTTACAGTCCTGTCAAATGAGAAAAGTATAGGTCCTTAAAAATGAATGGACACAAAAGGGATGTGCCATAGGTCAGATATACATGGTGAAAGAACATTAAAGGGCAGCCACTTGCATCCCTTGATGCCTTGAATTTGCCACAATAGTTCAAAGCTTTGCTGTCCTGCCCTTCAAAAGGTTTTCAGAGACCATCCTCAGAAACATCCCCCAACTGGTCTGGCTTCAGTTGTGCCCTTAGCTATCCCATCCCTGTCTCTGATGCTGCCACCACCCTTCTGAGTCTTTTTTTCCTCCCTTATTTCTCTTCTTCCTTAGTTTTATTTGCTTGGTTTTGTCTCTGCTTAACCAGAGTATGACTTTGCTGGCCACAACTGACCTGGCATTTCACTGACATGTTGGTCTATTTGTGATTATATTGCTGACAGAACCAGGTATTGCTTCTTTTGCTTTCCTTTACACCTGAGTTTGCCCATTGCAGACCCGTTAGCACCTGCTGGGAAACTGGCAAATAATTATTTTATACTGTAGAGTAATTCCCTATCACCAAGTCTTCTTTCAAGCTAGCTGTACCTCTGCAGCTTGTGTAGAAACACACACACGATGCAGCAAACACCCCCTGAGACCACGTGAAAAAGACAATCTGGAAACGTGTCAGCAAGGAAAGCCTGAGGACACTATTTTGTAAAATGTGTCTGAAAGCTGTGGAAGGTCTATCTTGTAGTCAAGACCTCATCATTAAAATTCAATCAAAAAAGGCAGTAGAACCTTCTAAGTTAAAACACTAAATAAAAGGAGATCAAGATAAATAGCAGATATCATCTGAGCCAGTCATAAGAACGAATGTGCATCAATCTCCAAAAAAGTCACTCAAGATTGATAACACCAAAAGACAACATCTTGATAATCAGTTTTACAGTGATGGATTGAGGGAAAGCTTAATGAGTCAACTACAGGATTGGAATTTCATTAGACTTTACCAGAGCTAGAAAAAAAAACTGTAAAAACATAAGACAAAATCTGCCTTGTAAAATACAGCAGTGCATACATTTCTGTCCACATGGTGAATTATCACATACATTTGCATCAGGAGGAGTTTGACTGGAATCCACTGCAGAAAAAAACCCACGTCTCCCAGAACTATATTATGCCTACCACTCTGTAATTTAGCAGTTGTGAGAGCTGATCTAACATAACGTAATTGTATTTTAATGTCTTCTATGAGACTAAGACTCATTAGTCATCTCCTAAAGAGAAACACAAGCTGAAGTCACATGTCATTATGCCAAGTCGTCAGGCATATGGTGCTCACAACGATCCTCACACTAACCTTTAAGACAGACTTTGCTGGCGAATGAAATCTAATGGGAGCATCTGTAGGATGTGAAGCTGGTTTTTGCTTTCAAACTAAAATAAAAACTGTTTCACCTTCCACACTAGCAGGGCTGGTGAAAAACCATGCTATGTCTTGGGTCAAATCCCCATTTTATTGAAAGCAGCAAAGTTACTCTGGATTCAGTTGATCTGTACCAGATTTCACTGCCAAGAGCTAGATCTTGGTGCTAAAATTGCATCAGAAGAGAAGCATCCATGTTTGTTGAAGTATACTTTCTCCTTTTTACATAATACACTGGTTGCACTCCTCCTCTTGAGGCTTTGCTCCTCCATTTGTTAATCCACTTGGCCATTTGCCCTACTTATCTGTGTAGTATAACTCAAAATGTAACGTGACATGCTGCTTCAGAAGCTAAAATGCTAACATGGAGCTCAAAAACCCCGACTCATAGGATGTTGCTGCAACATAACAAGAGGGTCCCAACTTGGTTGGTTTTAAGTAAAACTTTAGCTTTAACTTTTATTTTGAGAAAAGGTAGTTTTTCCCTGTTGTTGATCCAAATGCCATAAGCAACATAAATGCTAATATCACAGATACACAGTGATTATCAAACTCTCTAGGTGTTACATTAAGTATGTTGCCAACAGCAAGTTTTTCTCTGGAAGGCAAACTCATTTTACAAGTATTTTTTCTTTTATGGCTGAAAGTTTTTTCCTTATTACATTAAAAGTGTATAATAATGATCCAGTAAATAAGCATCACGAACAAGAGCATAACCCTTTACACAAGCTATCTGTGCAAATTTTGACATAGGCAGAAACACCAGAAGAAAAGTTCAGCTATCAAAATAGTTCTATAGCCCCCTGAGACTACCTAGCAGTGATAAAATAGCTTATTATCCCTTTTGTAGGATATCTATTTGTGAAAAATTTGCATTTTTCATTCCCTAAAAATGAATTATTAATAACAACATGCCAGTGAAGTCCTGCCTGTGTAAGCCACGTGGAGAAGCAACTCCGCAAGGTGCTTCAGCCTGATGTAAGCACCGATGGCAACAGGGCAGTGCTTGTATCTGAAGCCACGCGTGCTTCAAGTGCTTTACTGAAACAGACAACCCAGATCTTGCAGTTTTTAATCCAAGCTCCTACCTCAGCAACTACTGGGCAGGAGGCAGACAGGGAGCAGATCCCCACCTCAGCAGACAGCAATAGGCAGGGAGAGACCAAGCCCTGATCTGGCCAGGCAAATAACACAACCAGGGCACCCTAGCAGATAGCTGGACGCACTCCTCAGTCCTAGGACAGAGATGTCCAGCTGGCACAAAGGTCAACCCCTTCCTCCAGGGACATCAGCCCAACCACGATGCCCAGTTTGCAAAGGGAGGACTAACTCCATCCCCTAAACTGAATCTGGTCAGAACTAAATGGAAGCAAACCTGCACCACTTTCCCCAGAAGCCATAGCAGTGCCGGGCGGCTTGCCCTTTTCGCGGTTTCTATAAAGAAACATAATATTCCATCAGAAGGAGAGATGTCTGTGTCCCTTGCAGGGTTCCCACTGCCACCAGAGCCTGCCCAGAAGGTAAGTCCCAGCAGAAACATGTCAGAGCATCAGCGCGCAACTGTCCAGCAAGGACAGGGCAGGGCAACCTTTTTTAAGCTGTGATAAAATGAACATATTTAACAGATGCTGAAGTGAATACCTCTCTGGAAACCTAACTGGCAGACATTTGGGTCTTCCTAAGTGGATAACTGATCACAAGGCTATGCCAGTGATGTTACGGTAATGAAACAAAGAAGGAACTGGGATTTAAGGATTTCAAATAAGCCTGTCAAAAACATGTAATAATACTGTCAGATCAATTTGCTGTCAAATACAGGTGTGATGTGATAAAACCTCAGATTTTTTAGTAGATTATATTATTGAAGCAGTAATTTAAGAACACCTTCTAGGTAATAAATTACAATAAATCAAACTTTAAAACTTGAAAGCATGTACCAGAAGACATACAGTGTATGATATGAGAAAGACAAGTAAAATTTAAACCGTATTTCCAACCTGGAATAAAGCAAATTCAATTGCTTTAGAAAGATAATGATCAAAGCCCAGTTTTGTATGAAAACAATAAATCTTGCAAAGTTATAAGGAAAAACCTGCTAAATGCCTCTGTCCTTCACCCTCCTGTGTTTCTAGTGCAAGCATATCCAGAGGTGAGGAAGGAGGGCAAGAGGGTGCCCTCACAAAACACAGTGGTCAGTCATAAGTACTGCACAAATACAACAGGGTGGCATTTTTAAGAGAAACAGTTTTCTATAAGAAAAGTTTCTGTGAACAGCATCATTTCATCAAAAAAGGAAAATATCTTAGGAGGTGCCAAAATGCTATGTGCTCTCCTAAAGGAAAACACCTGATTTTCATTTCAAAAGGGTGAGTTTTTTCATGAAAAGAATTATAATGTCTTCAGATTTACCAAAAGTGAATATGTCTACAGCTCATAGTCCATCATTCACCTCTTTCTGTCCTCTAGCACAACAAAAGGGATGGGAAGAGAAATCTGAAGTCACAGCTTGGACCAGATGGGAAAAATACCATCAGCTGAATTTACTGACAAGCACAAAACAATTAGGACAAGTGCAACACACGGTACTTAAACTGCTTAAACAGGATGCAACCAACCAGCAGGACAATATCATGTCTGATATTGCCTTATAGTGACAAAGAAAGAAAAACAATGATTGATTATTGGAATGGCAGCTAGCAGAGATCAGGGAAGAAAAGAAATTAAATCACATCTAGATCAGTGGAAAGAAGTTTTAGCAGCCTTCAGCAAAAGCCTTTCAGCAAGAGATGTTTCCTAAAACCAGATTGCACCTCGTGCTCATAAGTTACGAGGTTATTGCTCATATGTTTTCCTAGTCAATCCATTTTGCAATTGGAGTTAATTTTAAATTCCAAAAGAAAAAAAGAAAATACACATATGTACCCTCTCCCACTTCTCAGTACATTCATTATCACATGGCATCTCTGCAACAGCCATTGTAGTTACTTAAGTGGAGAAAAATAGCATGAAGGAGAGTGTTTCATGTATTTTTAATACCTTTTGACACAGTTCAGCACCTGGAGTCCATGATCCAGCAGGATGTGGCCCGCAAGCACTCTCCTCTGAAAAGGGATCATTTACTGCTTTACTCAGGGGAATATTCTTCCAGCACAACAGGAGCATGTGAGCTGGAATCTGGCAGCTAACACTCTGCTGCCCAGGGATCAGAATCAGCAAAATGTTTCCTCTATTATATTTTACATAGGTTTTCTTACAGAGAAAGAGACAGAGAATATTGTATTTCTCTGCCTTTGATGAGCCTTTTTTCCCAGCAATCACTTGCCTCAGGTTTTCCCTTTAGAATTTGGGTCATAAGAAGCTTTGCTGACTTAACTTTCTGGTGCAGTATATTTTCCTCTGAAAAGCAGAGCCCGAGGAGCCAGGTCAGTATTACGGCAGCACTCCTCTTCCTGCTCAGAGCTGGAACTTTTCCACGAAGATGTGTAGATACCCAGTTTCTGTCAGGGCTTGCATTTAAAATGCACTGTCAGTTCTCATTTCTCACATTACCATCTCAAATGGGCAGAAAAGGACAACTAAACTGGCAATCAGCTTCCAAAAAGAGAAGGTCAAAATAGACTATATCACATGAAGAGCTGTCGGCTGTCATGAGAAGGCCGTAATAGCTGCAGCCAGCAGAGCAGTACGTTTAATGTGCTCGCTGGAGGAGCTCGCACCTAGGCAGACCCGTCCCAGGGGTCTCAGCACGAAAAGCACATCAATGAAGATGTCCCCCAACAGATCCAGCCCCAGTCAGCAGTTCTGCATTGCTGACTTAAGTGATACACAGAATCTCACACGAATGCATGACCCACATGAAGGATTTCTGTTGCTTTTCTTAAAGCCACACCACAGTGCGGAACAACTACATACAGATGCCTGTTTAGCATGTGCCAAGGCCAGCTTCCCTTGAACCTGGCCAGAGGACACTGCCAAAGCTGAAGGGCCACGGAGAACTGCACGCAACGGCACCGAACAGCCCACTAGGCATGAACCACACCAGAGCATGGGGATACTCAAGACAGTTAATGGCTCCACCCCATCTACACAAAAACACAGATATGACATTCCTCCCTTGGCTTGAAGCACCCCCTGATGAGTAAGACACCCCTGTATCAGAGGCCGAGCTTCAATTCACCTGCTAAGTAAGAAATGGTGGTATTCAGCAATTTGACAAGAGAAAGGATTAAATTGAAAATAACCCCTTCCTTGTTCCTGGCTAGAAAGCACGATACCAAAACAGATCTCCACTTTGCCTCTTTACTGAACACAGGATTAGCTGGTGCCTCATGTTGTACCAAACAGCACTCGGTCTAAATTTTAGTAAGCTTACTGTTGTCACAAACTTCATCACACATTAAAAGCCGGTATCTGTATCTCTCTCCCCACCCAGAAGGTGAATTGATATTGAACTCATGCTTTCTGCTGCTGCAACAAAATAAACCCCTAAAAACAGGAGTAAATGGAAAACATAGTGCTTTTTATTGATTGTGATGTTTTCAGTTAACTAGGTTTTGCCTGTGGCCGTCCCCCTGCAGCACATGCGCACCAGGGGAAGTGCTGCACTACTCCAACCAATAACTTTTAGGAAATGGAAAGCTGCGTCTGTTTAATAGATGTTTCCAATTTCTTACATCACCATCCGTATCTGTTTTAGTCACTTGGCAGGTTTTCTATAGCTTCTCAGGCCCAAGCTGATTTCAAACCCATTTGGTAATGTCAATGTGACTTCAAGGTTTAATGATTCATTATTTTTTAGACCTGAGAGCAAGAGAATGTGTTAATTTTTTTTCCTGCATGGGCTTAGTGGTTTCCTTCTGGTTTATTCTCTCTATTTATCATTAAAAAGAGGGGCTGATAAAGAAAAAAAAAATCTCAGTGAAACATATATAAAAGAGACTTCTTTAGTTTAAAAAAAAACTATTATAAGTGCACTACCTTTTATTACCTGCAGAACTATTACAAAGTTAATGGTTCTCCATGCAAAACACCCTCTCCAGGAATATTAGGCTAGTGGACACTCACCACTCTATCATCAGATAAAATTCATATGCACACATATACATTTGACATATGCTAGAAAGTTTTAAGCTTCGTTCCTTCTGCTTGTTATTAAACAGCAAGAAGAAAAAAAACTAACAAACAAACCACCAATGCACCACCTTCTGAGATAATTAGTTAGCAAACTGTATTGCTCTGGGTGAGTTCTGTAACAATTTGTCTAAGGAATGCTTTTAGCCACAATCTAGGCAATGTCACAAATGCTAACAGCATCCCGTGTATCTGGAAAGCTCTTCCACAGCTTCTTCTAGATCTGCACATCTTACTGGAGTTTATTTTATACCCAAAGGCCTTTTCTGTGGCATCAAAGTCAGCACTGGAGCATCAGGGACCTTCTTGCATTTCTTTTCTAGTACTCCAGAGGAGTAGCAAACACTGAGCCACCTCGCTTATCAGGCATGCCAGGTTTGATGAGCGCAAGGACATGACGGATGTGTCACACAGAGGACAAAGCGCACAGAAGCAGGATCTCTGTTGTAGGCAGCGGGGGCTGCCCTGCAGCCAGCCGGGCTCCCCGGGCCTCCCACCCCCAGGTCTGTGAGCACAGAGCAGCAAGAGCCCTGGGAGGGTGTTTTGCATGGACTAATCTTTTCAAGCATAAGCAGGGAAGAGCTGCTTTCTGAATACCCTCTGACAAATGTTGTTTCCAGATCCCCTGCCACAAATCATCCTCACAAATAAAAGAAAGGGAAAAAAAAAAAAGAAAGAAAAAAAAAAAAAGAATTCTTCCTTCTTACAGATTTTAATGATGATTTTTGCTGGCACGTAGCCCAAACACAGGGCCAGGCACCTGTTCCAGGATTTCACTATATACACACACCAGAATTTAACTAGTATTTGCTGCTTGTCCACAACTGCCAGAGCCTGGGGAGGGAAAAAATTCATCCAGAGTTTCCTTCAACCCCTGTCTTTGCTGTTACATATGGAAAAAGAAGTTATTCACAAAAAGAAGATTTAGAGGACTGCAGCAGCTCTGGAAAGGTGATGAATTTGGTTGAGTTGGCACTAGTCAATCAATACTGTCCTCTAAACAGCTCAGGCCCCCCATGTTTCTCCAGGGCCAAGAAATAACCAGAAGTTGCAAGGGGGGAGTTCAGAGGGCTTTGGGTGGTCAGCCTGTCCCCAGAGGGACATGCGTAAGCATTGGGCCACAGCCAGTACTCCCCACCCAGTGCCCCTCACAAGCGACCTGCTGCCTCCTACATCTGGAGAGAGCAGATGTAGTGCTAGATGGCACAAATGCACAGGGTATAGGTCAAGCCAGAGAGATGTTCTTCTTCTAAAGGGTTTATTTTCCAAATAACCGTTAACATCTGCTCCTTCATGAGCAACGTCTTTGGTGTCTTGGCAGCAAAAATACACCCACCATTAAGATGTCTGCAGTTTCCCCCTCAATATTTCAGCTTCTGCATGACTCGGGAGCTGGGTGAGGTTTTTTCCTGCCACGGGAATCAAGACTGGGAGCTGAATGCACCAGGAGCAAGGCAAGATAAGCACTGGCCTAGGGCATACAGAAAGGGAAGAAGGAAAGCATTTAAACCAAACCTTTCCTAACTGGAAAGGAATGTACTGGTTTCAGTGCAGGTAGGGAGGGACTTGGAGTCAAGGCTGGGCTGATATTTCATCAAACTGCAGTTATTCATTGCTTGTAGGAATTGAAAAAACTGCAAGTGGCCAGCCCCAAAGGCTCCCACCTGGTCCAAACGACTGCCATCATTACCAGGGCTGAGTGCGTTGTGTCACTCTGGCAGGGAAGAAACCCTCTCACACAGACATTAACATGCTGAATACACCGCAGCTAAATGGCCTCATTCAGCCCAGAACGAAGAAGCAGTTTCACGGAATTTAATGACTGATTAATATTCATTTAATAATTCTTGCCTAAAACTGCAGCAAATGATTTTAAATTATACCATTTGGGAGACAGCAGTCTCAATTCAACAGGATCACTGGGCTCAGACTGTCCAAGTTGTTCTCTGGATTATTTGGTTCTTCCTTCCCTTGCCAGGTGACTGGCAGGTGTCTACCTTGCCTTTCTCTATTTATTTCTGTCTTTCTCTCTCTTTTTCTTTTCTTCTTTTTTTTCCTTTTTTTCCATGTTTGTTTTAAAACACACGCAGCTCTAACAGGAAACATAGAGTAACTGCTACCAGAGTGAGGCAACGGCCCTACTGTTCTCGCAAACCTTTGGAGACAGCAGGCTGCTGCAAACCAAGAAGGACAAGCCATGCTTGATCTGCTGCCAGCGGACTCCAAAGGGAGCAATAAGGAGATCATGCAGGGTAGAAAACAGATCTGAGCTAGCAGGCAGCGCAGCTTGGGTTTGCTCATGCTCTGTAGGAAGACTGGGATTTTAATGGCTTTTTATTTTTAAAAGGAAAACCAGAACAAAAATTAAAGTTTGATGGGTCCCTGAGCACCCACCACTCAGCACTCTTAGCACCAAAACCTGCACCCACCAGCCCACAAGAAAGTCAAGGGAAGAACAATGAAGGGAGAAAAACAAAGTAACAAAATCCACATTATATTAGCTTTAAACCTTTCCTCGGGGAGATGGGTCAGTGCGTTCTGCAAGGCAGGAAAGTCCTCCCGCACACAATCTACTTCATCTAGAGCACATACCAACTCCCAGCACTCCACGTGAACTCCAGCGCAGGCACAACGAAGGGGTGTCCAACACAGTATCTCTGGAGGCTAGGGATTTACATCACTACAAACAGAGTCTAGGCACAGCAATATGAATTTTTGTAGCTACGGATGCCCCAAAACCAACACCTCACCCTCCCACTCAAGCAAAGCCCAGACAAGAGCCCAGGCACTGAGCAGTCTGCTCTGCTCCCACCTCTGCCTCCAAATGGAGGAAAGCTCTCAAGATGCAAAACCAGTGGTGCAGCAGCCCCTCAAATCCCAGAAGACATTATTCCCTTGCCTGTTCTCCCCACAACCTCGACGAGTGTGGATAGCATCAACTTTTCCTCGCTGTACTACGCCCTGGCAGCGTGCTCCCCCTTATCCAGAGTCAACCTCCCTTCCCATTCCCAGAGCCTGGCACTTGGCCAGCTGGTGCCTTCACCTGAAACTTCTTTGACACACCTGCATCTGGACAACTACAATTCTTCCCTTTTCAATTTCAATTTTTATTGATTTTTGAGGCACTCATTTCTGAGATGTATGGTATCATTGGATTATACTGTTTAGCAATTTATTTGTGTCTCTCTTTATGTGCTGGATTGATTCTTTTTTCCACCAAGTCCCAAAAAAAGATGCTGCCACTGTTGTTGTTTGGCTATCATAACAGCTCACGTAGCCCTGAACTATTAGGCAGTGCTGCTCCAAGAAATTTCGTGCTGAGGTAATTTGGGGACTAAATCAAGTTTTATCACTGAATGAGGTTAGTGGATATTAATGGGAAAGCAGGAGTTTGCACTGAATCATTAATGTGGATAAATGGAGAGCGCCTGTTTAATACTTTATACAGCGAGTGCTAATAATGCCTGAAAACGGTGGGGAAATATTGCAAGTTGTATTTAAACACAGCAGAGAAGGAGGCCTAATTTGACCCGTTCCGGTACATTAGCTGTGACTATACAATGGGACCCTCCATTAGCCTGAGCCATCTCTCCATGCTGCCACACTGTATTTCAGTGTCCCACTCCTCACTTTCAGCAATATTTGTGAGTTTCTGTAACTGAACAAAAGAAACACAAATGCAGCTGGGATAATACATATTTGAAGGAAATTGCTGCAAACAAACATTTCCAGGAACTTGAAATTCAAAATCATTTTTTAAACAATGAAAATTAAGTTACAAAAGAAATAACAACTAGAGCCATGTGACTGCCAGAACCTGCCCATCAATTAAACATAAAATGTTTTCCATACAGGCTCATGCATACATTGATTAGGTTGTTCAGAAAAGCTCAGAGCTACTGCGACCTTTGTATGCTGAGCAAGAAGCAGCTCTCTGAGATATACGATCTGAACTGCCAGTCTAACATCCAGCACTTTCAGAAGACTCTCTGTGAACGAATGCATGGAAAGAGTGAACCTAGACAAAGCCAGGGCATACTTCTGCAGCTATTTTAACTAGCCAGAGCAATGCAACACACAGAGCATTCATACGTTTTACTTCCAGGAAAAATTTCAGTAGTAGTTGAATCATTTGTCTGCACTGGGGTGTGCACTGGAGCCCTGATGCTGTCAGGGTTTACAAAAGAAGTCCTGCAGCAACAGGCACTTTCACTGCCAAGCAACTGTCAGCCCAGTTATTCCAAAGTAATTCACGCTAAGCAAGCAAAGCGAAGGTACATTATCAGAAGCAGACACACAGGTCCGAGGTCACCTACTAAAGTAAGGAACATGCAGTCTCTGTACACAGAAGAGAGCTGCAAGAAGATGATGGGATTATAGAAGAAAACTGAAGTGTGCTTACTGCTAGCAAGAGTAACATGGCATTCTCTGTTTCCCAAGCAAAAGCAACTGCTCAAAGCTTACATTAACACCCTGTAATAGTAAGAACAAAGCTCAGCAGTACTCACCAGCTGAAGAGATGTAGACCACAGCCCGTTATAAAACAGCATCTGCTAGGCAGCTCTCCCACATATAAAAAGCAAGCCCTGGAAAAGCAAACTATGAAAAAGGGCTCCAAGGAAAAGGGAGCCCTGCAGTGGCAAAGTTAAAAAAGAACTGGCAAGTCAAAGAGGTGCTGTTTGAATAGGCATGACCCATGCTGTTAGAAGACCTTAGGTCCCCCTTTAAGCAGCTATATGAAATGGCTAGTACCCTAAAAAGAGCCCTCCCAACCCAGCAGGAGCTGAGCACAGGACTGTTTGTCACAATAAAATATTGGCCACAGGTGAGCTAGGGTGCAATCTGCCCTTCCCCAAATACAGTGGATAAATAAGGAGCTTATAATTAACTGATAAAATGGCTTTCTGTATCAGACGCCATTTGCTTCCATACTGATCACAAAGTTGCTGGTTAGTGCAGAGCCCTTTGGGGGAGCCCTGGGTGCTCTAGTTTCTTCGTGTCCTCAGCGCTGCCTTTTCTAGGCTATGTTTACAATGCAGTACAGTGTCACTAGTTCCCATGCTATCTTTTAGGGTTTCTAAAATTCTCGTATTACTGCCTCCTATTCCCTTGTAGGACATGGGAAGCCTCAGGTACCTCCTGATCTCCCCCGAGCACAGCTCTGTTCCTGCAGGCAAGGCAGGTGGGTGCTGCGCTCCGTTTCCAAAGCACAGTTTTCAAACCAATCTTCTGAGTGCAACAGGAATGCTCTGCAATATTTAGTATTCATTAGCCTAAGTGAGCATCAGTAAAGCAATTAGTGTGAAGCTGATACAGCAGTGGTTTGGGGGTTGCTCTTGAGGACAGGGAGTTTGTCTGTCACAATTGCAACTGGAATTTCAGGAGTTTTCTGAGCTGGCAAATCTACCAAAAAAGGCATGTGGTGAGCAGGTTTTCAGAGATGCTTAGGCTAATATCTGATGCTCTTATTGGATTTCTCCTCTAGGAATTCAACTATACTTTGAGCAGCCCCCACATTTTGTATGCTATTCCTTTGCAGGCTTCTCTGACTGCAGTTCAAGCAGGTTTGATTCTGCATTAGAGCTCTACCTGGCCTGTGCCAATTGAACACATTGTTGGGAGTCCTCAGCAAGAGTGTTCAGCAGAGGGCTAATACTGTGGGGCACTATGGTGGCATCCTCCTCCAAACAAGGAAGGAGGGAAGTACAGAGCTGAGAGCAAATGATTCCCTCTTGCCCTGCCCCATGCTCCCAGCTGGTGTTGAAACCAGTGACACTGTTCCGGGGAGACAAATAGGGAAGGAATAAGCTTAGATCCACTCAGGCTACTTAATGTACATTGTGGCTGTTCGGTCAGCTATAGCTGGATGGCTTCTAACCATCGGTGTGATCAGCAAAAGACATGGTGAAAGCCTGTGATTACCTGTAGAGAAATAGTGATCCCAGCCATGCTAAGAACTGCACGGTACCTGCAGTGAGTACCCCACAGCTGCAGATCCTTTGCAGCTACGGAGGGCCTGCTAGGAAGGCTGCTTCCCACTGCATACTCTCCTATGATCAGAAAATTCAGTCAAATTGAGTTTCTCAGAAACTTTCTCAGGAATAAGGGGTTTAGCCCAACTGCAACTCACAGATCAAGTCACGCAGCTCAGAATCTACCACTTCACTGGCTTTTCCAGGTAATAAGCTTCAGATATCGTCATATTTTGCTGAATGCATCTCACAGCGAATTCTGAAATGCAAAGTCAAAGCCCTGCTGCTAGTGTGCTGTCATCAGCCTTGTCTAAACTGACCCAAGTAATTCCCTCTGTAATTCTGATGAAGCAGAGTGCTGCAGTCGGCTGAGAGGAAAGGGGCTATTTCAGGAAGAAGTGAGTAAATTAAACCAAGTTAGAGCTCAGTTGTTCTTTACAGCTCTAAGTGCAATTGCAATTCATTCAGTATTTAACAACAAATCTTTCTTGTTATTTGAGAAAATGCAGTCTATTCTCTTTTTTATGTATTTACTGAAAAGTACTGGCAAGCACAGAAAGTGAAGAGTTAAAACAATACTAACAGCTAAATCAGAAAAACACGAGTAGTGGAACATCACATAGCAACGAGAGAATTATGATGAAGAAATGATTACAGTGTAGAAAGGGCACAAAAGAACAATATAAAAGACTGAGTTATAAAAAGAATTTCATGTAAGGGGAAAATAGACATAAATAGGGAAGATGCAGAGAGCTAAAGAAAATGCTTTTGAAACTCCAAAATCTTTGGGTTTAGCACAGAACTATAATATTTTACAATATTTTGTTTTACAAAAAGTTTTCAGAGTCCCGCAAATTTCTGCAGATCAAGGACACCGATATTTATAGACCTTATAGAGGATCAAGGACAAAAGAGATACTTAATGGGTTTTTTCCAATTTGCTCTCTAACAGAACAATGACTGGAATTTCACTTTGTGAGTCTTGAGGAGACATCCTCCATTGATTTAAACACCCCACTGGTGGCAAATCTGCCACTTCTTCCTTTAAGCTGTTTCAATTATTAATTACACTCATAGTTAAAAAACTGAATCTTATTTCCAATGCAAACTTTGCTGACTTTTTCTATTCTCTGCTGTGAAATCAGACTCAGTCTACTAACAAGGTAAGTGAATTTTTTAAGGCACAAATTATTTTTTAAAATTGCTCTCTGAACTTCTTTTAAAGAATAAGCATTGTAGCAACAGTCACAGTTTACATTAATTCAATACAGTTCTATGCATTATGAGATTTTCTATATATGTGTTTTGCATCACATACTCTTAGGAAGGCATGGAAGGGCATTGCTTATTTGCACAGCTTTCCAAAGATTCTGGAACATCCCAACAGTCTTACACTTCCCTCAAGTCCTTGGATTATCCAGGAATCTGCTGCCTATCAGGAATACAGGGTGAGACATGCTGAAGGATAGTCACTTCTTGGCAAATTCTCACCACTAGTCTCCACATCAATCCCTGCATTCAGAGATAATAGTTAGGGTGATGCTTAATAAAGTATTTTCAAAGTGTTTTCCAGCTTGCATTGAAAAGACTTCACTGCAACTTGTTTATCTGATGAGACAGCTTCTAGGAATCTGTTTTCTGGTTTCTTACCTCTCTTTTTAAATTCTTTCCTTCTTAGTGCCAAAATAGAAGAATTTATGTTCGGAAAGGCAGGGAGCCAGAGACATGGTTGTGGCATTGCTGTTGGCAGATTTCCTGCACTAAGACCCATAGTGCACCAGGGAAATTGTGACTACTGCAAGGGGCTGAAACCTGTCTGGAGACAGGACTTAACCTCATGCTAGGTTCCCCTCAAATCCAAGCTTCAAAGGTTAGGCTGGATGGGTCCCAAAATCTACAGGCTTCCCTACGGAGGTGGGTAGTGGACTCATGGCAGCGGCACAATGAGCCATAGCAGCTCCATCTCTGTGGAGGAGAGAAATTCTCCCCAAGAACAAGGGACTGAAAAGTCAAAATAATCTCTTTAGCCCTAACTGCAAATGAACCAATTTCCAAGGCAATATTCTTAGACCTGAAAAGTCTCTCTTTCACAGAAAATAAATTCAAGCAGGAATGCTACCGGGGGGGGGGGGGAATCCATCTCAAGGGAAATAATTATTTAGAAATCTTAAGTTCTGGGAGGGAAACTTGTTTTGAAAATATATGTTTCTTCCAAAGCAAACATTACCCCTCCAGCAGCTCCCTCCACATCCTCCCCTGAGAGCGCTCAGGGTGACTGCAGAAATACTGCAGACAGTGGGGTTGAAGAGTGGCAGAACAAGAAGTCATAGAGGGTATATTGAACAATATAGCCCTAAGTTTAAAAACTTGCATTTGCTCATTCTATCCATTGAAGATGTAAGTGCTTTTTTCAAAGCAGCACATCAGTCCATAAACAGATGGAAGTCTAAGGCTCACCCCCCTTAAAAAAGCACCATTCCTATCCTACAGCCATACAACCTGCATAAGCAGTGTCCATAAAACATTCTCCTATTATGGTCCAGGACATTACAGCTACAAAAGATTTGCTGTCAAACTCAACCCTTCTTTATGCGTCCCACAGCCAATTTTACCACCGTTGTCTTAAACAGAGGCAGTTCCAGCTCTCTGGGTGCAGCCAAGGGCTGCAGTGGGAGCTGTGCTGCTTCTCAGGAACTGGGGGAATGGCAAGAAGGGCAGATCTCCTGCAGGAACGCGGGAGACGTCACAGGTCTGGGAGCCTGATGAGGTCTGGTCCTGATGGAAAACTGCCACATGAATAGCCCCACTCTACACCTTCCCACGGGAAATCCAGTTCCTGCTCCATTATTCCGTATTCTCTGTGTTACCATAGTTGCACCACTAGAAATCATCCTCAAAGGGATGGTTCTGCTACAGAGGGGATGGAGTAAAGAGGCATCTGAGAGAGGGGCTGCAAGAGGGGAGATCTGCACTCCCTAAGCAGGAACAAGGCAGGGACAGGCACAGAAACCGGGCTGAGCATAAAGATGCGTGGCCACAGCCACCGCTTGGTTTGTGTTTTACTTCCAGGGCAGGTCCCCACCTTGGGCAACGGCCTACTTAACCTGTGCCTGAAGCCCTGGTGATAGGGCCTGTCTTGTGAACTGTGGCCCTAAAAAAATCCTATGGGGTGGCTGTTTCCTTTGAGCAATTGGTTGGGGAGCATTTCCAGGAGCTGGAGACGGTGCTGAAATCTATCAAGTTAAATGGTGGTATATGAGAACAGGAATGAATAAACCTCGAGGGATATCATTTGTCATTTACTGTACTTGTTAAAAGTTACAAAACAGCCGTTCAGTAGAGGTTAGAGAAAGGACAATGCAAGAACACAAACTTTCAACCCATTTCCGAAACTGCTTACAGCTCCCGTATTTTCCAGGAAGATGAAAAATTCATAATGAGGAAAATAGTAAGGATTAAAATGAATTTGTTTTTTTTAATGTCAAAGTAATAAGCTATTCAGACCTTTCAATTGCCAGCAACCATTGCTTATAAGGTGAGAGATCCTGATCCACTCATCAAGAATTTTGGACAATAAAATGTCCATGAACAAACACACGAAAATGATAATAAAGAAAACTGCACAGCCAGAGGTCAGACATACTTTATACTAGGAGCTGAACTCTGATAATTCACAGTAGATTAAATTCAGCAGCAGTAGAGGCTTAGCAAGAAATTTGGATGTTAGGAAGATTTAAACTGGGAATAGGCCTTATTCTTATTTTACCAAAGGCCAGACATAGACTCATACATGTTTATGAGGAAAAAGCAAAAGTGACTGAATTTCAAAGAATGGGTTGTGTAGAAAATAGTTTGGGCATAGCAGGGTCTATGGAAAATGCTGTCAAAAGTTAGAGGGCAATAACTGAAATTTTCATCAGCAACTTTCAAATTTACTTCCAAATGTCAAAAGCCAAAAACCATGGCTAAGAATACTAAGTACAGAATGGGTTATGAGCACATACTTTTCATCTTCCAATGTGAAACTGTGAATTTTGAAAGAAAGCAAATGTTTATGATCGCAATTTTTGTTACTCGGTATCAAGCTTTTGACTTAAAAATGTTTTGAGGGATATTTTTCATTTATTATGCTTTAAAGTCCAATTCCATTTCCTTTGGAAATAACACAACATCTTTGATTACAGAAGGTGGCAGAAATCTTCAGAGCAAAGCAGGAGACTCAGTAGCTCAGGGCTACACTGTGCCACCCCTGGGTGAAGTCTGCATGGCACAGCAAGCAAGGCATCCCGCGGAGGACCAAAGAGCAGCATTGTTCTGGATTTGCTCCAAAGCAAGTGTGACCCTGCGCTCATCACTGCCTCCCTTCCCCTGCATGCCTTCATCCATCTTATGTACTTATGCTATATGCTCTTCATGGCACGAGACTCCGGCTTGCAGAGCTGCTGCCACGGACTGCTGGGTCCCACACAAACTATGAAAACACCCAGATTTAGCCATCAGGACACAGACTTGCGCAGAGGAGCCTGTGCTACCAACAGATCAGGCATCCTCACAGCAGAGAATTTCTTTTGGCAATTGCACACTTCACATGGAAGAGTCCATCTTGGCATTTCCTTTGAAATAAGGTAATTCTTTGTGGGCCAAGAAGCCCCTTCCCTGTGGCAGAGCCCCGCAGCCGTTCCCACACCATCACGTGGATGGCTCAGGGATTCTGTAGGAGGTTTCTGTGCAGAGGAATTGCAGGCTGAAATTTTCCAGTGACGGGAGGGAAGGGAATTTGCAGGGCAGTGGGGCAAAACTGCATGTAATTATTATTAGCAGGTGACTACTACTGTAGTCACGTATTGTCAGAGTTAAATTACAGCCTGCTAAGATCTTTAGCTATTCCTGTCCATAGTCAATTCTTGAGAGGCAGTTGCTGTTGAAGAGACGACATAATTTTGATACCTGCTTAATTTGTGTACCTATATCCTGCCTGACAGAATGATTTCTCTAGCTTTATAAATGGATCCGTGTTCCTCTCAATTGGCATTCACTCCTCTTGCTGCAAGAGCATCCGTCTGCCTGAAATCTTTAGAGAAACAGTTCATAGGGAGCAGTTAATTGTGATCTCTCTCAAAAAAATTAGTCCCTATTTTTCCTCTGACAAATGAAGACATTGTTCCAACAATATTTTCCTTCTCCACTGACAGTGCTAAATATTTATATCTTGTGCCTCCTAGAAATGCTAGTCTCATGAATAAACACCAGGCTAACAACGAGCAGCTTCCAAGAAGGACGCGGGGTGCTGCTGACCTATTCACCCTTCTTCTCCATTTTAAATACCAGGTTCCCCATGACAGCCATTTAAAAATCAACACTGATCCTGATACCTGACCCGACTTTTTTGTGTTTGCCAGAAAATACACTTAAATAGGCCCATCTTGGCAGTACGTAACAAACAAGCCCAAGCCTTGCATTGTAAAATGTTTACAACCCAAGCCACATATTAAAAATGCAGAAATAAAATTAATGCGTTGTTGGTAAGCCTTGGTAAACACATCCCATTTCTGCCAGCTCCCTTCTCATTGTGTGAGCAAGTATTGGCGTGGCATTCCTCTTTACTCTCCTGGTCTTTGCAGGTTAAGCTCTTTAGCACAGAGGCTCTAATTTGAAGTGGAAGGTTCCCCTATTAACCACCAGGGCCTGATCCAGCAGACAGCCCATTGCTGTCAATAGAAAGGCCTCGTATTCGGTGACTGTGTGTTCAAAACCCCTG
Organism: Haliaeetus leucocephalus; assembly: GCF_000737465.1. Classification (NCBI taxonomy): domain Eukaryota; kingdom Metazoa; phylum Chordata; class Aves; order Accipitriformes; family Accipitridae; genus Haliaeetus; species Haliaeetus leucocephalus. Next base: position 10,364,412 of record NW_010972438.1, read on the forward strand.
CACTCTCAGCTTTCCGGGAGTTTTTTCACCAAAGCACATGCTGGGCTGGGGAGCTGCTCAGCTTCCCAGACGAGGCAGAGCTGCTGAGCAGCCCCAGCCATGCACCTCCAGCAGCACCAGCCAGCAGTGAGCCTTCCTCCTCAAAGGGAAGCTTTTACTCTCTTCTACATTTTTATTTCAAGTTTAAAAGAAAGAACAAAGGGAGAAATAAAATTATGATGGCTGCTGATGTTATTTTCACCGCTTACCATTTTTATTCTACAGTTTAGGATTACCTCATGCACTGGGAAACAGATGCACCAGCTCTGCTTCTGTCCAAGCCCTCTGTCCCTGCAGGACTCCACCTACAGCAAAGCCGTTTACAAAGATGTCAAAATAATCATACAATTACATTTATAAGGTTCCTTTGCTGTAAAGAGTATCAGAAAGGCAGCCAATTTACTGCAAGAGAAGAGCTTTGTATTCTAATTACTGCAAAGTAGGACTCAAGCAATAATCAAACTAAATAGGTTTTCTCTTCTGGGAGGTGAGTATATGAGCTGATGTGGAGATTTTTTGTTACATTAAGGGACTGGTTAGACAATTGGCTAAAACTACAGCACTGCTCCCAAAAAGGGCAGTCCCACACTCTCTACTTGTACGGTTATTCAATATTTTTCCACATTTTAGGATGATTTTACTTTTTGCTTATGCAGCTGTAGTTGTCATATTTACATCATCTCCTCTTTATCCTTTCCTTCTCAAACATCCAATTACTGCATGCCCATCATAAGCCTTCATGAAGTTCCCAGCTTCTGTGTCTGCCATTAATACAGCACTGCCCTCTTCTCCTTCACAGGGCTTTTCAGTCCTCAAAACCCAGTTCCCTCTGGAAGAACTGAGCAGCCTGCAGCAATCTTTCCTTCAGCTTTAGCCCTCTTATTATCACACGCAACTCCCATTTGAAATTAGCCCATCAATATTTAACTTCCATCATTACATCTGATATGGAAAATGCACACTTCCATCTCTTGTTTTCTTGCTCCCACTGAGCACCGCTGGAAATGATTCCTATGATGTCGGGTAACAAGCACAAGCCCAAGTAAGGTAAACAAAGTTCTACAGAGCTTCTCCTAGAAAATAATGCAAAAATTTTCCATCTTTTCTGCACAAGCAATTACAATTCCAGTGTGAGTCCAGAGAAGCATGTTGCTGCTGCTGAAGAAATTTCTACACTATTTCTTTTATAGATGAACTAGCCTATGTGTGATACAACCCCTCCTAAATATTTCCCTGTAAACTGCATTGGCACAAGTTAAGTAACACACTGGACGGCATGAATAGTCCAAAGTCCATGAAAGCCCACTCACACCGAGCCCATGGCAGGAGCTCAATTCTGTTATTTAAAACACTTTAAGTGTTCAGCTATTGAGTTCCATTTCTCAGTACTTCCAGTACCGTTTTCCAGATGGAAAGGAAACTGAACACTTCATGTTTAAACGATTGCTTTATTTTGATCCCAAGAACACTTACTGAAGAAAAAGAAAAAAACAAACCTCTCTTCTCTGGACAGAAAATTTTATCAGAAATTACCTACTTTGCCAAGATCTCATCTGCACAACATTATTTGATGCTGTGTAAAGAGGAATCCAGAAGCATTGTTCCTAATAGTGTTTAGATCTCAGATAAATATGTTTATTTCTTTTCTTAAAAATTAGCTTTTAAATCCTCACAGTTGCCTGACTCTTCCCAACAGCCTAGTAGAACTTTTCTTTTATTTAAAGGTCTATCACCACCTGTCAGTACAGCATCAAGAACACACTGGAATGTGCCATTAGTCCAGAGCTTGGATAGGACAGATGAGCTTTTTTAGTAGCTGTACTGTATTAATGCCTTGTTAGAGTTTCTTATATGTCTCCTGCTAATAGGAATAACCTCTGGAGCAATAGCAATTTATCCATACATCTAGCTCGCACTGCTTGTCACACTTAGTAACAGCTGATAACCCTCTTGGGCTGCTTTTCATCTTCTGTAGAAGCACTCTCATTCTAGAATACATTATTTTAACCTGTCAGAGTATAAACAGGACAATTACTTAGACCAATGTAGGCTGAAAGTGTTGATAACTAAAGTTAAATCCAGCATTGTCACTCTAATGTGTTCGTGTTAAACCAAGCACAATGAGGCAGCTTGCCTTCTCAAATGAAAACATTTGTCAAACTCGCTAATTCAAAATCGACCTAGTGCAGATCTCTTGATTTGCACTGCTTGACGACAAGCCTGGGAAAGCAGCAATGGAAACAGTGAACTGATGATTGGGGCAAAGAGAGAAAATTGTCAGGCAGGAAGAACCAGGCTGGCTTGTGACTGTGACGGGAGAACTCACCAGACTCCAGGAACGACAACAGCAACCCACCCACCCCTTGCACTTGGGTATAGAAGGGTTTTGTAAGACTTTCACAAAATCCAGGCCTGCTCCGGTACTCCTGAATGCTCGGGAACAATATCTGGTCACTGGGTATTTCTGAGTCCACAAAACCTACTACAGCTGCCTCTGCATCCTTCTCTAATCTATTTCCTACTGGCACATGCAGCTGTGTTAACAGCAACATAGCTTTGCTCAAGAGACCGCCAGCAGTAAAACTCCAGCCCACGCACTGCATGCAGCTCACCTACTCTTGCTGACCAATTTCTTCAAAGAGAAAGGGCAAAAGATGTCAACACCATTTCATTCCCCACATCCCACCCTTCCTACAGCGCCTCTGTCTCGCTCATCCCATGGGCACAACATTTCCTGCTAACCAGAGTCAACAGCAGTGCTGCTCTCTAACCTTTCTGCTTTCTTCTTCAGGGACTGCCTTGGTGCTCTCTCTCAGATTTGACCTTATCTTTCTCCTCTGGCTCCTTCCTCTCCTTATTCAAACCTAACACAAACTCCCCTGAAATTGCCCTCTCTGAAGTCTCTGCTGACCAGACCTGGGGATTTGTTCTCCATCCTCAGCTTCCCTAAGCATTCTGCTGCTTTGATGCTATTGCCTACTGTTGCCTTCTACATAAATACTCTACTTTACCTGTTTAGGCATTAGCCCCTGATCCAGCTCTGTTCAGACTGTGTTGAGACCTTGCCACTTCATCCTTCCTGACAGTTTGTAGAAAGTCCTTAAAGAAACATAGATCCAAATGCCCCGTATCTGCCGCATCCCACCCACTAAAAACAATCCCCAGGGTTGGACGGTGTTCTCTTTGACACCGACGCTGCAGGGAGGAACAAAGCAACACCCTGTTACTGAACCTAAAAGGAATATGAATATAGTTTGAGCAAAAACATGATGTCATGTATGTCTTTGCATCAAATCCTCACAAGATGCTCCACATTGGCTAAATATTTTATGCAAAAATTCAGATGAAGCAAAGGGATGACTTTCTTTGTCTTCCCAGGATGGACCATGGCAAAATAGCAGGATTGCTCACAACCTGAACTTGGGACCAAGATGAATTTTGCACTACCTTGTTATGCTATGCCTAATCCCATATTAAAATATCCTGAAATTTGGACATGTAAGCATCCCAGCTGGAAATAAATGGGCATCATTGATTAGATTCCTCTTTTACATAACTGTCATAAGCACTTTTTTCCTGTAATATGTAGCCCAGTTTTCATTTCCCTGTGATTGTGAGCAAGACAAAGATTTACTTACAGTGATCTGATAACTAATATGAAGACTTTAATCTGAAAAGCATCTGTAAACTTATTCCTGATTGTGTTCCTTAAAGTTCTTAAATGCCCATCAGTTATGAAAATTTTAATGAAATTATATATATATTATATTTTCCTTACATTTATAGCATTTGTAATATTTTTCCCAATTGTTTTATTTCCATTACAATAACTGTGCCTTTCAATCTAACATTTAGATGGTAACACATCCTTTTATAATAGTTTGAGCAAACAATTTTAACAATGAACAATGTGCAGCTAATTGCTTGCACCTCTGGATAAAGCCTTTAACCCATGCTTTTCAGTAAGACTGTTTAATTGGAAAAACAAGAGTGAAAATTAATGACAATACAAGGGCCATATGAAAATAACTGGACACAGGAGCTCACAAATAAGCACCCATCAAGGCAGAATGACTCGGGTTCAGATATATTCAAGCACAAAAAGGAATGAAATGCTGGTTTGGTTCAATTCAATGTTAATATGATCAGTACCCCTCCACTGATGAGACTGACACAAAAGATACGATTTAATAAGCCACAGTCCATTTAAAGTCTCAGGTTTATTAGATGTAGAGGCTAGCAACATAAATGTTTAAAATGCAATCAGAAAAGTTATAGATGGGTTCATTGAATATTTCTCCTGCAGATGCCTGTGCCACAGAAAATGAGGAACTATGTAGGATTTTTACATATAGCACAGCCTCTTATTATGCAGTAAGCCAAACACTTGACACACAGGTTAAGTTAATATATCCTTCCAGCTTCTCTTTGCACAGTTTTTTTCTCTTCTTAAACTTATCTTTGTATCTTTTCTCTTCCTTTTCCAACTTGTAAACACAGTTTCAAAGTCTTAATTAGTTTTAAAGTCTTCATTCAACTCTCTGCTATGACTGGTTCTTTAAAAGGCTGAAGTCCTTATTCATTACTCTGTTGCTCTCTTAATGTCTACAGCTTGTTCTTTCCTACTATTTGCTTCTTTATTTTACTAAGGACTAAACCCAAAAGTATCAGTTTGACAAGGAAGAGAATGTATTTTCCACTGTTGCATACTTCCTACTCCTTTGGGTACCACTAAGGGTCTCTAAGATCTGTCTGAAATTACAGACAGCAGTTTAGCAAACCAGGGAACTAATCCCCATCCAACCTTTGCAGCCCTGGTAGCTTCCTGAACTGCAGGCTGTGGGCCCACTGAGAGAAATAAATAACCTATGTAGCTGTCAAAAAACTCACCAATATACCACCACTATCATTGTACTGGATAACTACAGCTACAACATTCTTCTTTAAACTAAAAGAACCCAGTTATTTCCATTTAGTTCATTCTTATGTCATTTTAGCACAGAATAATTTTAAAATATCATTTTCTTCATTTTCGCTTTTTACTTTTGACAATAAAAGACAGGTATTTATTTATTTTTAAAAATTGCTATCTAACATCCACTAGAGGCCTAGCACAATGCTATATTGAATATAGTGCTGAAGGTCAGAAGTCTTGCAATCTTACTTGGGTATACCATGTGCAGAGCAATGAAGAACACATGGCCAATAACTGCAATAAAACCTGACCAAGCAATCTCATTGTGGCATGATGGGGGAGTGAAAGTACTTATAAACGGGGGAAATGCCAATAAATATCAAATGTAAAAGAGAGAAGGTTGGCAGCGATACACTAGAATCCAGGAATGACACAAAATTAATAAGGGAAGCAAAAGGACAACTGAAGAAATCAATGGTCAATAAAGCTAAGGACAATAAAATTAAGTTTATAAAGTGCGTTGTAACAAAGAGTATCTAACCAAGAGCTACTGGTCCATTACCACTATGGAAATGACAACATTGTCAATACTACTGCAAGAAAGACAACTATGGTCAATAAACACTTCGGTTCTCTGTTTCAGCTAATGCCAGTGATGTAGCCTTACAATGGATCAATGCTGATTAAATACTTCATTTTCCAGTAATAATTAATTGATAAGGATGTTAAACACCTTCTCCTACAATCGGAATCTTTAACCAGCAATTCTGACAATTTATATCCAGGAGTTTAAAGGCTCTGGCTGAAGAGTTCTTATGCTCTTTTCCAGTCAATCTTGAACATTCACAAAATTCCAGGCTCCAGTAAAGTTACTCTTGTCACAATATTTAAAAGATTTAAGCAAAATGAATGAATTGATTATGAGCTTCAAAGCAAGAAACCAAATTGTCAAAAAAATAGAAAAAAAAAAAATAAAGAATAGATGATCTGAGATTTAACTGATAAAGAATTAACAGACAGTACTTCAAGCAAGCTCTAAGCAATGGCAATGACCATTAATTCAAGGAAAACAGACTTTTGCTTTGTGTTGTATAAGATTACAAAGTTATTTAAGAAGGATAATAGCCCTGACTAAACAAGAATTCTCCTACCCCATTTGGCATGGCCTCCCACAGCATTTTGGCAAAGAAAACAGAACAATCCAAATCTATTGAAACAGACATTAAATATGCATCAAAGAGATGCAACCACCCACTGGAGAAACTCTTAGACCAACCTAGAACCAAGACAAACACTGCCTTACCTGGACAGGTCGCATCCTCCCATCTTCCTCTACTCTCTCTTGCCACCTTCACACCCAGCTATGCTCCATACAGGCAGCAAAAGCTGTGGATCACATTGAAAGAAATAATTTGAAATTCAGTGCAATGCAGTTAAAATACAGCAGGGCCAAGAAAACATTTTCTGAGCAACACTGAATTTATGGACAGGGGCATTGGCAAAGTTAGAACAGAGGCTTTACTGTAGGACTTTGTGGATCAATGTACAAATTGTTATTCCCATTGTTCAGTAGAACAATTACTAAAATCCATTTGCCGGTAAATGTGCCTTGTCTTGTAAATCATTGGGTCATTAACCTTAACAATGTCAGTGTGTTGTCACTATCCAATTCAATTAAATTACTGACCAAGGTAATACCTAAAAGCACATTTCAGGCAAAGGGATCTACTATTATATTATCTATGATGACACTTAGCAATATCTTAATTTTGTACCTGGAAATAGGAATATATCCTAAAACTCAGGTAATATATTCAGAAAGCCAGGTGAAGAGATACACAAACAGGCTGAAGAGAAGAAATGTGAATGGAAAGGTTAGAAAAAGAGAAAGAGGGGAAGAGAGGGAGAGAATGGAAAATGGTAGCGAGCAATCACCTCCAGGGGGTCATATGTGCATTGTTATGTGCTGTATTTCAATGTTGCTTGAGGTCAGAAGACAGGGACGCGGGATTTTCTCCTGCCCATCAGTTAATAAATCTGGCAACCTGCCTAAGCAAATGTCCAGTGATGCTGTTTCTAGAAAGGGGCACCCTCTCCACCATGCCAGAGTGAGTAATACAGCAGTGTATGGAAAGGGTGAAGAAAGTCCCTGATGACCTTCCCAGGCCAGCAGTGATGCACAAGCCCAGCAGTCTGTCTAACTTGGAGGGAGAAAAGCAGCCGCTGATTTCCAGTTTCATTTGAAAAAAACAACTGAACTTGGAGGGGAAAGAGCAGCCGCTGATTTCCAGTTTCATTTGAAAAAAACAACTGTATGTGCGATGCATGAGGGCTGGTAAGCTGCTCTCATCACACTAAGAAGTCTCATTTAGATGTCTTTCTGCTGCATGCTTCCAGGCATATATTCTCACATTTCAGGCAGATTCTCAGCCCCCACTTCAGGGCAGGAAAATCTTCCTGGTTTTTTTTTTTCTCCCTTTGTTTTCCTCCAGTTTCCTCCTTACCCCCAAGAAACCACAGGCTTTATGACACAAAGGTACAAACAGGCAGGTTCTGTGAGGTAGCTTATTACTATTATTTATGTGACTTTTGCTTTTCCGTGGCCCGAGACTTCACTGCGCAAGGTGCTGTAGAAAGCACAAGAAGAAAGGATGGCCCCTGCCATCAGAGAGATGCCAGAGGGTTGTGGGCAGATGGCTGGAGGGTATTGGGAAGCCACAAGGCCATGTTTGTCAGTACATCAGGCAATAAGCAGCCTAGCCACTGACAGGTTTTTTGTAAACCGGACAGCAAACAAGTTGGCCTTACTCTGGGGTCTCTGGTCAAGGCACTGAATTCCAATGGAGAACTCAGCCCCATTTATTAAACCTCAACAATCCTGTAGAGTGTCCTTGCTGGACACTTGCTGGGGTAGGTTTGCCAAGGTGGAATGCTTTACCTTGAATGTGTAATTTCTAGATATCCCAAATTATGGAGGGATTCCTTAGGGATGTCCTTGTGAAGCAAAAGCATAGCACTATGTTAAACTCCACAAGTTCAGTCAGGAACAGCGGCCACTGGCTTTAGAGGAACTGTTGATTCTGAGGCACCTATGAAAACTGTGCTCCTCTCTTAGCAAGTTTTGAGCTCAGCCATTGTTTGTCCTTGTTTTAGAAGGATACACAATTTCAGGCTAAATCAAGAGCTTTATAAGCCATGTATGCACAGGCAGCCCTTGGTGCTATACAGAAATGGCACATAATGCCATGTGTATTCTTTGTATTTTACAGAAAAGAGTATCTCAGCTCTCAAAGGTGGAGGGAGGAAAACAGAGTGAAAGAAAGTGAAAAAAAAAATCAACTTCTCATTTTATATAACTGAAAATTTTGACCAAATAAATGCATTCTGCTTTCAGTACAAGTTTTATCTTGAATGGAAAAATGAAAATGATTCTATCAAATATTTCCTAAAAAGTTATTTGGGCTACAAACAAAGAAAATAGAACAGAACTGGAAATGAACTAAACTAAATCACCTGCAAAACTTCTATTTTTATGGGAGACACAACGACAGGAATGGGCTTTAAGCGTAACAGCACACACAAAAGGTAGAGCACTGCTTTGTTAATGGAATTGCACTATGGATCATGAGCCAAATGGATGCAATTTTATGTGAACTGCACACACAAAAAATTCCCTCAATAAACATATGGAACATGAGGCTTCTTTTCTCCTTACTTTAACTAGGCAGCAGGGAAACATTATGAGCGAAGAGTAGATATCAGTATTAGAAGACTTATAGGGTTGCTTAAACAGGAGCTCAAAATAAAATAGAAGGCAGACAAACTAATTGTTTGAGCAACATAAGTCATTATTGTTTTCCTTATAGGTTTTCTCTTCCTTCAGGAAGTACTAACCTTGGCACACATATGCATTTTTTAAATTATATTTTCCTTTTAACTGCAGAAGTGTCTTCTGGATGTGTCAAAAGAACAATATATCTTATAGAGTCTACTACGAGAGCTAGAGGTCTTTGAGGAGGAAAATATATTTATAACAAAGGAGCATAGTATCTGAATAAAGAGACACAAAGCAAGGCTTAAACAATGCTCTGTGCTTTTCAGTGTTTTTTTCAGGTAACATAATTAACTAGAAACCACTGACATTAACAATATTGGACTTGTATTACTTTCCTTGCTTTGGAAGCTGGATTTGGCAGGACACTTAAGAGCTTTTCAGAAAGCTCCTGTTGATAAACTATTAGAGTGAAATCCACATCCCATTTGCAGTTAACTATCCTCATCAGATCATCTTTTAGTAGTCCCAGCTTGCAACCCTGCTGGCAGTGACTATTTGTTTTTAAGAGAGCACCTCTTTTTAAAACTTACCTGACACCAAGATGCTCATTATGCTGGAAATTGTGGGAAACAAGGACAGCAGTTCTGGACCTAGAAAACGCTGGCTGTCATTGCTTTCCTGTTCCCCAGTGCCAGGTCTCATGGGGATGATTGCAGTGTGATCCTTAAAATGGTTGTCTTCATCCCTTGAGCCTTGCAAGGAAGGATTTCAACAACACCCTTAAGCTTGCTAAGAGATAATAACTCATTCAAAGGCAAGTGCAGCAGCTTCCAGAGACAGATTTTCTTCACAAAAGTTACACAGATACTCCAAGTGCTTTATTGCTGTTTGAAAAAAACCCTCCCTCTTAGCTGCTGCAGTTTCCAAACCCTGCTTTTAGAATTCTCTGGAGAATCAGTATTTTACTGCAAAACTCTTTGCCCTTTCCTAGCTCTGAGCCGCATTTTCAAATTATAGTACCTCAAAGGTCTGCCTGGAATGGCTTTGGGTTTGGTCCTTCTACTCCGATTGCAAATTTGTTAAAATCTGCAAGACTTCCCAGCAGGGAATGCGAAGGGTGGTATGGGTATGTAAAATGCCAGTGTCCACAACCTGACAATCTAGACGGGCAATTTAGCATAACAACCATGTGGCCCTGAAGAGCAAATCTTGTAGTTCTATAATGCGTGTTTTCAAAACCTTTTAATTATTTAGAAGAAGCTATTCTGGCTCACTAAATGCTAATTGTTAGGGCCAAACAATTGGAAGTTATTGATTATTGCTGAATTTTCCATGCTGTCAGTAGCACTGACACACGTGTACCACACAGCATGGCTGTGAATACCAACACCCATAATCTGCCTTGCTTAGTCACAGTGCATTAATTGCAACAGACCACACAGACCTCACACACTTCATCATCCTGATAAGTTCTTACCACATGAATCATATTATGGATTAGCTTTCAGTGCTTGTTCTGATCTTTGATTCCTACAGAGGCACAGCCACACTATGCCACTCACTCACCAGCAGATTCCACATCACATTCCCCATCTTTCCTGCATGCTTGCAGTTTCCAACAGCACGGGGTTTACAGAGCAATCAATGACTGCAATGATGCTGAAATGACTTCATTTACACCTGTCTCACTTTGCCTCCAATACCAGAGACACAGTGCCCACACCCTTAGGAAAATGGCATTCTCCAAAAAGTCCAAAAATAGCAAGGCTTTCTGCTGTTCCATACTCCTGCTTGGGGAGCGCAGAGCAAGTAGAGGGACTTTTTAGTATACCTCAGCTTGTAAAAAGCTTCAGGAAAAGTTCATACTTCACTAACCTGCAGGTAGGCAAGTCTGCTAAATTTTTAATCATGGATATCCAGAAAAACACTCTGAAAACAATACAGGAAATTCTAACACAACCTTCAAACATCAACACCTGGATAAGTTTACTTGCTACTGTGAGGGAAGTCTTGAGCTTACTGAAATGGCATTATCTTAGCTGAACCACCATTTTACTGTGTTTCTGCAGGGCTCCTCTTCCCAGAAAGACTGCTTTTGCTTAGCAACAATTTTTTACTACAAAAAGGTGAGTGGTGAGTACTCCAAAATCCTGCATAAGCTATAAGTACAGTGTGATCTGTGTGTCCAATGGTTGCAAAATAAATAATTTTCTCATCATTTTAATGACAATTTCTTCAAATTTAATAAAGATATTGCACAAAAGATGTAATGCAAGCATACACGAGCAATTAGGAATGTTGCTCCATTTCATAAATATATCGTAATTAAACAAATGTCAGCAGTTCAGTCTTATGCAGAGGTGATCTGACAGTACTTGAGAATCTCAGTTGCACAGTTCAAGGCAATTCTGGGACCTTGTTATTGTTTGCAGTATAATTTTTTCCTTAGGCATTTTATTCTAACAACCTCTTAGCAAAATTGTACTCATCTTTAATAAACATCAGCTCTAACTAGGCATGGATGTATCATTATAAAGCCTTGCTCTCCATCACAAGTAAACAAGGCAAGATAATCCTGTTGACCAGTTTCCAGACCTATAAACTCAGAAAAAAAACCCAAACATGTTTCTGTAGATATTGAAATCAAGGTTAAAACCTTCACTATCAACTGGCTTTCAGGTCAGCTCTGTCCCTGGAGAATAGCAGTCTTTGTTAAACTACTTTAAATTCTTCAGCTCCTTGAATCTGGCAGATCACAGGAGCTCTAATGAAAAGCCACATTCCAGTGCTACCAGACATCAAGTGAGAAATGACCATGGTACTTTTCCACAATGTGACTCTCAGGTACACAGGAGGGCAAGGCTCTGTGTGACTGTTAATGCAAGACTTCACACAGGCCCACCAGCGGAACAACTGAAGACCACAGCCAAATGCCATTCCCAGTGGCACGCACCAATCAGGAAGACGTGAATATATACAGCTGCCTAGGAAATCCAGACTTTGGAGAGTAGAAGGGAAGGACAGGGGAAGCCCAGGAAGCTCCACTCACATGCTGAACTCTGCAGGTGGGACCCTTTCCTCTTCCTCTCTCCTGTTCCTGTTCAGACCCAGAAGTCCCCACCCATGACTGGAGATAGAAAGATGAGAAAGAAGAGACTATCAGCTCCATTCCTGTGCTCACTGGTTGCTAATTCCAGGACAACACAAGTGATACCTAGATATGCCTGACAGAAAAGCCCATGCCCAAAGCCGTGTTTCCTTTATGTATTTTGAAATCTTTAACAATAATAAGACATCCAGCAGAGAAAGGAGTTAGTATATAACAGCACCCATTTTTGTCCCAGGAACAAGAGAGTTAAATCATTCCAAGCATCCGGCAGCATTTTTTCTGAGCAATGGCTCAATATAACCATTACAGAGGCTGGATATACAGGTAGCAGCATAGTTCTGAGTGCTGCTGTATGGTGCCCATCATATTTGTCTCCTCCTGTGCTCAACTTTCTTGTGCTGATAAAAGAGCAGTTAGTAGCTCTTTGTTATATAAATGTCAGCAGAGGCAAACAGAGTGGAAATTTGGTGGTCAGGTGTAGGTGGCCAAACACAACTAAAAAAGATTAGGTAGCTGATAGGGAATGGTATTTACTAGCTGCATAAGATGTCAGATGTCGTGGTGAGGTATTGTTCTCACAAAAATGGCTTGAAATAGGTTCCCTTTGTTTCCCCCAGGCTTTTCAGCTTGGCTGGAAAGGAACCCACTGATCTCCACAAGACAAAGAAGATCCTTGAAATACTTTAAAGCTTGGCTGAACCCTCAGAACCTCTTCCACGGTATTGCTGCACAGTGCCTTTGTGCTGAGATCGAAATCCCAGAAATATGGCTTTCTTACAAGAAGTGAAATCAGCCATCACTGACTCAAGCATCTTACCAAACTCCTCGGTTTCTCTGAAGGAGATTTATCAAGTGTTTGTAATTATAAGTTGCCTGTGCTGCAAATCGCTCCAGAGGACAGTGGAGCTCAAACGCCTGCTCTCAATGTCACAAGTCTCCAATGAATTGCAAGAAACCTCAAGCACCTTCTGTGCAGGCCTTCAGGCAGGATAAATTACAATTGTTCTCTCCAGTCAGTGGAGCTATGCTGATTTACATCATGGGGAGATCTGCTCCCTAGTGAGGGACAAGTTTAAAGAGGGAAATAGATTGTGTCTTGCTTGCTGCCTATCTCTGTCTCTACTCTTCAGTTAAAAATATATTCCTTGATTATATCGAGATGACTTTGGGGGTTGTTTCTGATTATTTGGTCATGCCCTGTTTTCTGACATGGGTATGGAGTGATGGCAGACCCAGCTGCAGCACTGCTGCAGTGTGGGAGCAGGTAAGAAGCTGCTGAGTGCTTCTATGTATTGTGGTTTTGCTAAGGACTTGTTTTTCAGTATAGCGGGACGTGCCCTCACCTGTCTGGGGTTCAGGCCCACAGCCCAGTTCTTTGGAAGTAGTCAAGCAGCGCACATACCCACCCAGGAAATGTTTTGCAGCACCTCGATGACAGGACCAGTGCAAGAACTACAGTAATGTATGTCTGCAGCTTGTGTGGGTGTGGTGTATAAACACCTGTAATTCTGCATATGGATGCTTGAAAATACAAACATCAGTTCTTTTTTGAATAGGCCACTCTGGAGACCTCCAGACCTAAAAGCATGAGCCGGTGCAGCTTCAACTTAAAAACCAGGCTCTGTAGTTGAGACAATAGCCAATTCACAGCCAGGATAGACTGGTAGGGCAGTGCATCTTGATCAATGGGTCACACTTCTTCTTTACATGACATTTAATTCCTTACTATGGCTTGTGACTGCCTGAAATCCAATATAAAAAGAACGCATTTGCATAAACCTGAACGCTTCAATAAGTACCTCAATAACATCGGGCACCAATTCCTCACCACGAGGATAGCTGGTAACTAATTAAAAGCCTGAATGAACAGACAAGCCAGAAACCATCCTCGCGCTTTGGTGAACAGGTTCAGACAGCAGGCTGTGTAAGGGAAGCTTTTGATCCCAAGTGCTCCAGTACTAGACAGAGACACTTCATCTCCGGAGACAGCAAGCATACAACACTCAGATCCTGTCCCTCGTCTTGCCCACAAGCTCATGACTCTTCTGATGACACCCTGGGGGGGGGGGGGGGCCCTCCCGCCCCCAAAACGGGGAAATTTGGGAATGGGATGTTACTGGAGCCAGCACTCTGCTCTGCTGAGCCGTGCTCCAGAGCAGTTCTTCAGTCATAAGTGGCAGCAGGAGGAAGTCAAAGCACCTTTTTAGATCTAAAAATTGCACCCCAGAGAAAAACAAAGTTCCTATTTGGCTGCAGCATGACATGAAAACTCTGCCTGAGCTGCCACTGACAAAACTGAAGGTTTGGCCCTACAACAAGCCCCAACTCCATGATCAACATATTTTTGCTGCTTATTGTCACTGTTTTTAGTTCAGTGTTTCTTAAAGATCATTGAAGTGTGACTCTTACATTCAAATGACTGGTTTGGCAGGCAGAGGACACAGCACAGATTTTTGTGCATGCCATATGAGCTTGTGCTTAGATGCTGCATGGCAGAAACCTGACCTGGTACAGCTTCATCACTTATTATAATTAGCAATCTGTGGCCTGTCTACACATGCCAAGAATCACACTTCACGGCACAATGCAAACCTAACCTATCTTAGAGTCCACGCAAGGAGTTTGTACCAAATTTAATTAAATCAGTCTCCAGAACAATTTGACTACATTTCTTGTGTAGGCATGCCCCAGAAGCAAATGGATTATAAAATTGCTCACTCTCATTTATTATCGATTTCATGTTAACAATTGCTCTTTCCTAAGCCTTAACTTCTGGAATCATGTTATTGCCTGGGAAGTTCGACTTATATATTTCTTTTAATCCTGTGTTTCAAAGAATAGCATGAAAAGATATCCTTATGTCCCACAACTACTCAAAAATTTGCATGCAAATTATAAAACATGTATTGTTTTTCCTTTTAAATAGTAATTATTTATATGCCAGTCCCATGATGTGTAGTAGCTATACTCAGGATCTTTGAACCTGTGAGTAAACAGTATGAAACTAGAATAAAAGGAAAGGGACTTCAGAGACACTTAACTCTGATAGCTGCCCTCTTGGGCTGTTAGCTCCAGGATCTTTAAAATCCCTGCAAAGATTCAGGAACCCCAAGAAGTGGTCCCGATCTTGTCTGTACTGGATTGTCCCTTGGTGGTCCCTCTCTCTCCAGTGTCTACTTGAAAGGCCCAGGAGTGCTCTGTTAAAGGCTCACCATTAAGCAGGACAAATTCAGCCTCTGTACATGCACAGGGGTGACCCTACACTGCTCCCCTCTACCAAAGCAGGTAGCAATACCAAGGCAGGGACTGCAGTGCCCACACAGCCAGCATCCCTCATAGGAAGGCTGAAGTCCCTCCCTATTAAATATGATGAACAACAACTATTCTGGGAACATCTGTATTGCAATCACAGCTGCAAGTGCAGTTTCTCTATGGCCCAGGGGACACCAGGACTAAGCCTGTAAAAGGGGTCCTGCCTCCTGGCAGGGCTGCTGCCTGCCCACACACTGCTGCAATTCTTCCTCCTGCCTACGAGCCCAGCTCTCGCCCCCATGACACAAACTCTCGTACTGAACGGAGGAAAGAGCATCCTGCCAGACCGCTGTGAATGATCTGCCATCCCACTCCAAAACTGCCAGCACAAAGGAGTTAACAAAATCTGTTTGAGCTGAGAGTATTTATGCTTCAGCAGTTCCATTAATAGGTATTAAATAACCCTCCTTTAAGCTACAATGCTGCTGCATAGGGTTTCAGCCTCATCTTTATGGATGCCTTGTCATAATTTCTAGAATTATAGAACTTCCTGCCACGCACCTACATATATCTGCAAAGTTACAAAATAGTCAAAGATTATTTTTTCTGCCCAGAACTAGAAGAAATGACTTTTCATTAAACAGAATCAAACGAGATGAAATTAAATCAATTCTTCTCCCTAAGGTTTGAGATGCACAAAGAGGGAGAAACCAACCCTTCTCAATCCTGAGCTCAGAGGCAGTAAAGCGAAACCCCAGCTCTGGGTACGTTGTCTCTGGAAGGAATTGCCACAACAAGTAGCCACCGGCTACTTACCACCTCTCTGCTACTTATTCCCCTCCACACACGCACAAATGCTCTTCTATACTAACTAAGCTTCTAGTACTTAAAGGGAGCCCGCAGGGAAGATGGGGAAGGACTCTTTAACAGGGAGTGTAGTGGTAGGATGAGGGGTAACAGTTTTAAACTGAAAGAGGGTAGATTTAGATTAGATTTTAGGAAGACATTCTTTACTGTGAGGGTGGTGAGACACTGGAACAAGTTGCCCAGAGAAACTGCCAATGCTCCCTCCCTGGAAGTGTTCAAGGCCAGGTTGGATGGGGCTTTGAGCAACCTGGTCTAGTGGAAGGGGGAGTGGAACTAGATGATCTTTAAGGTCTCTTCCAACCCAAACCATTCTATGATTCTATAAAACTCACACTGGCTGGACACTTTCAGCAAGAGAATCAGAATGTCCTTGGCAAATCCAAAACTTCAGGATGCTCTAATCAAGATTCTCTAATCTTGTGTATTTGGTTTAGCTGGCAAGGTTTGGCGGGGGGGGGGGGGGGCGGCAGGGGGGGCTTTGGTGAGAAGACATCAGGAGCTGCCTCCATGTCAGAAAAAGCCAGCTCTAGCTGGCTCCAAGACAGACTCACTGCTGCCCAAACCTGATCCCGCCAGTGATGTTGGTAGTACCTCTGTGGTAACATATTTAAGAAAGAGTAAAAAATGCTGGGTAGCAGCAGCTGAGAAAGGAGTGAGAAAATGTGAGAGAAATGGCCCTGCAGACACCAAGGTCAGAAGAAGGAGGGGAGGAGATGCTCCAGGTGCCAGAGCAGAGATTCTCCTGCAGTCCATGGAGAAGACCATGGTGAAGCAGGTTGTACCCCTGCAGCCCATGAAAGACTACAGTGGAGCAGATGTCCACCCTGCAGCCCACAGAAAGCTCACACTGCAGCAGGTTCCTGGCAGGAACTGTGGCCCATATAGAGGAGCCCACACAGGAGCAGGTTTTCTGGAAGCACCTGTGGACCATAAGGGACCCACCCTGGAGCAGTCTGTCCCTGAAGCACCGAATCCCATGGACAAGTCCCATGCTGGAGCAGTTCTTGAAGAACTGCAGCCTGTGGGAAGGACCCATGTTGGAGAAGTTCGTGAAGGACTGTATCCTGTCAGAGGGACGCCATGCTGGAGCAGGGGAAGACTGTGAGAAGGAAGGAGCAGCAGAGACATCTAGCAATAAGAAAAGTACACCCTCTGTCCACCTCCATGTACTTCATATGCATGGACTCATGTGCAACACACAAGAATTCATGGGACGCATATGAGGGATTACACTATTAGGTGATCCTCCCCTTCCCTCTTTATCTCATTCACTCATTCCCAAAACCTCAACCACAATCTAGTCCCTACTTTTTTTTCTTCTACATTCTACATCACGCAGTCATATTAGGCATCTCCGAAAGGACCGTCCAGGAGATACTGTATCCCACATTCCTTCAGACAATTCCAAATTTACCCATGGTGGGTGGTGTGGAGGCAATCTCCTACAAATGGCAAAAAATGCTGGAGAGTAATAAGAGGTACCAGGTATGGGAATGTAATTGTACCTGAGAAAGAGAGAAGTAAATGGGCTTCACTGTAATAATGCAAAATTCAGATTGCATACTGACTTCAGGATTTCCACTGACCCAGAATCTAACCTCAGTTCTCACATACATCACTTCTGGTGTTTGTATGTGTGAATGCATCCATAGCAGAGCAGGGGTCTGGAGAAAAACCATGAGTCTGTTACTGCTCATGCTGAAATCAATGGATGTTTTGGTTAAAACCTCTCTGAGAATCTCTGAGCACAGTGAGATGCTGTTTGCATTCCCGCAGACAGCATGCTCCAGGACACAGCAAGCCTTGCTGAGCACCTGTCCTCACACCCATTTATCTCTAGATGACATTGGAGGGAGGCTTTTAATACTGTCAGAGCCTATTCTGCCCAGCCCAAAAGCATCCAATACAGTTCTCAGAGCCTTCTGCATGATAAACGGGAAACTTGAAAAAACATGGGGGGTGCACATCAGAGCCCAATAAAATGAGATAACATCCTCTGCTCTGCAGAGGCCAAGACAGATTTCTGACTGAACTGTAGCAGCAAACCAGCATGATAAAAGAGCTAAGCAAGAGGTTATGATATGCTTGAATCACTCCAGAGAAAGCAAGTGCTGTGTGTAACTAGGGAGATAAATAATCAGGCAGACAGAGTAGCACTGCCCCCTCACTCGCTTAAACCAAAGCAGCTTCTTTTGCCACCGCTCCACCCACTTGGAACTGGCATCAGGGAAGTTTAAAAGTTGTCCTTGGGAGGAACAAATAGAGAAGTGCAATTCTGGAACTGAGATATAGACTCACAGGCAACAGCGATGCCTCTGCAGTTGTTCTAACAGGCAGTCCTGCAGGCCTGCTCCCCTGGATGCAGGCAGAGCAGCCGAAGCCAGCAGGCAGTTGTAGCAGGTTTCTCACATGGCCACCCAATGCTTGAAAACATTCACTGCCCTGACAAGGAACTTGGTTTGGGGGATAAGCAGAGCTGGACTGCCATAGCCTCAGGATATGCTGAGGCCGGCACATACAAGCCAAAATGCAGCAGCAAACGACACCCAGGCATGCTTGGCACAGGTCCTTTTTCTGAGATCCCAGTGGCAGGATGTCTGATTAGTTGGCAGTATCTGGCCCCTGACTGGCTGATGCTGCTATTCAGCAGCTTGGATTTGACCCTCAGCAGGATTTACATTCTGCCTGAAGAGCCATGCATTGAAATCAGAGGGCCATGGGAGTATGTCTAAGGTCAGGTTTTCCTGTAAGTAATACCCTCCACCTCAAAAGCAACTGCATGTTCCTGACAATTATTTGAGAAGGTAATTGAACTCAGCTGTTTCAAATGTGATTTCCATACAATGTGCACTGTACTTTGATCCTGAGTTGAAAAAAGGAATAAATAATCCTGGTTTAACCTTGACTTGACATGGCACTTACTATGCAAACACCCTGCCTGCAAATCGCACAGTCCAAGGAAGAAAGAATGCGACATTCTAGCATGGGGAAAGAGTCTACTATTTGATATTTCTGCCCTTTAGCTCCTGGTGTGAAAAAGCCATCTAAAAGCTCAAAAAACAGGTAAAAACTTGACAAGAAAAATCTGCTTTGGCCTCCCACTGCATTCTTGAAAGGGGAAACCGAAAACTGCACTTCTCACAAGGAACAGGGGCTTAATGGTAGAAGAAGGATTTTCAATTATCTTGCATTATCTTGTTGGTGAGTGAAGCCAGTGTATTTGCTGCACCTCAGAATAAGAATTTTTTTCCTTACTGTAAATAAAAAGGAAGTTTCCAAAATGCATCCTTCACATTACAAGCATGGCCGAGGAGGACCAGCTGTGAGAGAGAATCATGTCCTTCACAGGCTGCAGCAAGATCACAGCAAGAGTATCAAGGAAGGGGAAAGAAGTTTCCATGCAGACAGAACTCCAGCGAGCAGCCTACCTGTATGACTGTACTCACATGGCTCTCCCCAACACAGGGATACAAGCTTCAGTGAGTTTATTCTTACAGCACACCTGTGAGTTAGAGAAGTGATCTTATTCTCCAGCTAGGAGCAAAGGCAGAGAGAATCTCAGGAAGCTTGTGGTGGATCAGAGAGCTGAACCCAGCTCTAACCTAGCTTAGCTATCTGAGCATCATAGAGCAAGGCTGGTAAGAGTAGAAAGAGAGAAGAGAGTAAACAAAGATATGTGTATGCACCTATCCACCCACTTGGACCAAGGGATAATTTCACATATAAATTACAGTGCAAAAGTACATGCCTCTGCATGCAAAAGAGTGAGGCCATGCCTGAGATGATCTAACTTCTGGGGTGCTGAGTGTAACTCTGCGCTTCCCTTCTATGAAACATAGGGATGTTCCAAAAAGCACAAGATTTGGGAAGAAACCTAGAAACAGGCAAAGAAATATAACTAAAAGGATGACAAAAAAGCAACATTACAATTCCAAAAGTGTCTTGAGAGGACCAGCAACAAATTGGGGGCACAGCTTCCCTAGTGATATCAAAGGAAAACATATATGCCATGATTGCAGAAAATGAGGTAAGGTACCAGTCAGGCTCAGCAGCGTGGAAAGTGCTGACAGAAGGAACAGAAAAGGCAGTGATGGGACAGTAACTCACAGATATTTGCATGAAGTTGTATTTAAACATCCAGCTACCTTTGATCTGTTACTCCTGCAAAGATGCCATTCTTAGGTGCCTTTCTGATCTAAACCCTGTAAAGCTGTTCTGTTTACCCTGCTGACATCTCTGTACAAAAATGCATCAAATACAGTCACGCGCATTTGGGTGCAGGTGTGTCCATGCACGCACAAGCATACACACAGGGTACCTGAAAGAAAAAATTGTACATGCTTTTTATCTTTGCAGCCAGACCATTAATACACAGGACAGAAACCATATGTCTTTTTCATTTTCCACTATGCCTGTGTCTGACTTCAGCAGAACCATTCCAGAATTAAATACTACTCATGGTGAGTGAGAAAGGCAAACTCCAGCTCTGAGTGTGTAACAATCCACTCAGAATACACCAAGGGATTCACTGAGTCTCTACATATGCTTTCCCTCAGCATGCAGGTGTAAGATATAAAAATCCATATTTTTCTCCAATAAACTTAAAAACAGCTATAATACCAAGTATCAAAAGCACCATCTGCGCTTCACATATAGTGATGATGTTTTTTTCAGAGTTGATGCTGTTTCTTGGTATAGCTTGATCCTATGTTGTCAACCGCGTCATGAAAAGTGCGAAGAACCCCTGTGGATCCAAATGTCTCTGAAACACGATGCTTTAACAAGTGCATATGACATCTTTCCGCTTCTTTAAGGCACTATATTGTTGACTCACATACATAGTAACATTTTAAATTGTAGAAATGTTCAACCCAGATACTGAAGTGCTCCACACACCTTCGCAGTGATTGACTGGAGATTGCTGTGGCCAGCACAAAGCAAGGATTGCTTGTTGAAGAAAAGAAGTTGAAAAAGGCAAGCACTTCCAAAGCTTTATTTTCCTTGCTGTGCAGGCAGCATGTCCTAACTGGCCATCTCCCCTTTACTACATATCCACCACTAACACCCCCTTCAAGAAAGTCCATCCCAAGCATTGCTTTCTGTACCCTCACCAGTGTCAAATCTTCTCTAAAGTCCACTGAGGACTCTGGTGTTCCAATGTGTCTTGAATAGCCAGCAGTCAGAGGCCTCGGTGATGGATGTGCATGTCAAACTCAAAGAGAGAGACCTGGCAAGGTAAGCTTGACAGACTCCTGTCTGGTGTTCCCCTCCCTCACTTTTCCTCTGCTGAAAACTGTAACTTAACCCTGGATTTGTTGCCTTTCCTCAGAGCTGTGTTAATGCTATTCTATTAACCTACTTTATTTAGGGCAATGTCAGCACCCACCATCCTTCCCAGAGGTACTGCAGGTATTTCTCACCATACTCAAATGCTGGCAGTATGGGCTGGATATGTACTTTAAATCTACAGTTACCAATTTGATGTTTGGTATTTGATTTGACTCAGAAGCCATCATATGGTCAGAAGACCACCCCATATACAGTCATTAAGGCAGACCTTACTCCACTCTGTATCTTGGTATAGTACCTGCACATGCTTCTTTTCCAAGCCCTTCCTTCTCTCACCCTCTTTAATTCCTTCTTTTGTGTCTATTAATGTCTGTAGGCAGAAGCATTACCAAATGCTTCTTTACAGAAGGCTCCCAGTTGAAATAAAAAGATATTGTAAGAGACAATCTGGGTCACAACAGGTACAGAGACAGCATTTCACCAAAGTTTCCCAAGAATGTATTCTTAGAAAGAAGCAGCAACTTTGAGCAATTTCCTTTGGTAATGTCAGCCTGAGTTCCCTTGTCATCCTTTGGTTGGCTTCCTTTTGCTTCCTCACTTTTATCTTTCCAGTGGAGCACAGCTTCATGTCTGCAACTTTCTCTATAGCAGAAATGCCATATCTCAGCAAGGCCAGTGCCCTGCTCTGTAGATAACGTCCCCTCCTCCAGCACCTGTAACATTTTAAAGGAGGATGAACCAGATGGCTACCATCACATAACCTATCATCATACCATCAAATAATGTACCAAGGGAGCACTTTTTGGGAATGTATCCTTCTCTAGAGGTGCTTCTCACCATGACTTCCTACTTAAGTCAGCATGTTAAGTGAGCAAAAAATCACAACATTTCATCCGCTATCTAATACCAGGCATGTCCTTCGAAAGTTCAGATCTATTTGTTTTGACCTAAACCCATTTGTACAAGTTCCCTCCTGCTGTACTGCAGGAGATGCTCCTGATGCATTCTCCTCCAGGCAAGAAATGCCGTATGAAGCAAGGATATAACGACAGACATCAAACCGCATTGTCTTCTGGTGTTAATCAGCATAGTTCCACCCAAGTCATTCTAGTTTTGCCAGTTTATAACAACACAAAACACGTCTCTGCATTTCTCTTCAGCCTGTCACTTGTTAATCAGTCTGAATGACAGTCATCCTATTCATATTTGCTGGAGTTCATAGTCACTACTTAGCACCATTACTTGAATGCTGATTTTTTGTACCACTCTTAGTAATATATCTATTTCTTTCATAATTCTTTGCAAACATCAAAAAGAGAGAATAGAAATGATTTACTAGTGAAGCATATTAACATTTAAAACCAATGACCAATTAGAGATTTGAAAATGTCTGAATAGACCCACTATTCAAAATGCCATCTGGTCTCCTGATTATTCCTTCCATGTACTTCCTCATGACAACGACACAAAAGAAGATTAGGACAAAAAAAAATTCTTCAAAAGAAGATCACTTTTACTGTACTTAGCTGCTGTCAGTGTTGGGCAGGGTAAACAATCAGCTTCCAAACAAAAATGCCTAAAGTGAGGTTACTGAATCAGACTTTTCTTCCACTACTTTCTTTTTGCACAGTTTCCAACCAACATCTATTGACTTACAGTGCAAAGCGGCAAGAGTACCTAAAGCTGTACTCTAAATTCACCCCTATTATCTTTGTGTTGACACTTCATCCTAGAAGATATATGCTGAGCTCCAGGTAGATCATTTGTAACCCTTATAATGATGATGGCAACAAATATAGCACAGTGCCCTCCAACTGACACGGAATGGATACTCAATGCTTCACTATTTTGCAATGAATAAATTGGTTGTCAACATATGCGCAGTAGCAGTTTTTCCCCCAATTTAATGATCATACAGCCATGGCACAGCAGATCTCTATGTATTATAATGATCAGGAAAGCTTGATTGAAAGATTTGGAGAATGAATTTCAAGCCAAAGTTGCAGCTGCCTTGGAAAGCAGCAATATGAATTGATTTCTGGGTTGGAGAGATGCCGCACAGCAGTTTCACCTTGCATAGGGGTGACCTTCATTAAAACAAGTTGCTTTCTCAGAACAATAAAAGCTCTCTCTTATGAAGTATGTTTTCACAGATAGCCAGATGCAATACCTATGTCTGTCCACAAATTGGGCATTTGTCCTGGCAGTTGGGTGACTGAACATGTAACTGTGTAGATGATCATTATATTGCAAGCAAAGGAGACACACATTGAGGTATCCAAACAGCATGCTGCAGCAAATAGGTTTATGTAAAGATTACAAGCCATTTCCCTTCTCTACAAGTTCTGTATAGGAAAACAATCTGTATAGGTCTGTATAGGAAGACAGACACTTCCTACATTGTGAACTTTTGGATCTCAGGAGTAGGATGCTTTGACGGCCACAGGAAAGTAGACAATCTCTGTGGAAGAGTGGACATGACCTACATCCACGTCCCCATCAGGGGCCAGCACCAGGACAGCCCTCACCCAAACGCTGAGCTCCCTGCAATGAGGCAAGTAAAATTCTCACTGATGGCTCCTGCTTCTTTAATGTTTTCTTTTTTATTTTTCTCAGGCATCCTATCACAACACAGTTTTTCTTTTTTTTTTTCCCAACTAATCCGAGAACACTCACTCTTTTCAGGCAAAAACAACCCCTCCATATTTCAGATGTCAATGTTCAGTTTTACTTTTTGAGCAAAATGTCAAATATTTGTTGGGAAAAAATAGAAAAAAGAAATTTCAAAGGGAAAAACTAGACACCACTAATGAGTTCCATTTCCCAGCATGTACAGATCCATCTGGCATACAGCAGTAAATTGCTCATGACCCTCTGGCAATGCCTTCAACATTAGGGGACTCTTTAATCCCAGTCCTCTCCTAACCAGAATTAGTAGAACAGAGAGGTAAGCGGCCCTTTATTGATGTTAACAATATTCATTATGAATTTATGACTACTTTAAAAATTCACAGAAAGCATTATATTTTGAACACTGAAGACATAAAATATTACATTGGGATGGATAGATAATTATAAATTATGTGTTAAATTTAAGATTAATCCCTGTGCAAAAGGGACAATTGTTTGAATTTAGAGATTTTCCCCACAGAGATATTTGTGAAGAAAATCAGCAACTGAATTGTTATCCTGTCCTATTCATCTCATCAGCTGTTAAAGGGGAGAAAGTGTTTTAAAACTGAAGGTTTTTTTCTTCATTTTGCTAAACTTCAGGCATTTTTTTAATGCCTTCCTGCTCCCCAGCATATGCTTATATACACATGCACACACACATACACTTTTAGCACTGAAAAGCAGCGCTTTCTCTTACTTTGTTTACCCTTTTATACGTTACTGGAAATAGGTTTATTCAAAGTGTGACTTTCACCTCTGAGGGTCTCATTGCTTTGCTCTTTCTTAATTCTTTCCAGGCAGGAAAAAGTCAAGCAAATGAGGATAAGTCATTTTCACTTTTCCTTAGTTTTACCAGTGGGAAAAAACCCAAGGACTCTAGATGTGCTCTGGAGTATATCAATTAGCATAGCAATTAATTACGGTATCCAGTACCAATGAAAATTTGGTTCAGTGCAACAGCAACACCATGCGACATTGTCTCACATTCTGAGTACATTTATTTCTTCCCAAATTACACATGTAGGCCTAGAAATGTCTCACTTTTTTAATTAGTATCTCATACCAGATGGGATGACTAAGAGTGAGCATTTAAAATTCATGTTCAAAACTTTTCTTCTGCAGGAGCTTATGACAGTATCTAATGACAGATGCCCCTCTCCAAGCATGGGATAGCAGACCCTCCCTTTTGGGGACATAAGTCATCATTAGAGAAACAATTCATGTGACCTCAAGGCAATGCTTAGGACCTTCCAGTGGTGGAGGCTTCACTTGGATTCTGCATTCAATGTGCCATGGCACAATTTGAACCAAATGACTTCTGGTTTCAGACCAACTCTTTTGTACATCCCCTCAAGCATCAGCTCTTCAGGCCCAGGGCAACAGCACTGATGAAGGCAGATGAAGACAAGACAAGACAAACCATTTAGCAAATCTCAGGCCAGGGCGTGAATTGACATGGGGAGTTGCAGTCAACCACCTCCTCCTCCCTCGCCACAGTGTCTCACGGGGCAGTTCAGCAGCTACTCTGCAGATTTCCCTCTGCCTTAGCTGTGGCAGCAAGTTTTTGAAACTGCTTGCAGCTATTACTATATTTCTGCAGTTTTCCAAATTACACACTTCCCTTTGAATACAATATTTGCTTTAAATATTTGGAGAATGCAAATTTCTTTATTTACACATGCCTGAAAAAACTCTGACTCTGCTGTGTTCCCTAGGTAATTCAGTAATTCTCGCCAGCCTCCTTTCAGTTAATTACTCTGTAAAACTGTCTGGTGAAAAATGAATTCTGCCCGATTCCTCTCCGGAAAAACATGCAGCAAGCAGCAAGTCAGACTAATTCTTGCTGCAACAGAGCAGTGCACGGAACAAGCACAGCATGTGAAACAAATCAATATTGTAATCACCAATGCAACCAATCAAACGAAACTCCAGAATCAATCAATACTGTATCTTCCCAGATGACAACTGTGGAAGAGAAGCTTTTAATACTTTTCCAAGACAAATCTCTTCCTCCACAACGTGAGACACAATTTGTCGGTAAGTTCTCTAGTTAGGAGAAGATTTTCCTAGACATTAGCCAGATTGCAGATTAAAGCAGCCAAACCTTTCTGCATTTGAGGACATCTCCCTGACGCCTGTCCATTCAGGGACCATGTTTATTTTTAACAGTAATCCTTCCTGTTCTTGTATTACAAACCAAGCAATGCAAACCCTTCACTTTTGTCACTTCAGGAGAGCAGATCATTTCATGACTGAATTGCATCTGCCAAATTAAACACTTAATAGCCCAGAAACTCTTCTTCAGCACCATCCAACTGTGGTTTCAGGGACTAGTTTATGTAAATCACAAATACCAATGTGTTAACGTTAGCTTTAGATGATCATGGTCTATCTATGTACTTATTCTGGGAATGAAACCCATCTGTCTCGGCACTGTGCAATGATTAATAGGGTTTTATCCCATACTACCTCCATGATGCAGTGGGCTATTAGACCCCTTTGACAGCACCAAGACACAGGGAGATTAAGCGTATAGCCTACACAGATAGGTGCAGGCAGCACTGGCTAGGTGTGGATCTTTACGGGCCTGGAAGCCGTGAACACACTGCTGTGCTTGGGCCATGCTCGGCTGCTCAGCAGAGCCCTTCTCCCCGGCACAGCACCATGCTCGTGGCTCCCAGACAGGAGCTGTCTCGCGTGCAGAGGGGCACAGGTCTGTCTGCAGCCAGCCGTGCAGACACGTGCGCAGGGACGTGCCCTGCATGGCCTGATCTAGGGCAGCCAGCAAGTTAGTAATGGAGGGGTGAACTAGACCAAAGCCCGAGTAGCCAATTCACTAGATCATTGTTCAAGCTACGAATTAGGCACAGTGACTGCAAGCCAATACCTCAGGGAAGACGAGGAGGAAGAGAGAATATTTAAAGGGTGCTCCTTCCACCCCAGGGTTGGGAACAGGGCCCAGGAAATCAAGGGGATCAGCCATGTGAGCACAGCAAATTATGGGCATGTTCGCAGCAGGGGATCTTCCATTTCACTGCTTTTTATTTTAGAAGAAAAGCCCTTCTGGCAGCTCCAGGAGCATATCATAGCTGTGAGTGACTGCTATTACTGCCCACTGTAAAAGCACAATAAGAAAAAATAAACAAACAAACAAAAAAAAGTAGTTCTCTCTATTTAGAAAGGCTCAGGTTGAGATTAATTGGGTATACATCCTCAAAATACACCTGCAAGCATCCAGCCACGATTCTGGCACTTCCTCTGTGCATCAAACCTTGTACCTTGCAGCGGTCTCTCTTTAGAGCAATGAGGGGCACATGGAGAGCATCGGCATGAACTACATATTGGAAAAAAGCCTGTTTATAGCAGCTCTCATTAAGGAAGGAGGAGGGAGCTCCCTTAGAAAGAAGCAACTGAAAGATTAGTTCTTTGATTAATTGATTTTCAGGCCATTAAGGACTTTTCTGGTCCTCTCGCTCATTCTCCTGTGTGAAAAGTCAGGGGATTTTCCCAGAGACTGCCAGGGCTCTGCTGGAGATGATGAGCTGTCTGTGGGGACAACCATCTGCCCAAACGGTGCCAGTCTCCAGATCAGAGCCTCAGTCTAGCAAGGGCCAAATTTCACAGCCTGCAGACATTTCGTTTTCCATTTGGCATCCTGCTGATTCCACCAGAAGTGCTGACTGAGAAAAGACTGCACGTGGACCCTGAACCAGGATCTGGAACAGACAGCAATTCTTTTTTAAAGCGTTTCCCTCAGCCTTTTAAACAGCATGTCAAGTGCTGTGGTTCCCTCTGCCCCTGAGACATTGTACCAAAGCTCCTTTTCCTTAGGAAGCCTTTCCAAGCCTCTGATGTGCACATTTTATAGAGAGAATCCTAAAACGAAGATGACAGTCCTGTGCACCACTCTATTTCTTAGCATTTTTTCTCTTCTTTAACTTTCCACTCCAGCAAGCGAAGTTTAACAGAATCAATTTCTCTATATGCTCAGTAAAATCCTCAGCGGGAGCCACTGCTCTGTAGGCTTTAGTTATTTATTGCCTGCCGCCTGCATACTGCATATGTTAAAAGATGTACTACGAGCTTAGAAAACAATTAATCCTATTATTGCTTGGAACACGGATGCTGCAGAAGCAGTAACAGCACCAAGGTTAACTGTGCAGAAGGACTAAGTTCAAACTGAAAGGTTGGTTCCAGGATGTGGAAACACTTCACCTCATGCATGGCACAAAGGAATTTTCTCTATATGCTCTAACTACTCGTATTGTCAAGGTCCTGCAAATGATTTCCCAGTCCCAGCAGTAAAATCTGGAGATATTTTGCAGTTTATTAAGTTTATCAGCAAACTGCTGCAGATACCGTGACTTCCCAAAGTTTGGGTGTCTATCTGAAACATGACAGATTGGGGTTGCACTCACCTGCCAGACCATCAGCTGTGAGCAGGAGGTCCATCCATCCTCTTCCTGGCGAAGCCCACACTGAACCAAGCACACTCCTGCTACCCATTCTCTTTCTAACACATCTGCAATTGTCAACAGCAATATTTTTTCCTAAACTTAGTCATCTCTAATCCAAGTGTCTCTCACTTCCACTGACCTGTTAACAGAAAAAGGTTGTTCTATACGTGGAGATGAAGTCACGTCTCAACGTATCAACTTGGATGACACAGGTCTGCCTGAGATCACCCTGACCAAGGATGGGATGTTGGAGCTGCCACAGCCACAGCCTTTCAGAGGACATAAACCAAGATCTCAGCCCCTGTGGCCAGGAGAGATCCCCAAACACTTTGCACTTAGGCAGCAACATTAGCAGCGTGCCCTGGCTGAGCTCCACGCTGCTGTCAGAAAGCTGGCCATTCACCAGCCACACAGCACAGAGGGCACCTGCAGCCCAGAAGACAGCTTGCTTTGAAAGGTAAAGCCTGTGTACAAAGCACAAGAGCTATCAAACTAAGAGGAGGGGAGGCTGTTGCACAGCAATATCAGTACAAGCTGCCGCAGACTCAGGGCAGAGCTGTGAGACACACCTGCAGGTGTTACCAGCACTGTCAGCAAGTGACACCCCTGCCCCAGCGAAAGACAAACATCTCAATGTGTTCGGTGGACATGTTAGGCAAAGACCTGGTTCTTGCTTGTCTTGTGCATTGTGCTATCAAGTTTGCAGAGATGATTGGACTGTGAGCATTTTTAGCTCAGTCTCGGTAAATCAATTTATCTGCAGGTTAAATCGATTCATCTCTCTTTACCTTCATTTCTACATCTATAAAATGGGGATAGAGTCAGCAGCCTTTCCCTTCAGCAAAGTATTTCAGGATCATGACGACCATGATATGAAAACTCAGGTTTATTACACAGTTACCATGTGCAGTTATGTTATGCCACCACTCTAATTCCAAATGCGGGCAGTAGGGCTGTGAAAAGTTTCAAAATTTGCATTTTTGTACCAAATTAAGACAAAAAATGTATCAAATGTTGGAATCCCCTTCCCCTCTTGAACTCCACAGCACAGATGCTGCCTATGGACTTCTGTAACGCACAGCAGCAAGCCCCTCAGGCAGTCTCGGGAGTGATAACCTAGCTGGGCAAAAGGACGTCCATGGGGCCTCCAGCTACAACATCTGTGGGAGCCTGTGATGGCCTCTGGTGTGACAGACAGAAAAAAAATAGAATGTCTTTGTCAAATTTTCCCAACTTGAAACCAAATCACACTGAACTTTCCCAGCAGAAAACCTGACACTTGCCTCTGGCTGCTTCCAGTGAGGAACTGGCGTACAGAATAGCTTTCACCTGCTCTGATCCAGCCTGTCACAGCCCCTGTACACTTCTGGGCAACCAAATCTCTTGTATTTGTCTTACTTTAACCCTCTGTCTTCCTCTAACCTTCAAGTCCAGGACATCTCCTCTTTTTTTCCCCTGCTTGTTGGGGTGGCAATTACTCCTGCTGGAATTTTATAGCATCAGGCAGATGACCTTGCAGTCCTGGTACTTATCAGGCTGACAGAGACCTTATATCTGAGCACCCACCACTGATCTGCTGCTCTTGCTGGTCAACTACTGCTCGCGCTCATCTGTCAGATGCCGGTTCTGCATGGTGGGCAAGGCTGCGGGCTGTGGCTCCAGACACAGCTGGGCCAGCTGAGGTTGACATGCTGCTGTAAATACCTTTGCTCTCAGGTAACAAGTTTGCTGCTGCCAGCATTACTATCCCAGGAACAAGAAAAACTGAAAACCCATCCACACCCCAAATCCTTTTCTTTTTGCAAGAGAAGTGAGTCATTCCTGCACTGTCCAACACATCTCTGATGGATGCTGCTGGGCTGTGGTTTCACAGCTCAAAGCACTGCTCCATCTTCTGAGTGCCACTCTCACATCTGAATTAGTTAAAATTTCCTAGGCAGACTAGTAACCCTCTCCCAGCTTTCATACCCATCCTGTTCTGGACAGAATCTCCACAAGTATTCGCTCTGCTGTTCTTCTCCCTGTCTCTCTGTTCCCCAACCTTCCTCCTGCTATTTCTCCCATGTTTGTAAACAACTTTTGCCCTCAGCCCCAGCTTTCAGTCCCTCATGGCCAGGGAACTTAGCAGCCCTTCAGTTGTCACAGACCCCAGCGTCAAAGGCTCTGCCATTCGCTCACACAGCCCAAAACACACAGTCTGGCCCCCTGTAGCTGTCAGTATCCTCCCTCTCTGCCCATGGATCAGGGGCACACAGCTTCCCCTTCACAGCTCAGGCTCCAAGGAAATGTTTTCAATACTAAAAGCCAATACTGTCTAAACATCAGAAGCCAGAAAACAGTGAAACAAAAATTTGAAAATATTGAAACAGCTTGGTAACACAATTCTCCACCCTGAAGTCCTTCAAAACAGCAATTCACTGCTTGAATTATGGACAGAAGTGATTGCTGAGCAAATCTGGCCATTGCTAACAGAAAGGGAAATACAGCTTGTCTCTCTAGTTTTAGCTCCAGCCCCAGCCAGTACCAGGAAATACAGGTGAATGAGAGCAAAAAGCAATACAAGAAAGCAAAGGGAAGGTCCCCCAGCTAGGAACATCATTGCCCAAACTCTTTTTCAGTTTTAAGCTTCAGTTCTGGGCAGCTATGACTTTATTTGGACTCACTTTAATAATGGCTAATATTTACAAGTCTCCTGCAAATTCAGTTTATTTACAAACAAATTCTATACACAGCTCTGATCCTCAGTGAGAAGACCGCTAACGGCAACAGGAGTTTTCTTATGGGCTTTTGATCCCATTCTCTAATTGCAAATAGAAACAACCTGTCCAAGCCAATTTAAATAAAGCACGACCAGAACATTTACAGGACAGTTTTACTTGTGAATTTCTGTTGTGTACATCTCTGCTGTGCTGCCAGAACACCAGACATGAAAGAAGAGTCTCCCTCAGTAAGGGATTGCCCTAAAAACACAATTAACATTTTACTACTACTTTAGCAGGAGCAGGACCAAACTCTACAGTAAGCCCCACAGGTCAGCAACTGATACAGGCAGTCAACACCATCAAAGCCAACAGACTTGCTCTCACTGCTTAGAAGGTCTGAATTTGGCCAGGCGTCATCACATCCACAAAACAGAGACGACTGCCATCCCCACTGCTCCCTGCAATGCTGATTCTCCACCCACAGCCATGTACATCACATACTGAGGAATTTCCTCCATTTATAAATGAAGCTTTATCAGCTCTGCTACAGGGGCTTCTGCCAGCCCGTGAAACATGCCTAAGCCTGGCACCAAACTCCTACTGATGGTTTTCTGGGTGGGTTACTACAGTCAGAAAAATACTGCCAATACTCTATGCAACTTTCAAAGCATTATTAAAGCAATATTTTTTATATTATTACCAAGGTCTAATACTGTTTTGAATTTGCAGTTATGGAGTTCGTTTTAAAGCACTTGATTATACTTTGAGAAGAAATAGTCTTACAGTACAAGTCATTTTCTCAAGTACACTTGAAGAAAGGATAGTCTATGGCTCAGTAAATACAACAGTCTGAAAAGTTATGAGCTATCAGACTAAGCTGAATTGACTTACTGATATTACCTGCAATGAATGAGTTTTAGATAGCCTCTCATAAATAGAAGGCTACAGAGCCTACGATTTTATGGATGTCTTGTACTTATCAATATATATGAGAAATGATGCTGTCAGGCTTTCGAGGGGATACTATGTGAACCACACCACTGTCAATTTAATTTTTTATGATTAAATATTTGGTGCTGTTAAAGGTTATTTAACATTTAATATAGCTGCTCTTCTACATAGCTGATAACTGTCATCTTTACATAATACTGAAGCTGAAAATGGATGGGGAAGGCATATTTTTTAGAAGGTCCCTATTTTTTTTTTCAATTTACTGTTAGATTTGTTCCAGTAATAGAATAATATTAGGTGAGTTTAAAAGGCTTTCAATATTCAGATGTTCAAAATTTTAGTCTTAATGCCAGCTGCAGCTGAGCTCAATGTCTGCCACTGAGGCTGCTGAGTTTTCCTCTGCAGTAGAAAAAACTCTCTCAGGTTGTATTGAGGAATGGCAGCTCATCCCACAGTGGGGATCCTCAGGGCTCATATTCAATCTAATCAGTTTTTATACCTTTAAGAGAGACATCACCAACTTAAACTTCACATTCCTGTTTGATCATTATTTCTTTTTTTTGTACCTGTTAAGGTTACTGTAGCTGAAAGAGATGAAAGATAAAATTATTTTTGTGTGTTTTGCAGAAAGTACACTTTGTGCAGTGACAGAATGCTGTCTAGGCAGGCACAAGGTCCCCCCCATGACCATCCTGCAAACATTTACAGAGTTGAGAGAAAAATGCAACTGGCTCTACCCAGGCAGGCCTCAGCTCTTAATAAGACAACTCACATGTGTAAAGGTAGGCACACAGGCATATGTTTCCAAAGCTCTTACATACAACAGCATATGAAAAAAAGTGCACAAGAGAAAGATGCCAATTCTTAAAGCCAAAGAAATTATCAGTAAACGACAGTGACATAATGGAAAGATCTGGTGCTTATATCACTCTCCACTATTTATTTTTTTTCTTTTGACCACTAAGGACATTAGCTGTGTTTCCTAAGCAGAGTCCAAAGCTATTCTTCATTTTTTCTGCACTCACACATCAAAAAGATGGAATTTTTAAAACACCTAGAGGCAGAAAATAAATGTTTCTATAATTAAAAATAAAAACAAAATGTATAAACAAAATCAGCGACACAACTAGAGTGTAGAATGAGGTCAGTTCAGGTCTTGATCCCAATTACATTTTCTGTCAAGTGGGTCCCTTTGTGGAACTGAGACTTTGTATTTTCTTCAGTAGCACTTACTACGGTACATTTAGGAAGATATCTTTATTGCTTTTCAGTAGCTGAATTACATTTTTGTGTAATAAAACCGTTTATGTGGACTTCCCTTAGTGAAGTATTAATGTAAAAATGCAAGCCTTCTTAATCTCCAAAAGCTATCACTTGATTTTCCTACAGTTTAGGGTCTTTGAATGTGCTGCACTGTGTCCTGTGGCTAAGGTCCCATCAAGGTGGTTTCCAGGCTTCACCAGCGCATCCCAAATGCAGACAGAAATTGTTTTGCAGCCTGTAGCATCTTTCCTGTAACAAAGCTCACTAATTGTAATGACAGCCCCTCAACAACAGAGAAACCAGAGCAGAAGTATCACTTATCAGTGACACTAAAAATGTGCATGGGGCTGTTGTTGCGGGAAAACACATGGACAACAACAAAGCACCACGGCACTGAGGGGCCAATGGAGAGAGCCCTGGGCATCAGTTACTCCTGCAGGAACAGGGACAGCACTACCATTCTTCTGCCCAAACGGACATCTCTTGCCCAAGTGCAATGTAGTAAGGGTGGATATGCTTGGAAGGAGCTGCTGCACAATCCTTCCTGCACAAAGTCACCTGCTGGCACGCAGCTGGAGGTAGCCTGCTGTTGAGCTGTTTTGATGCACAGTTCAGAGGTCTTGTGGATGTTGATTAGGCTGGTTTCATGCACGACACACTTCGAAGCTGTACTCCACAGCTATGATAATTAACAATGTAAACTACCATATAAAGCCAAGAAGGTGGTTCAAGCACATATGCATGAGTTTGGGCCCAAAACACCAGGTGAATGGTGCCATCTCACTGATCTGGGACCGCTCACATTTTTTTGTTGAAATTGCTTATATCTCCTTCAATACAAAAGACTTAAGCAAAGACCAAATTTTAACCACTCTGAGCTGCAATGATGGTATGTAACTGCTTCATATTTAACTTTAGAGTCAAGCAGTCTCTGAATCTGTGGGTGATTAAATTAAGGGGATTTGGGGGAGCATTTTTCAAATGAAACCTCTAGTATGCCTACTGCTCCTTTTCAGTGCAGACAAGCAAATTCAGATATTAAATGAAATAGGCTCATTTTCAGATATACAAATTAAGTTTCTACTCACCCCAATAAAGTATACTTCACTATGTCAGATCAAAACTGCAAAATAAATAGGGCAGAAATACAGATTTCCATATTAAAAAAAACTGAGAATTTTTTAGCAAAAATTCTCAAACACTTGAAAGGCCTCTTCTATCTCTTTGCAGCAGAGGTAGGAAGGGCAGAAAATTATGACACAGTAATTATTATGATGGATGTTGAGCCAGTCCTTTATATTAGATACACTGCTTGTGCAGGAACCAGCACTACAGATTGCATACTTCACTAAGCAGGACACTCGAGATTATAATGGGCAATATAGATTAACAACATTAGGTTAAAGCAGGATAATTCTTCTTCTTTCTCATTTCTATTCCTTTCCCATGGACCAGCTTCTGCTTCACATTTCTGTGCTCCTTGCTCCCAAGCCTTAATCTGCACATCAAGCAGGCATTTTCCATTTCAGCCAGTACAAATCTGGAGTAACTTGATGGAAATTTATAAAATCGCAGTGGTGTAAAACTCAACTATGACTAAAGAATCAGACCTGTCTGTTGCAAATTAAAGGTGATGTTGTGTTTGCTTTTGCTGTCTCATGCAAACAGCAGGAAAGGTTCATCTTACTCTAAACCAGCATGCTGTTATAAAAGGGCGGATTTATAATTGTAGCAATTATTTCAGTGTCGGTGTGAGACCAAAGCAGTGTAACACTTTGCACATTGGCAGGGGCTGAACACCGTCCTATGCTCATCCCTCTCAGATTTGGGTTTGCTACAAAGGAAAAGCCAAACTGTGCTTCAGTAATTATCTTCCGAAATGTAGCCTCACTCCCAGTGTTCAAGCGGAATCAGCTAAATACCTTGTAGAGCTCTGAGTCAGATCTTTGTCCCAGCATCACTGGCACTAGCTCACCTCAAGTCCCTCAGCCTGCCTTCAGCCACATAGCCCTGCAGAGCTGCAGCAGTCCAGAGCTGAGCAGGGGCTAACAGCACACAGTATTTACCCAGCAACTTTTCTCCTTGGCTACCAAACTCTTGGTCAGTATGGTTGCACTGTGAGTATTTTCCAAGTGTCGTGGTTTAACCCCAGCCAGCAACTAAGCACCACGCAGCCGCTCACTCACTCCCCCCCCATCCAGTGGGATGGGGGAGAAAATCAGGAAAAGAAGTAAAACTCCTGGGTTGAGATAAGAACGATTTAATAGAACAGAAAAGAAGAGACTAATAATGATAATGATAACACTAATAAAATGACAACAGTAGTAATAAAAGGATTGAAATGTACAAATGATGCACAGGGCAATCGCTCACCACCCGCCGACCGACACAAAGCCAGTCCCCCAAGCGGCGAAATCCCTGCCCCCCCCCACTTCCCAGTTCCTAAACTAGATGGGACGTCAAATGGTATGGAATACACTGTTGTGCAATTTGGGATAAGTGTCCTGGCTGGGCATGAGAAGCTGAAAAATCCTTGACTGTAGTCTAAACACTACTGAGCAACAACTGAAAACATCAGTGTTATCAACATTCTTCACATACTGAACTCAAAACATAGCACTGTACCAGCTACTAGGAAGACAGCTAACTACATCCCAGATGAAACCAGGACACCAAGCTAGTTAACAAGCTTAGAGATATATTAGCCTGCAGGACCATGGTCACACCAGGGACAGCAAAGCAGATGTGACCTTTGTTTCTTTGGCCAAAATTCATTCCCTTCTCAGGTGACTCAGCGTTCAGGTACTAAACTTTACCCAAGAAAGGTCTAGGTATCAGAGGTGCTGGGCAAGCACAACTTCTGTCTAGCTTCAGCTAGTCACACCAATCAGCATTGCCTCCTGTTTCCGTAAGATAATACAGTACATACATTTTTCAGTGCTTTTAAGCCTCATGTTGCAGCCACTCTCTGCCATGACCAGATGCATCTCCATCGCATAAAAAAAAAGATACAGAAGTCGTCATCACATCACGAGTTCATACCCAGTTACACAACAGGAGAGCACAAGCAAGACAGTTCACATGATGGCGGGCTGCTTGCAGGCCTGAGCAATTTAACATGCCTCTCTCCACAGCCCATGCGAGGCAGAGAGTATGTGGAAACCCAGAACATGGTTTCTTGGGTCTGCAGACAGGGGTGATGAACCACCCCAGTCCTGGCAGCAGCAGGACACTCAGGTGCGCTCCACGCTGCCCCATTTCTTGTGCAGCCTCAAGGGGCCCTGTCGGCGGGATGCCGAGGCTCCCTTGCTCAGACAGGCTGCAATTCCTGGCGGGGCTGCCAGCCTTGTTGCATTCCCCCTGCTTGCTCTACGCCGATTCCTAAAGGACCATTTTGGCATGTGTCAGAATGACCCCTTCCAGCATGCTACAGGACTGCATTCCAGTATGGCTCATGAGAAGAGCTGTTAAATGTTTAATGTTAGCCGCAGCAGAGAAACGCTGTAAACATTTCCTGTAATTGGTCTGCTTTAAAAATTGATTTCCTGTGAAAAACCAAAGGAAGTACCACACTGCAGTTTGTGGTTTAGGGGTGCCAGCAAGGCCTGAGATGTAAAAAATCAGTGGGAAGGCGTTATCTTCGCAGCACTTCTCTTCCAGTGTGGTCTGGAGGGCAGACGTGTCTGTCCCTCCAGCAGCCTGCATGCTGTTTGGCCCTCAGCCAGGGCTATAGTGTAAGGCAAAGAGGTGCTGGGGGCTACACCAAGCCACAAGAGCAGCTTGCGGGTCTTTTCTGTTTCTCCTATGCTCAGCTCAATGCCTCCACGGATGGAGAGAAACGCAGGCACAGTCAGCAAACATCTGCAGAAGGGGAAAAGTGAAGCACGAGAATAAAGAAGGGAACTCTGTGACTTAGGTGACAGAGACTGAAAGGACTGGAGATTACTTGTGCTGTGTGTTATCAGTCCTTAGGACTGGAGATAACAGAGATGATAATACAAAAGCAAGCTTACTGCGAATTTATGAATTGGTAAGCCACGTTCTTATAACAGCCCACAGTAAATCACTGTTTGTTCCTACGTTTCTGTAAGTTGTTATGCATTCCCTACCTGCTATCTGGCTTTATCTCAGTTTGCTTCTTATTTGTCAGACAAAGAATTCAAGATTTCACCTAAATCAACTTTGCAAAATCATTTTCAGTCCTCTTGATTCTTAGAAAAAGGAGGGAAACGTGGTTTATTCTTTCAAGTCCTCATTCATCTAGTTGCAATTTCTGCAGAATTTGGTTAGTCATTTTCTTACACTGAAAACAGGCAGGCATCACTGGATCTCTGGGTCAGAAGAAGACAATGGCTCAGTGGGCCTGGGCTTAACATACGGGAAGGCATTACTCAGCTCCTGGCTCTACCATTCTTTTTTTTGTTTGGTAAAGGCACAGAGTCTCCCTCCCCTCAGGCCACAGCCATTGAGTAGAGAAGGTGTTTCTCTATGTTCAGCCACTCTATTTCAGCCACTGTCTGTCCAGGGAAAGTATTAGTTCTTTAGAGTAGGACTTGCTACTACGGTGAATATATATACTGTGTCTTTGATCTCCTTCAATTTGGTGCCTCTCGGTGCCATAAAACACAGATTTTAATGTCCCTTTCTTCCCAGGTTCTACCAGCCTAGAGTGGGTATTAACTGATTTTTCTGTTCATTTTGTTTTGCAGGATTTCCCCGTGGTATTATCATCGTGACAGAGAACAGTTTTCTTGCTTATAGGGGCTTATGTTATATCCCTTTTCTATCTTTTGAACATTGGCAGTATCACCTATATTTCTGTAGAAAAAAAAAAAATCCACAAAAACTACCTATCCTTCTTACTGAAGAGTTCATTACTGTGCTGTGTTCCCCATTCATCCCCTATGAGTGCCTGTCACTTTCTCTTATTACTTACGTAAGAAAATAATTTGTCCTGTCAAAAGTTCTGTTGCTCTTTAATAAGGAGTAATTAGATATGGAAATAAACAATCTCTCCATTTTCCTCCAGACACATAGACTGATTGGCTTATACTGTAGCTGTGTGCACTAGACTGTTGTCTGCATGTGTGCAAATGAGCAGGTGTGTGTGCAAGAGAAAGAAGGACATTACTGAGGGAAACACAGCGTAAAGCAATCAGTTTTGCATTTCGATTGATTTCTGTCTTGCGGCCAGGTTAATGTAACTTGAGTGATACCAAGGTTGCTAGAAGTACCTCATGAGGTTGGGCACACAATCTGAGACACTCCCAAAGGCCTTACTTTTCACAACCACTACAAAAAATAAGCTATAAAAAATACCACAGTTTTGGCATTCCAAGCCTGATTTATCCAAAACACTCTGTTCAAAAATCCTCACTCAAACTTCTCACTACCACAGTTTATGAAGTGTGGGAAGAACAGCATCACAAACACTAGAACATATATCTACAGCTTGCAAACACAAATTCTTTCCTTGAAAGGAGAGAACCACTCATGTTGATTAGGCATGTCTGGACAGTCTTAGGGTTTTGCTTTTCCAAAATTATATCAGTTCTGATATCTCATGGAGAAATTCAAGAATTAAACCTTCCTAATTAAGATGAATAGGATAGTTTATAGGATGATATTATGCATGCCATATTATGATTTATTATTGACACATCACAAAAGAAATCAAAATTCCAACACCCCCCCAATTTCTAAAATGATATTTTAACTTATGCTTCCTAGAAAGTTTCAGAAAGCTTTTCTTTGTACCAAACAGGAAGGAAAATACGCACTGAAATTAAAACATTTCCTAAAAAATAAATTCACAAGGTCAATTCATTGCTACTTCCTATATAGTAGTAATTCAATAACAGCCATAGTCCAGTCTTGTCTGGTGTAATATGTCAAAGAAAATGCTCTGGCTTTTAATGATCGTTGTCTTCAAGCTATTTTTACCCTCAGAGATTATTAAACCTTCAGGCACTATTAAGTCTCTTACAATGACCCTTTTGCTGTCAGATGATGGGGCATCCCATAAGGAACTGTAATACTGAGGATGAGTAGTCATATTCTGCTACTACAGGTCAAGAATATTCAAGAGATTTTATAATTTAAGCTGCTGAAGAAAGGAATAATTAACTGGCCCCAAGGATTCTTGTGATGCTGCAGAAAAAGGCCATTTCTTGTTGGGTTTCTTGGTTTTCATCACCACTTGCTGCAGGAATTAGGGTAAGCTCTTTTCATTTACAAGTAGAGTTGCTCAGGAAAATAGGAGCTTTCCTTCCTTAGATAAAAGCCCTAGCTTTGTGTGCTTTAAAATAGAATTCTAAGAATACTAATTTAGAATTAGAATTTCTAATAGAATTCTAAAGAAAATACTATTCCTAACACTTCTCAGATTTCTCCACACAAGAAGTTAGTACACTTTTGGCCCTCCTCTCCAAGCCATATTTCAAACATTCCCTACTGTTTTGTAAAAGGTTAATGGTGTAAGCACACTATACATTACATATCTATAAGTATATATGAGTAATAAATAGTAATAAATACATCTTACAGTTGGCCATGGGAACATCAGCAGACTCTTGGAGAAGAGTTTGTAGCGATGGCCAGCTGGGGTATCAGCAACACCAAGAGGGCAGGAGGGAAGTCCATGAGGCAAAACTAAACCTACAGGAAGACAGGACGCTAGAGACCCCAGAAAAGCTGCTTGGTCCATATGTGAGATCAGAGACAGCAAACAGCCAACATCTAGTTGAGAAAATACTTACAACGAATGTATTTACTCTAAAGGATTCCTATGAACTGAAATGACAGACATGCATAGGAGGAACAGCAGCAATATTCTTGACTATGTAACTGAGACAGTGTTGCGATAAGGAAGATTACACCTACAATAATGTTTAAAAGAAGAGCTACCTAAAAATTATTATAACTAGGAAACTAAGAAATTGCAGATAAAAAGGCAAGACATTTATGGGTGGCACAGGGACTATTTAGAAAACAATAGGAGATGTTCAGAAGAAACATTTGTGACTTATCCTTTCAAAAGGATCAAATAAAGTTTGATGTGGTCAAACAGGGAAAAAAAAGAAGGAAAAAAAAAAAGGGGTTGGGGGGCGCTAATAAGAGGTCCTTCTTTAAAATAGAAATCAGGTCCAAACAGGTGAAACAGAACAGTTGAAACGCAGACACATTAGATAGGAAGTTTAAGAAAGTAGGCAAAAAAAAAAAAAAAAAAAAATTTTTAACAATCAACACGCCAAAGACAAAAAGTAAATAGCAAAAACTTTTTCAATCCACAACTCAAAAAGGAATCCTACCAAAGAGTCTGCAGGGCTGATAAGAAATTGAGCTATTAAAGAAAGATTGAAGGAAGATAAAACCGTTGCAAAACTAAAAAAAAAAAAAAAAAAAAAAAAAAAAACAACA